>NW_003852441.1:3852099-3883588 GCF_000181295.1 Otolemur garnettii | reverse complement strand
CCCATCCCTACAGCACCCATCCCCTACAGCACCCATCCCCTACAGCCCCCATCCCTACAGCACCCATCCCCTACAGCACCCATCCTCTACAGCACCCATCCCCTATAGCACCCATCCCCTAAAGCACCCATCCCTACAGCCCCCATCTCCTAAAGCCCCCATCTCCTACAGCCCCCATCCCCTACAGCATCCATCCCTACAGCACCCCCATCCCTACAGCCCTCATCCCTACAGCCCTCATCCCTACAGCTCCCATCCCCTACAGCACCCATCCCTACAGCACCCATCCCTACAGCACCCATCCCCTACAGCCCCCATCCCCTACAGCACCCATACCTTACAGCCCCCATCCCCTACAGCACCCATCCCTATAGCACCCATCCCTACAGCACCCATCCCTACAGCACCCAGCCCTACAGCCCCCATCCCCTACAGCACCCATCCCCCTCAAATCTGCATCATCTCTTTCTTCTCTGTCTTCTGCACTGGGTTCTAATTTGGGCAAAAGGACCATTTCTGACTCTTTGTAGGTGCTCTGGAGATGGTTGTAAAACCACAAAAGTAAATTTTAACCTTAAATTCGGAGCAGAAAGTGAGTGGCCCAGTGCATCACCAATGTGAGCCCTAAGTGACATTTTGTTGAGTGGGTTCTTTCAAACGTCACAATCCCGTCACCTGACATGGCAAGGATTCTGTGCCTGAAGGCCTATGCCAGGCCGTTCCTCACCCAGAGGCAGCCGCTGACTGGCGTGGAGGGCACCCAGGCTGTTTGCTGACCACTGCTGTAGCTGGACCTGAAGGACTGAAAGTGAATAAGAGAGGGAGAGCTCAGACCTCTGGGTCACCTTCGTGATTCCAGGTCAAGTTCACATGTTCTTACAACTATCTTCCTTTCTCTTCCTCAGTCTCTATTTGTTCTACCCCTAAGGCCTGACCAGCACACCTAGGATTTTTAACACATCTTGATGTCACTGCTGGAGAGATTCTTTTGGGTTAAGGATAGCAGGGATGCTTCAGTTCCGTCCGGAGTTTGGGGATAGGAATGAGATGTGGAAGGAAAAGGCTGGATAGAGGCACTGCCCAGGTAGTTCAGGCTCCTGTCAGGCTCCTGTTCTGGCAGGTTGGGGTGAGCAGGAGGCAGCTGGGTTTCGGATAAGGGACACTGAGGCCATGTAGAAGGAAGATGCTAGGGACATTTATGGAGCACCAATTTGTGCTCAGTATAGGCTGAGAGTTCTCAATCCTCACATCAGTCCACTGTGGATCAAAAATATTTGAAAATGGATAGATAAATAAGTAAATAACACCAATGCAACAATAAAACATAAGACATTTTAAAAATACAGTGTGACAGCTATTTAAGCAGCCTTTACATAATATTAGGTGGTATAAGTTATCTCGTGATACCTTAAAGTTCTCAGGAGGACGTGAACAGGTGATATGCAGACACTGTGCCATTTCACGTCAGGGACTCGAGTGTCTGCGATCCCGGTCTCCTCAGAGTCCTGGAACTAATCCTTTGTGGATACCAAGAAACAGCTGTAGTCCTGAGTTAACTGAGGCTCGGAGAAATCCAATGAGGTGCCCAAAGTCTCACAGTCACCTCCATATGTTTGTATGAAAACTGTGCCCACTAATGGTGCAATTTCAGGGACAGATTATTTCCTTTAAATCCTTTCTTAAGGTCTAAAGTGGGCAGTGTTGGTGTTCCATCCCCACCTGACCTCTTCTGTGTGACGCCTTCCTGGCCTGTCCCCATCACTGTTCCAGCACCTGCAGTTCTTCCTTGGAGGCTGCCTTGGGCTTCTGCTCCCCGAACCCCCCATAGATGGGAAGAACTGGAAATGCCTGTTTGCCTCCCACTTTCACCTTGGCCACTGCTCCGATGGTCAGGTTGAAGATAGTGAACAGTAAGAGCACTCGCGCTAGGTGGGGCGAGGGTGAGGTGGACCTCGCCTCCGATGCTCCCTGTGGGATCAGGATAACACGACCTCCTGAGTTTGCCTAAGGTCTGCCCTTTTGCCTCCTCTCCTTGCCCGCCCCCTGGCCCCCACTTTACCAGTCTTCTCTGGGGGTACTCGCTCAATAAACCACTTCCTCATAAATCCTGGTGTCAGTTCTGTTTCTGTAGAACCTGGTCTAAACTTTTCTTGAAGGTGGTGGGAAAGGAAGGGAATGAGGAGAAGAGTAGAGAAAGGATCCCGCTCGTATGCTTAACTGTTGCTTTAATGTTTGACATTACAAAAATAATACGACACTTACGGTTTGTAAAATACTAAAGTAGACTCGGGAAATCACAGGGATTGGAAGCTTTAAGCCCGTAGGCTTAACTCAGCTCACTGACACATTGGATCTACACGGTTTTTCAAATTTGAACTCATATTCAGCATTTCAAGCTTACAGTAACACAAAAATCCCTATTTCTGGCTCATCTTCAAAACAGACATTTGACCTGCATGATTGTACGGCAGTAATCATTTAGAGCTGAGTAATGGCTCACAATTAAATAATATATTAGTCAAGATAGAATGGGCTCTGCTGAAACAGCGAATCAAATCCTAAATCTTAGTGGCTTAAGCCAACAAAAGATTATTTCTCATTCACTCAATGGCCACGAGGGTTGGTGATGGCTCTACTCCAAGCAGTGACTCAGGGATCCAGGACCCCTCCTTCTCGTGACCCCCGCATATCAACAAGTGGCATCCAAGGTCAGTGTGGAAAGGAAGGAGAGGTGGAAGAAGGCATGTGACTCTTGGTAGCATGAACCGTCATTTTTCTTCTGAGTTCCATGACCAAAACTAATGCAGTGGACCAAAGCCAGTTGCAAAGGAGACAGAAAAGTGTGAGAGCAAGCACAGCACAGGAATCTCTTCCAGAGAGGAACATGTGTTCTCAGTTTGCAGATTATCCATAGACCCTGTTATCTGCCTGCCACTCACATTTATCTGCCATTTATCATCTTACACAATCTCATTACAGCACTCTGAGTTAAAAGAAATGTATGAAATCAGAGAACCTCTGGCTCCCTAAGAACACGCCATTTCTCTCTTTTGGAGTGACACTGTCTGAAGTAGCCGGAAGCTTCAGGGAGCCACCCTGAGGAGGAAAAAGCCCTCCCAGGCCTTAGACAAGTCACTAACCAGATACAAAGCAGAGATGATACCCAGTCGTTCCCAGAGGCCACACCTATCACCGTCAACCTGTTTCCATCTCAACAGATACTTGGCAACTGGGAAAAGAACTTTTTTTGAACAGATCTGTTTTTTTCTCTCTGCATATCACCCAACACCTTCCTCCCTAAAACCACTTTATAAAATAGAGACTGGATCTTAACCAGGGCACAAAACTTACTGAACACAGAATGTAGCTGAGATTCCCCTTGTGGCTGACGTAGTTTTTGTGGGCTAGCTAAGAATGAAACCAATACTTAAAACTGATGCTGTAGGAAATGATATTTCAAGGGCAAGATACCAAATGAACAGTTCTTGCAATCATTGTTTTATAAACTAGAAATTACCTGTACTGGATAATCTGAGACTGACTCATTAAATGTCCATTTTTCCCCCTGATACCCATCATGGAAGTAACATTCCAAACTCCTTCAGGATAGAAGAAGCCTACAGTAACCAGTTAATATCAGTCAAAAGATGGGTGAGTCAGCTAGGCTCAGTAATCCTAACACTCTGGGAAGCTGAGGCGGTGGATTGCTTGAACTTGGGAGTTAGAGACCAGCCTGAGCAAAAGCAAGACCCTATCTCTAAGAAAACTAGCTAGGTATGGTGGCGCAAGCCTGTAATCCCACTTACTTGGGAGACTGAGGCAAGAGGATTGCTTGAACCCAAGAATTTGAGGTTGCTGTGAGCTACAATGACACCATGGTACTCTAGCCAGGTGGACAGAGTGAGACTCTATCAAAAAAAAAAAAAAGAAAGAAAGAAAGAAAGAAAGAAAGAAAAGGGTGGCAGAGCCATTTGCTACTTCTGCAATTGCAAATATTCTCTACTAATACGCATATAAATTAAAAACTTCCACAAGTCACTTTTATAAAAGGTAAAACAGATAATATAATTTAAATAATAAGTTTTATTTAATCTCAGCATGTGATCAGTACAAAAATATTGAATTTTTTTTCTTTTTTGTACAAAGTCTTCAAAATCCAGTGTGTGTTCTGCTGCCATTATAGCATGCCTTAGTTTAGACTAATCACGTTTCAGAAGCATAATTGCTCCAAGTGGTTAATGTCATCCACACTGGACACTGCAGGTGCAGACGTCAAATTAGGACAGGACCTAGGACAATAGAGTTATAACACAGAACCCTTAAATAGTAAAAAAGATTTAAGAATCCAAAGGAAATCACAACTCAGTGTACCTTAGTAAAGATGATCATTTTCTGTAAACCTTAGCAAACCAAGGCCAAGAGATTGCTAATTAGAAGAAAATGAGAATTCTGAAAGCAAGACTGTACTAGAAGTTGATTAGGACGGAGAGTATCTTGGTTTTGGATTCCTCCCACCTCTGACTTGAAGGCAAGGACTTAGGGCAAGCTTTCTCTCCGGGAGGTGGTTCCAGAAATCAGCATAAGAGAATTGAAAAAGTAACAATGAAGGGGTGGGAGGGGTGAGGCCAATACAGGATCCTTTGAAGAGAGGGTCACTACCATGGGCAGATGGGGCTCAAGTCTGCTGGGGACTTTGTAAAGACCCAAGTAGAACACACCTCACGGTGTCCCCCCAATAATACCTCATGCCCCATAGTGTCAATTGGTTGCCAGACAGCAGGAATTTCACCATTGTGAGTGCTGGATATTTTCGTCTTCCTATAAATACTCTTGAGCTTCGTTCTATGCTACAGTTGAATTACTTGGAAACAGTTTCATTCTTCTTGGTTTTGCTTTTAAGAATTATTAGGCAGGTCCAGAACTCTAGTGAAGATGTGCTTGGCAGACCTAGAGTTAATCGTTGCCCACTACTGAGGCAAAACCCTTCTGACCTGTCAACCCAATTGTGAGCGTTTACAGTTTGGATGGTGGGAACAGGCATGACTCCCAGCCTGGGTGAACACTGAGGATTGCTCCTCTCAGCTTTTTGGAAGGGCCTTTTCCTGGATCTCAGCTTATTTCAGTTTTCTCACTCATGTGTGCTGATCAGTACTCTACTGATCTGTCTGTCTGTCTGTCTGTCTGTCAGTGTATCTGTCTTTCTGCCCTAGCCCACCTTACCTGGTACTCTAGTCCTGCAAGCTCCAGCTGCCTTGGTCTACCCAGGCTCTCAGCTCTTTCTCTTCAGCTCAGGGGATTCACTGCCACCTTGAGTTCCTTTACTGGGCATCATAGCCTGGAAACTCAAGAGTCATAAGCTGGGGCTGTCAGGACTCATCTTATTTGTTTCTTGTCTCTTTCAGAGGTCGCTGTCTTCTGTTGCCGGAAGTCCCGTATCTTGAAAACTATTAATCTATATATTTGTCTTATTTGTCTTGTTTTCTTTGTTTTTTTTGTTTCTGATCAGAGGGTCAATTCAGTCCCCGTCACTCCATCATGGCCAGAAACAGAGGTCCCTGTGTTTTCCCAACAGACTAATGCCTTTCTCAGCCCTTGACCTTGGCTGGATGGTGAGCACATGGCTTAACTTCCAAGCATCTGGTGGAAATCTCCTTAGTGAGTGCCCTCCCACACCCTCTACCTCCCCAGTGCACACGTGCATGGACTAGCATTGTCCTGCTCTTGGGGACACGCTGAGAGCATGTCACAATTTCCACATGGTGCCCGACAACAGAAAAATATTTTCTCTCAAAGAGCTTCTGTCTCCTGGATAACAAAAGCTGCTTTCTGAGAAGACTGTGATTTCTCCTTCTTTCCATCACCGTCAGTAGAAGCTAGCTTTTGGCTCAAGGTTGTCCTCCCAACAATACTGATGGGGCATTTTAGCTTAAGATGGTGCCTGTGCTGGTGGCTCCCTCCAAGAACAGACACAGTGACAGGAGGTTGCCATAGTCCTCACTTATTTGTCCTGTCCCTGCTTGTCACTCTTAGTCAATCAGTTTATACCATGCCTCAGCCAAATTAAACCCCCCTGCGTATCACAGACCCATGTGACTGCTCTGCTCAGACTGCAGAGGACATGGCTCCAAGTCCACTTGGGACAGACCTGACCGAGGACGTGGCTCCAAATCCACCCATGACAGATCTGATGGAGGACATGGCTCCAAGTCCACTCGGGACGGACCTGACGGAGGACGTGACTCCAAGTCCACCTGGGAAGGATCTGATGGAGGACGTGGCTCCAAGTCCACTCGGGACAGATCTGACAGAGGACATGGCTCCAAGTCCACTTGTGACAGATCTGATGGAGGACGTGACTCCAAGTCCACCTGGGACAGACCTGACGGAGGACGTGGCTCCAAGTTCACTTGGGACAGATCTGACAGAGGACGTGGCTCCAAGTCCACTCGGGACAGATCTGACGGAGGACGTGGCTCCAAGTCCACTCGGGACAGATCTGATGGAGGACGTGGCTCCACGTCCCCTCGGGACAGATCTGATGGCGGACGTGGCTCCAAGTCCACTCAGGACAGATCTGATGGCGGACGTGGCTCCAAGTTCACTCAGGAGAGACCTGATGAAGGACGTGGCTCCAAGTCTACTCGAGACAGACCTGACGGAGGACGTGGCTCCAAGTCCACTCGAGACAGACCTGACGTGTTTTCCTACACTTAGACCTTCATTTATTTCTCTGTTGGATTCCTTCTTCTTGGTCCAGGGAAGGCTGGAACTAGCCTTACTGGGTTTTGATTCCTATGCCTATAATTAGTCCTTTGCATAAAATAGGTATTTGTTGAATAATGAATGAACGAATAAAAGCATAGTTAGAAAAACACATGAATCTCCAGGCCTGTATCAGTAGATGCCTGCACTATTCACACACAGTATATGTTGGCTATTAAACCTCACTTTGAGCTGTTGGACAATGCATCTATTTTCATGAATTCCAACATTTTACATTTCTAAGCTAATGGCTCATCTGGTGCTATTCTGTCACGTAGACTTCAAGAAATCTTAAAAAGAATGTGCTATGGTAACAGTGTAGAATGTCTCGAGAACACTTGATGCAAAGATGAGCACCTCCCAGAAGGGCTGTCAGGTCACTGTCATGGCCACCGTCACCCATGGGCTTCCTGAATGCTGAGGGCTTTAAGTGGCTCAATTCAGTCCCCTCTCACTGTTCTACCTGATTAAATACTCAGAGGCTTTGCATATGAAGACAGATCTTCATATTACACTCTGCCCTCTGTGCATAAGGGATCCACATCTCCAGATTCAACCACCCTTGAATTGAAAAAATCCAGGGGGGAAAGACAACAATAAAAACTAACAATATAACAATAAATAATACAAATAAAAATAATACATTACAGCAACTATTTATGCAGCATTTATATTATATTAGGTTTTCTAGGTAATCTAAACATTATTTTAAGTATTAGGAAGGACATGCCTAGATTATAAGTAAATACTATACCATTTTAGATAAGGGACTTATATAACATCTTTGGATTTTGATATCTGTGGGGGTCCTGGAACATCCCAATGTGTGACTGTGTCTCTATCTTAAACGTGAGGAAAATGAGGTTCAGAGTATAAAGAAAGTTCCCCAGCCCACTGGCAAAGAAGGCTGGAATTGGATCCTCATGTTCAACCTAAAACTTTAACTTTCTCATTGGTTTCCTTTTACCCCAGAAGGACAAACGTGCCACAGCATTTGGTTACTAGAACAGTGGACCTGGGAACTCCTGACCAGCCGCCACCTGGACCAGGACCAGGGTTTGGACTATCTGAAGGCCTCTAATGAAGGGCCATGCGGTGTGAAGGGTTAGTCATGCTCAAAGCATCTGAGGCACTGAGCTATGTTTATCCGGACCTGGCAATTCCTGAGTTCAAACCCTGGAGGGGCCATCCTTTGCCAGGGAATGTCCCTGCGATGTTTCTCACCACCCTACTCTGTTCGCACAGGTGGTGGGGTGGCAGCTGTCTGTCCTGCTGCTCTCCCAGGCCAGCTCCCAGGAATGTGGGGACACACAGTTCCCATCAAATACTTATAAACACCTTCGCAGTGAGTAGCCCTCCCAGGGGGACACTGAGGCCATGTGGCTTCCCTGGACATCCAGGCCTGTTCCTGAGCATTCTGGGGTTGTGATGCCCAGCTCTGTTGCTTCTTTCTTGGCCACAAATTCCATCCCCAGGCTGACTGTGGTTCTGTGTCCCAACCCCAATTGTGGTTCTGTGTCCCAACCCCAGTCTCAGCACACATGAGCACAGAGCTCGGTGACAAGCCAAGAGAGGCTGAACCACATGCCTCTGGGTCTGGCGGCAGTGGGGGATCCCAAGCCCTTCACCCTAGCAGAGCCCCTCCCATGATCGTGGGTGCCACCAAAAGCAGGCCGTTGCCCAGGAGGCTGCTGACCTGGTTTTCCCTTTTATCTCAGTGTGTGTTTGATTCCCTGTTGCTGTCTCCCAGTCTCCACCAGTGCCGTGCTGTGGGGCATCACAGTGGCCAAGGGCGAGCCCCACAGGGCGGGTGGTGCACACAACAGATACATGTTTCCTCATGGTTCTGCAGGTGAGACTCCAGGATCATGGCGGAGGGGATGGGGGGGTGGGGGCACCCACCGGTTTCTCCTGAGGCTTCTCTCCCTGGCTTGCAGATGCTCGTCTGCTCCTGTGTCCTCACAGCGTCTTCCCTCTGTGTGTCCTTGTCTCCTCATCATACAAGAATGATGGTGACATCGGATCATGTCCCCGTACGATCTCATTTCCCCTAATTACCTCTTTAAAGGTTCTACCTCCAAACACAGTTACACTCCGAGCTGCTAGGGTTTAGGATTTAATGTATAAATTTATTTGGGGGGACACAGTTCAGACCATAACTCTCCCCTACACAGAACAGTGTGGTGGGGCATTGGCAATTAATGAAGATTCCCCAAGGACAGGGACCTCTGGGGGAAGAAAACTGCAGTTCAGATCGACCTCCCCTCCCCCAGGGTGGATGGTCCTCCCTCCAGAGCAGTCTTGGAGTTTCTGCTTCCTCGTTAGTGAGAACAGCTTTATTTCTTTGCAGTCTTCCCCTGCTAAACCTTAACCCGCCCACCACTAACTCTCCTGCTCCCCCCATGCCCTCCCTGCTTCCACAGACCCCACACCCACAGCTAAATGTGCCTCTCCAAGGCCCAGCTCAGCCCCTGTCCCTCTCGTGTCCTCCAGGACTAGTGGGGCAAGTCTGGATTACCCCACTGGGGGGCTCTGGGTTCCTTCACAGGCACTGCCGTCCCCAAACCCTTTGCTCCAGACAGGTAGAGGACTCACCACCATCTTCCTTTGTCCTTTCTACCTGTCATGATCCCTCCCATCCATCCGGTGCCCTCCTTTAAGTTCCACCTCCCCACTCCGCTTATCTGATTCAACAAAATGAGAGTGTGCACTGGCGCCCGGGGCTGGGGCGCGCTTGCTTTCTCCTTCTCCCTCCCGCACGTCCTTCCTCCTCACACCATCAACTTGGCCTGTTTTGAAAAACACTGGTTGTGCTTGGTGGTCCCTGAAATCTCTCCTGTGACCCATCCAGCACAAGAGCAGCCCTGTGTCCTCACCACTCGTTATAACATGCCTGGCACGCTGCCTGGCCTTTCAGCACCCAATGCAAGTCTAATTGGGGGCAGTCGCTGCCCCTTCCTCTCATTTATTTACTCACCGGCTATATACTTGTGGTAGAATACAGATGGCGTGAAGTCTAGTGAACTCTACCACCTTAACCATTTTCTTTTTCTTTTTTTTTTTTTTTTGACAGAGGTCTCAAGCTGTCACCCTGGTTAGAGTGCTATGGTGTCACAGCTCACAGCAACCTCAAACTCCTGGGCTTAGGCAATTCTCTTGCCTCAGACTCCCAAGTAGCTGAGACTACAGGTGCCCACCACAACACCCAGCTATTTTTGTTGTTGTTGTTGCAGTTGTCATTGTTGTTTTTAGCTGGCCCGGGGCCAGGTTCGAACCCTCCAGCCTTGGTGTATGTGACCGGTGCCCTACCCACTGAGCCCCGGGTGCCACCCCATCTTAACCATTCTCCAGGGCACGGTTCAGTGGTGTTAAGTACATTCACACGGTTGGGCAACCACCACAATCCACCTACAAAACCCCCTTCTTACAAAACTGAACTCTGCACCCCTTAAACGACAGTTCCCCACCAGGCCATGGCAACCTCCATTCTACTTTCTTTCTCTATGAATTTGATGACTCTTACGTCCGTCCCAGAAGTGGAGGCAGACCACAGTTCTGCTGTGACCGGCTTATTTCACTTAGCGTGATGTCCTCAAGGCTGAGCTCTGCTGTGCCTCTGTCAGGATGTCCGTCCCCGTGGAGACTGAATGATGCTCCACCTGCCGCATTCTGCTGATCCATCAGGCGCCCGCGGGCATTGGGGTTGCGTCCACACTGTGGCTGCTGTGAAGAATGGTGCTGCGAACATGGGTGTATTTTTAAGTCACTGCTTTCAATTCTTTGGTATCTCTGCACCCAGAAGTGGAATTTCTGAGCAATATGAAGTTTTATTTTTAATTTTTTGAGGAATCATGATGCCGTCCTCCATAGCAGCTTCACCCTTTATTTTGCCACCAGTGCCCGAGCATTCCAATTCCTCTACAGACTCACCAACACTTATATTTTCTGGTTCTTCATAGTAGCCACACTAGTGGGTGTGAGCCAGCAGCATAGTGTGGTTTCAGTTTGCATTTCCCTAGTCATAGGGAGATCTTTTCATGGCCTTATTGGCCGTATGTATTTCTTTGGAGAAGTCTATACAAGTTCCTTGGCCATTTTTTAACTGGATTGTTGCAGGAGTTCCCTATAAATTCTCGATAGTAACCTCTTACCAGATTTATAACTTGCAAACATCTCCCCCATTCCGTGAGTTGCTTTTTCCATATGTTGATGGAGCCCCTGGATGCACAAAGTCCCCGGTCTCCGTGGGGTCCACTTTATCCAGTTTTCCCTCCATTGTCTGTGGAGTTGCTGCCCCGTCTCTGGGAGCTCAGCACCACACCCACATCACCACCACTGTCTTCCGAGGCACTAACGCTCGTGTCTGCCAGAGGAATATTTTTCTCTCTCTTTTCGCATTTGGCCCCATAGAACATTTTGCTCTCTTCCCTGTCAGAGGAGTATTGAAGAGAACATATCCAGGCCTTTGCTCTCTGGGATCCTCCCTTTGGAAGGGAACAGGGATCATCTAATTCATCAAATGTTGACACTCACTCTGTCTCGTTGTGAATGGGGCTCCCTGGGTCAAGCCTGTACCCGTGGGCCACCTACACTTTCTGGTGTTTTCAGTGGCCTCCTAAAGCATGTCCATCAAGGCAATCCATGGGAGTCAGTGTGTGTGTCAGGAATCTGCTCCAGGCCTCTCTTCTCCCCCTCTCATCCTGGGCACCTGAGGACATGGATGCCTGGGTTTCAACTCTGGGGTAAAGATCAGGAAGGAAGAGACCCCATCTTGTGCCACCTCTGAGAGAACTGTTCTCAAATCCAGACACCATCCAAGCTGCACACGGGCAAACCAGACTCTCATTCGGGACATCCAATTATCCACTGAAAAGGAAGCATGCAAGTGTGTTCCTCTGTTGCTTAATGAGAAGCAGGAAAAGGAGAGGATGGTCTCTAACCCACTATTCATGCCGTGGAAATGGGTCAGAAGCTAAAGGGGGAGAAGCTCCATTTAATGGTTGGGGCAGCTCTTACATAAAGGAAAAAAAAAAAAACAGTTGGATTCCAGGCTTGGTGGCTCACACCTATAATACTAGCACACTGGGAGGCCGAGGCAGGTGGATCACTTGAGTTCAGGAGTTCAAGATCAGCCTCAGCAAGAGCAAGATCCTGTCTTTACTCAAAATAGAAAAACTAGCCAGGCTTCTTGGGAGTCACCTGTAGCCCCAACTGCTTGGGAGGCTGAGGCAGGAGGATTTCTTGAACCTAGGAGTTTGAGGTTGCTGTGAACTATAATGACACCATGGCATGCTAACCAGGGGACAGAATGAGACTCTATCTCAAAAAAAAAAAAAAAAACCAACTGTTGGGTGTATTGAGACGGACGCTGTCTGACAGATGGAGAGAACAATCAGGTTCTCTGGAGGTTCCAAGATCTTTGGGCTCCTTCCCAAATCACCTTTCCAGATTGTTCTACATTTTCTGAGAGTGGAAGAGGTAAGGTAATATTAGAGTTCTGCTTTTATTATTTTTCACAAGTCACTCAAACTTCCAGGATGTCCAGCATATGAGCTACCTCCTGTCTAAACACTTTACTGAGAGGTATTCTAAACATTTCAGGAATACTCTAAACTTAACTCCTGGTAAATTACCTTCTTGACCCACCTGTGCAATGGAAAAACATTTCCCACTGAAGTTTGCAGAAAATGCGGTGTACTTTAAAATCAACTCTATTAAATACATCCATTCTGTGCAGGGAAGTCCGTCTTAATTCACTTAGCACTCAGGACCATTCTTTGCAAATTATTTTGTTTTAAAATTATCCCCTTATTTTACTGTCACTATTTTGTGGTGTTAAATTCTTAGTTTATAGAAACAGAATCAAGTGGTTTGTCAAAGAATAAGAGTGTAATGAAAATAGTAGTATAAATACTGCTGCTCAAAATAACACCCTAAGTATAAATAGGAAAAAGAATTCCAGTCTGGTTCAAATATAGACTATCAACTTGCATGTGCTAGAACAAGTGATATGTAAATATATTTCCTGCAAATAACCCCAGCTGCAGAGTAGAATGGGAACTTTGACCATCATTTTTTAAATTGGAATTCCCTGGACCAAGGAATTTGTTTCTTCTCTGCAACGATTTGTCTGTTTAGAAATTTCTTAAAGAAGGCTATGAAGATTTTGCATCATTTTCCAACTATGACCTGTTTAATAAACCCATTGAGGTTTTTAAACCCTAAAACAAGCACAAAATATTGCTTTTCCAGTTTTAAACTGAATATTTTTCATCTAAGGGATCTAAAACACACAGCCTTCTCCAAATCATAAACAGGGTTGGGTCAAAATATTCCCCCAAAGTTTGGAAAACCAATTTCCTAGTCTTTGACACATTTCTGCTCAGAAAGGAAACAGCATTAGCTTGTGGAAGGCATTTGTACTGCTCTCTACCTTTTCTCCAGCTCTTTAAGAGATTGCATTTCTCTGCCACCTGGGAAGTTAGAAATGTCCCTAGGAATCACTTCAGCCAGGAAATGAGAGGGGAAGAAACCATGTGAAGAGCCAGCACGCAGTTCCCCACGTTCTCTCTCCTCCTCCCGCCACGACACTCGGCACTGCTCGGGAAAGGGCTGTCAGATTCTCCGCAGAGCCTTCAGCTGACCTGTGGTGGACGTGAACTTGGCCAGGTCAGATTTGGAGGTCACCTGTTACTGCAACATAACTTAGCCGACCTTGAGTGACACAGAACCATGGATGGAAGTCTTTAATCGTTGGACGAGGCAGAGCACTGATAGCATACGAAGTTCATACGTACAGCACACGGAGTCACCGGCCACATGGGGATGGCGGCAGGGCCGGTGTTTGTTTTGGATGTATGGCTGGATAAAGCCCTTGATATAGCAACTTTCAAACTTACTCTTGCAGTAAGAAGGATAATTATACAAGGAAAAAGTGGCTGGTGACATTGTCCTGTTTGAAATTTATGCTACAAAAGGAGGGGTGTTCATTTCAGTTCACAATTTCTGTGTGAGTCACGGGGAGGCCCCGCAAATGTGTGGGGCATCAGGAGACGCGGAAGCTGGCGAGGTGGGCACTGAGGAAGGCGAGGTCATGGAGCACTTTAAAGTGCTGCTCCTTGAGGTTGGTCTTCTCACTACGTGGTGGTCAACATTGTGTACATTAGTTGTGACGCAGTAATGAAGGAATACACTCAGACTGGAATTCAAGGTCAACGGGCCATTTGGAGCATGGCTTCTCCGCACACAGCATGAGAGCCCTGGCAGGAAGGACAAGATCTTATTTTCATGCATTCTGCATTGGATAAAGAAATATTCGAAAGGGGGGAATGAGTATGTTTTTTATTTTTTTATTTTTTTTTAGACAGAGTCTCAAGCTGTCACCCTGGGTAGAGTGTCGTGGTATAATAGCTCACAGCAACCTTCAACTCAGACTCAAGCGATTCTCTTGCCTCAGTTTTTCTATTTTTTTTAGTAGAGACAGGGTTTCGTTTTTGCTCAGGCTGGTCTTGAACTCTGGAGCTCAAGCAATCCACCAGCCTTGGCCTCCCAAAGTGCTAGGATTACAGGTGTTGGGTTTGTATTTAAAAAATAAAAATAAAAAAAACATTGCTGTCTGGCACTGGTAATAATTAAGGCCATTTAAATAACCTCATTGAATGATCTGCCCATGTGGTACAGGGATGGCCTTAGCTAGTGTTTGGCAATCTCTGTGGGTTCCCAAAGAGATGGAGACCAAGTGCAAATGACTTAACACTAGGAATTCAACTCCTTCCATACAGCTGATGATTTTCTCCAATTACCAGAGGAAGAGCCTTGATGGCACGTTTTAGGTAGATGATGCTTCAAAACTGTAACCACACGACGTCATGGAATTTAAACACTGCAAAGCTCACCGCAACCAAAAAGCATATTAGGAACCATTTGCTGCTACCTCCCAGACTTTGAGTTTAATCTACTCTTATTACTTTCCCAGATGTTTAAATGGTGCAGAGAGTACAGAACTGCTTCTCAGCACACGCTGTTTTGCTCTTCACTACATAATTTCTGACAGAGCCACCTAAAATTTATTCCCACTTTCAACGGCCTATGACCGTGAGTTAAGATTCTGCTTCCAATATGTTTAGGTTATGAACAAATATGTTTACATTTTCTTTTGGTCTATTTTAAGATCTGTAATTATCTTGAATGTATGTTAGCATATCACATGAAATTACAATCTAATTTTTTTTCCAAATACCCCATTGCTGGGTGACACATCCCTTCCCTTCCTGTTATGGGAACTGCTGATTTTATTGTCTCTACACACATTGGGCCTTTGGGGGACTTTCTATTTCACTCACCTGCCTATCCCAGGTGTAATTACCACAGCTTAAAATGCTGCTTGTGGAATCATGATCAAGTAAGAATGGATAAAAAAGTTTTTTGAAGGATAATGAGAGCAGTCTTAGCTTAAAAATAATTTTATTATGAAGCATTTAATTAGAAGATAATACAGGCAACAGGATTCTTCTAACATATTTAATTCCTCACTCCCTGCTTAAAAATGTGAAGTTTTCTCTGTGTTGAAGTAACTTGCACAGGCTTCCTTGTGGCTTCTGGTGGCTGTTTCTGTCCCCTTCCTTTCACTACCAACCCGTCCCCACTACTTGGGGAACACGTTCTCTTTCTCTTAAATTCCTTTGCTGTCTGGCTACACCGCCCACCCCAAAGAGAACTATTAAAAGTTACCAGTGACCTCCTTGGTCTCCCACCTCCTGACACCCTGTCTCCAAGTCCCACCTCCAGGCCTCTCTCCACCATCTCCCCGGGGCCTCCTGTCCTACCTGGCGGCTGCCTCTCTGCCCCCTTGTTCTTCCTGAGTGTGTGCTTTCTGTACACACTCACTTCCGAGTGTGACTGGATGGCCTTGCTAAACCCCACCCTGCCCCAAACCCTAAGAACATGCAGTGGTTTACCTCAAGCACCACTGAACGTTTTCATGGCATCATCGCTGTTGGTTAATATCTTCCCCATCTAAACACACTGCTCACCTTCCTTCCCAGTGGTTCCTCTCCCTGACATTCACCATCTTCCCACAAACCTCCCTCCGAGACATCTCCAGGACGTGAGAGAAAGGAGCCCTAAGGTACAAAGCCGACCCACATTATTCTCCTCTTCCCACTCCACCACTTCCACCAGCCTCCCCCGACTCCCAAGGCAGCTGCCACTGAGAAGTTCACCAAGAGCTTCTCTGGGTTCCTGCTGCCGACTGCATAAAACCCAGGTTCCTGACCTTGGCCCCTGAGAAGCCCGGCGTCGAGCACAGACACTTATCGGCAGCATCTGCATACATGAGACCCTGGCTGATGCTGGGTCACAGAATTTGGATTTTGTCTATTAGTGGCTCTGCGGGCCTGAGCAAGTTAGTTTCACTGTCACCAAACCCAAAGGCTTTAGGGGGGCGTAAGTGGGAATCTACCACTGGCAGCTCGGGTGTGTCAAAGGCTGCAGATCTGCCAGTGACCACGAGCCTTGCTTGTGGAGCACAGAGGCAGAGCATGACTCAGATCACACAGCAGCGGTGGTACCACCTCCGGACTCCAGCAGGGGAACAAAGAGCCCTCCCTCCCTTCCTCAGTGCTCTTGCAGGCCAAGGCGGGACTCTCACTTTCTTTCTTCCTTACTCTTAGAGGTCAACAAAATGATTTTTGTCTTCTTTCCTTATTGCTCACCCCTTTTTGGCCCAATGGAGCTGCTTTATTTATTGCCATCCCCAAATATGTAGCACGTTTAATAGGCATTCTTACAAAGTCTTAACAAATTAACGGTTGTCTGTTCTTAGCATAGAGAAGAGATCACTGAGAACGAGCAGATCTGGTTTTAGGCCTGATCTGCCCTATTCTGGCTTCAGGACACTGAGCAATGACATGACCTTGCCCAGGTGTGGTGTCCTGTATTCACAGGAACTTTGGTCAGAGCTCAATAACCACATATGGCTGGTGGCTGCTGTGTCAGACAGAGAAGATACAGATCCTTTCCACCATTGCACAAACTGCTACTGGACAGTGCTGATAGGCCAAACCCCACTAGAAGGGTGGCATGTCTACCACGAACATCATAAACAGCAGTTACGAGAAAGGCCTAGAACAGAAGCTACACAGACAACAGAAACACGGCTGCATTAAGCACAGGAGACAGCCAAGTGTCTCTGGGATGTATTCCAGTGTTTGTGGAATTAGATTAGTGGAGATTCAGACAAACAACTGAAAACCTCATCAAAATCATCTTATTGAATGATAGGAAGGAAGAGGGAAAAATTACCATGGAAAAGTAACCTCCCCTGGGTAGGCACCTCCAATATCAAGCCAAAGATGTGAGGCGATTCCAAAATCGATATTGAAGGTTAGATGGGAAGTGGTGGTTTTCAGATTTTTAGTCAATTTAAACACTGGGCCTTGAATTGAAGATGCATAGGGACCTGGGTGGTGTTTAGTTAGCTCAGAGAAGGAAGATTGGGAGGAAACATATAAGAGACGATAGTTTACCCCAACCAGAAGATTCTACTAAATGATTGCCCGTGCCCAGTGTCCCAGGGTCCTCATCAATATATTCCTATAACACATTGCTTTAAAGCAGTGGTTCTCAACCTGTGGGTCATGACCCCTCTGTAGCAAGGAAAATACATCCAGCATATCAGATATTTACATTACAATTCATAACAATAGCAAAATTACAGTTATGAAGTAGCAACGAAAATAATTTTATGGTTGGGGTCACCACAACATGAAGAACTGTATTAAAGGGTCACGGCATTAGGAAGGTTGAGAACCACTGCTTTGGCTGGATCTGGCACTACCAGCCATGCTCCAACTCCATCATTTCATTCTTCACATCACAACCACAGCAGTCCTGTAGGAAATGAGATTAATGTCACAGGTCTCACGTCCATGAAGCTGACCCTTAGAGGCTCCCCACCACGTGACTTGTTGATGTTACCTTACAAGTAATTGTTTAAACATCACAACTTCACAAAA
The DNA here is from genome assembly GCF_000181295.1 of Otolemur garnettii. Classification (NCBI taxonomy): domain Eukaryota; kingdom Metazoa; phylum Chordata; class Mammalia; order Primates; family Galagidae; genus Otolemur; species Otolemur garnettii. Next base: position 3,865,811 of record NW_003852441.1, on the reverse strand, counting down.
GCTTCCCAAGACCCAATTCCTCTTGTAAACTCTCACAATTGACTTAGCCCTTTGTGTAATTGACTAATATCAACCTAATCCACTTCTCAGTATAAGCTCCATGAAGGCAGAGACCATTTCTATCTTGTTCAGCATATTAATCTCTGGAGTCTAATACAGCACTTGTCCACAGAAGGCACTCAATTAAAATGTTGTTTATTGAGTCAGTGATTAAATGTATGAATTGCAATTTTCCTTATACAGGAAGCCCCTGAGTTACAAAACTCTGATGGACGTACAACTCACACTTACGAACAGGGGCTATTACAGGTCATAGGTGAAAGTACCTGTTCCAAATTACATATAAATTCAACGTAAGAACAAACCTATCTGGTTTGTAATGCAGGGACCACCTGTACCCTATCTTCACACAGTTGGCTGGTGGGAACAGGAGGAGGATCCCTGGAGAACACAGCATGATTCCCAGGCCACATGGGGCTCTCAGCGCAGTGTCCCTCTGACCCTGGATCCAGCAGGGCAGGAAGCCATGGGGAAGCACAGGTTTGGGGCTGCTGACCTGTTGCTGGACCCTCCTGCCATCCTCCTGCATTCTTCTCACTGTGTTCTTCCCACTCGCCACTGGGTTTGCCCATATGTGTTAAGGGAGTTTTACTGATAACATAGAATACTTCATTTGCTTCATTTGCATATTCTCCAAAGTCCTGTGGATTTTTAATCTCTGCTTTGAAGGACGTAGCAAGGCCTTCCAGGAGGCCACACAAAGCTGTCTTTACGACTAAAAGCAAGAGCAAGTCTCACCTAACTAATAATGGTATTTACTCTGAGAAAAAAGAGGCTATGACTGAGGGTGGATGCCACCTTTAATGCTTCACCATTTTAGAAGAATAATGAACTTCTATGTTGTCATAGAATTTTAAATAATATTAAAACATAAAATATTTGTTTCACAGGGCACGATGGCTCACGCCTGTAATCCTAGCACTCTGGCAGGCTGAGGAGAGTGGATTGCCTGAGCTCACAGGTTCCAGACCCGCCTAAGCAAGAGTGGGACCTCGTCTCTAAAAACAGCCAGGTGTTATGGCGGGCACCTCCAGTCCCAGCTATTAAGGAGGCTGAGGCAAGGGGATCACTTGAGCCCAAGAGTTTGAGGTTGCTGTGGACCTGCAATGCCATGGCGCTGTACCCAGGGTGACAAACTGAGACTTTGTCTCAAAAAAACATTTTTTTTTGTTTCATTTGTTTCATTGTCCTGACCATAATGAGAAAAAATGAAAACTTATTTTTAAAAACTAGGGTAACCTAGCCAAAAAAAAGAGAGAGAAATAGATGATAGATTGATAAACTGATATGATGTATATGTTAAAAATAAATAGCAACTTTGATTATACCAGTCATATAACTGACTTTACCAAGTTTTTCATCATTGGATTGATTTTGTTGACTAGCTTAATTCTCTAGTTGTTTTTGTGGGTTTTTTTTCTCTAGTTGTTTTGATCTCTTTACTGAGTCAAAGGGTTTCAGTAACACCAACTTGCTCTTCAGATATTTATTTGATGGGGTTTTTTTTGTTTGTTTGTTTGTTTTTTGGAGACAGAGTCTCACTATGTAGCCCTGGGTATAGTGCTGTAGAATCACAGCTCACAGCAATCTCAAACTCTTGGGCTCAAGCAATTCTCTCACCTCTGCCTCCCAAGTAGCTGGGACTACAGGTGCCCACCACAACACTTGGCTATTTTTTGGGTTTTTTTGTTGTTGTTGTTGTTGTCATTATTGTTTAGCAGGCCTGGGCTGGGTTCGAACCCACCAACCCCAGTGCCTGTGGCTGGCGCCCAATGCACTATGGGTGCTTAGCCATATTTGATGATTTTTTTCATGTTCAAATTACACTCTGGCCAGGCAGCCTCCTGTAAAACCACACAAGGACAAAGAGTCATAAGACTGTGCCACCACAACCTTCCCAGTTGCCACTTTGGGGTCTGTACAAAGTTCTCCAACTACACGGGTAGCCCATGCCTTTGGCTCCACTGTGCGTCTCAAGTTTAGCATTAGAGGAGTTCAAGCTTCTTTTATTTTTTACAAGTAGAATTAGACTATGCTGCACTGCTGTATAAATATGAACCTATGTGTATCCTACTATGGCATAGGTCATATTTCTTGATTTCAAACAACCATATACTTTAGAAGTTATTTTTATAGGTCTTAGTTCCTCCTGAATGATGCAATCTCTCATTTTCAACAGCCTTGTAGACTAGTGCAGTAAATTAAAATGATATCATGTTACCAATCCCGGCTGGTACATTTTTGCATTTCAGGGCCTCAATTTGTCGCAGGCCCAAATGTAGCCATCAACACTACAATTTAAAATATGAATGTAATAAACCTAAGCCCCAGGACTACATGGGGGCTCCCCACCCCCACTATCTTCCTTATTATTAAGTTGCTTTGTAAAATAAGCATCTGCACACATCATGGTGTTATTTCAGTCTCACCCTCTTTCATTTTCCTAAGTGAGTGTCTGCTGACTCTTACCAGGCCTTAAATAAGGCCAACAGTGGGGTACAGAAACTCCAGCCACACCAGGCCCCATTCCTACCCAGCAATGACTGGTGAGAGCAGAATGGTGGTTCCCTCTTTAGTCTGGGCGCGCTCTTCCCGCCTGCTCGCTCTGGCCCGCTCTCTGCTCTCCTGACACTCGTAACTGTTTCCCCCACACAGAAGGTGAATTCAGCTGCCACTCATCCTCTTGATTGCACTGTTGTTATTATAGTCAGTTTATGCCAGGAAAGTTAAACAACCTTTACTTATGTCTCCTTGCTGGTGCCAAACAGATCTGAATTTGCCATCACTGCTCCACAGACTTTAAGAATTTTGACACCCAAAGTGCTTTGGGTTGTTTTGGCTTTCAGACTTGGAAACACCTGTATCTCCAGGATGCCTGTTCTGTGCTTGGAAGACCTGGCCTTGTTCTATTCCCTAAATAAATGCAAAAGATTTCATCTTACTCTGCTATTTCAAGGGATGGAGTGGTCATGTGCTCAGTGGCCTGGCCTGCAATCTGGCCTACATTTTGGGAAAGTAAGAGGTCTGAATTTGACAGGGGAAAAGGACCACTCACCAAGTAGTCTTTGTACTCAGCCTTTTCTTGGGGGCTGGCTTATCAGTCAGGATAGGCTAGATTAGGCTGCAGTAAGGAACAGCCCCAAGGTGTCAGTGCCTTAGAACTATGCAGATAAATTTCTTACTCATGTTGTGTGGCCACAGGGGGTCACCAGGTAAGTTCTGTTTATTGTAGTCTCTCAGGAAATATCTCGAAAGTTCCTGGTCGTCATGTCAAAAGGAAGACAATTTTGGAAAGATTCATGCTGGCAACTAAACACGCAAGCCTGAAGTGACTCACATCCCTTCTGCTCAGTCACGTGGGTCCAGTCACCCGAGGACTGAGGGCCGAGGAGGTAGAATGCTGGAAATGATGTGATGTACAGCACTGATGAGACTACAGTTAATTCCTGATGACAGAGTTTGACTGAAATGGCCACACTGTCCTCAGTTCTTTCCCTGGGCCTGGCTTCTGCTCTGCGTACAGAACATCCCACCTGTGCCTATCTCATCTCTGCATTACGTACAGTGAGCTCCTTCACCTCAGAATCGTTTTATATTTTACAGGTGGATCTGTCTTAGCCTTATTTGTGCTAAAATTCTTCCTTGTGGAGACTAATGATTTGTCTTTCTTCAAAACACTTCTTGCTCAACTAAACTGCAAAACATACCAAATAGCTACCCTGGTGGGTGGCTATTTCTCAAATTTCTCTTCTGTACAGTAGGGACAACACTTCTACCAATTATTGCTGTATGAAATGTAGGCTCCCAAACGAGTGTGATATGGAAGTTTTAAGTGAAAAAAAAAAAAATGAAAGGTATTTTCTGTATATCTAACATGGCTTAAGTGAGTGGTTTTCCTTCTAAGTATAAATGAAAAAAAATAACTTTTTCTTTTACAATTGCATCCATTCAAACCCATTACAAATGTATGTCAGCTCTCTCTGAAAACAAGTCTAAACTCCTAATCGTGGTTGGTTGCCTTAGACCAATCTTTTTCCACGGTGCCACCTTGGCACAGCTCAACAAGACTGTGCCCTTGGACTCAGTGGCCATGTCTACCTTCCGATTCAGCAGAGCTGGCCTTCTAATCCCATCAGAAGCATCACAGGTATGGATCTGGTAGCTGTCATGGAGGCTTCTTACCTCAACAGGAAGATTTCCAGGGCTGGTATAAACCAGATTCTTCAGTGGCTGAGTTTAGCAATATGGCCTGGCGAGTCATTCATGAAGGTCAGCCGTAAGTCTGTCTTTCCAGCTCTTCCAGTGACCTTAGAAACCATTCCATGCGCTCTCTCCTCTTCTGTCCCTCCTGGGGACAGATTCCACTATTAGGAGACTGACCGGTAGAGATGGTGGTTATTTCCCCACGGTGGGCCTGTCTCTGTCATTCCCAAGGCTTTGAGCTTTACTTTTCCTGTGAGGTAAACACTAGGCACATCTCCAAAGTGCTGTCCTCTGTGGAGACACTCATTCGTCCTGCGTACCAGCCAAGCAGAGTCACAGCAGCCCTCCAACTGCTCACTCAGTGGCTCTCCCTGTGTCTGCAAATTTGGGCCCTCCATTGACCCCTGATCTCCATGTTTCATCATTAAACTCTTCTCTCTCTGTCCTAACAAGGCAACGCCACCCTGCTCAGGACTCATTCTGTTAGTCTGTCGCTGTGTTTCCTGGTCTAAAAGCCAAGACACATGTTGGGAGCTGAGAATTTTAGAATCCACACGATGAAATGGAAAAATTCCAAACCAAGGTAAGAAAGGGAGATTCTGGTTTCTCCTCTCTCTCTAAGTTGATTATTTCTGAAGCTGTTGCCCTGTCTCAGATGACAACTCAAGCGGCACACATACAGGACAGAAGCTATTTTAGTTAACCACCGTCAACACACCCGTGTAAGTGGTTACTGCACACAGTCACTTCCCATTTGTGAGTGAAGGCTCTTTAGCAGAAACACACCGCCAAGAACTCAGTCGGGCACGTGGAGGGCAGTGGCACAGTCTGTCTGTGTCAGAGCTACAGGCGTGGATGCGGCCCAATTATTTGACTTTCAGAATTAAGAACCTTTTATCAAATTGCCAGAGATGTTTTTGTTCTATCTGAAGAAACAGAGTACATATGTAATCAGCTATTATCCTTACTTTCTACTTAATGATAGAATCAAATACTTCTAGAGCTTGCGATGCTGTAATAAATTATACTGATGATATTATTCAAAATGTTACACTTCCAAATGTTATACAAATATCTGCTGGGAGAAATAACACACATGTTCTAAAATAATTGTCTTTAAAAAAATGCATCTTTTGAGGACGTCTAATTCATAAACCCCTCAGAAGGAGGCAATGCAGTAATGTAGCAAGGACTTTCGGACAAGCCTGTCTGAGTTGAACTCTGAACTCTGAAACTTGCTAGCGGTTTGACGTTGGGTTGCTTTCCTTCTCTTTTTAGGGTTCTTTTCCTTCTTTAATTCATGTTTTTTGTTTTTTTTGCAGCTTTTGGCCTGGGCTGGGTTTGAACCCGCCACCTCCCACATATGGGTCCAGCTCCCTACTCCTTTGAGCCACAGGCACTGCCACAGTTTTCTCATTTTTTTAGAATGTAAATGAATTACCTCTATGTACCTTACCTGTGTTGATGAAATAGCATGTGTACAGTTCTGCTCAGGAAAAGCTGGCGATCATTGTCACTGTATGCATCAATCTCAACGATAAAATCAATGACCTCTAGCAGCTGGAGCCCACTCACATTTTAATTTCATACACATTTTTCAAAATTGAAAGTGTCTCAAATGCCTCTGTTGCACACGTTTTGCCGTGGTTGCTGAGGAGAACCCCTGTAGGAGCACACCCTTCGCCTGAAGGTCAATTAATGGTACGGGATGGTAGTTTAGAGCCCACATCCTAGTGTCAGGCGAGGGGACTGAACTCTCCACTCACTGTCATCCTATCGGAGTAGGTCTCAGCTCCTTGCTCAACCTCTCTGAGACTCCTTAGCCTCTCTGAGCCTCAGTTACCCCATTTGCAGAGCAACAATAAGAACTACCTCATGAGATGGTCAGGTTACATGATGGGAACATAGTGAGAATTCGATGAGTGTTAGAATCTCTTCCTTACTGGGTATTGGACATCTGAGATGCCAGGTGTCATATGTTGTCGTTAAGTCACATGGTCATTTGTTGCTATGTGTTTGAGGTGTTCTGGGGTCTTACCTGGGGCCCTGGCCCATTACACTCCTCTCAGATTGCCTCTTGTCTCTTAAGGAGCTTCTGACTTCACTACATACATGGTGTGGGCTGGAGTCAGAAGATGAAGACAGACAGCCTGTGGCCGATAAACAGACAGTCCCCAGCAAATATATAAATCTGTATTATCAGAAAACATGCAGGTTTCCCTACAGAGCAGGGTATCAGGCAAAAGGATGCCGCTATTATGGAGTAAGGAGGGTGACCTGTGTCTGAAGGACTGCAGGGCTGAAACACCGGAGAAGAGGACTTGAAACATAATCCAAAGGTATTATGCCACTTTAAAGTTAAGCTTCACCTAACAGGGAAGAAAGGAAGTAACTGAGAAATAACAGTTCTGTTTATGGTGCCCACAGTCCTACCCATGCAGACGGAGATGTCTTTCAGAACGGTAGTGAGACTCCTTGTTCCCAACAAGCTCCCTGCTCACTCCGTCATGATGCCGTCTGAGTTGCGTTGGGGGTCACGCTGACGTCTCTAAAGGTCTTTCCCTGCTAAAAGGGAAACGTAGGCCAAAGAAATGCTCCCCTCTTAGCTCCAGGCAAGCTCCTGGAGGGCCGAGCAGCACTGACCACAGCAAAAGCCCTTTGACATTGGCAGCGAAGGCTCCATCTGAGCCAAGGAGAACTGAGCGGTGTGTGAAGAGCAGGATGACAGTACGCGTGGGGACACTTCTCCATCCTGGACCCCCTGCAGTAGCACGATTGGACCTCTTGGCATCCTTCTCATTCAAAATAAGCCCACCCTTGGCTCAGTGCCCATAGCACAGTGGTTATGGCACCAGCCATTACACTGAGGCTGGTGGGTTTGAATCTGGCCCGGGCCTGCTAAACAACAATGATAACTGCAACAAAAAGTAGATGGGTGTTGTGATGGGTGCTTGTAGTCCCAGTTACTTGGGAAGCTGAGGCAAAAGAATTACTTAAGCCCATGAGTTTGAGGTTGCTGTGAGCTATGACACCACAGCACTCTATAGAGGGGGAAATAGTGAGACTCTGTCTCGAAAAACAACAACAACAAAAAAAGCACACCCAGCGGGGTAGGGCTGGCTCCCAAAGAGAAAGGGGTTTGCCATCCCCAATGGAGAGAGACCTATATTATCTCTCTCTCTCCAAGAATGCACAAATACTCATCAGACCACATGCCTTAATGTAGGGCTCAAAAAATACCATCAGCGCACTCTGCCCACTTGGCAGTCGGTGCCATGGGGGATCCAGACCTGCTGGAAAGAGTCCAGGGCCGGGGCTAGACTGGGGAGCCTGAAAGGGAGGCCCTGGGCACAATGGCAAGCAGCACCACCCTCTCCTCTCTTTGGTTCAGCCCTGCAAACAAAGGCAAGGGATCTATCCCTGTTTTAGGTGAAAACAAAAATTATAACCTAAAACCGGACCCCACGCTTCAGCTATTTACAGCATGAACTCAGGACTCAAAAGTGCCAGGTTCATGACAACACTCTCCAGAGACATAAATGAAATTACTAAAATTATAGGCGACTCAGCTATTTAAGGGCCATTACACACATTTCTAAATCTGAATGATGCTTGGGTTAGTGGAAGCCTTTGACCTTCCAGAAACTCTTCTTAAAGACACAAAATATTAAAGATAGTTTGAGCCTAAATAAATAAAGCCAGATCTTGTGCCGATATTTGGAGGCCTGAGATTCTCAAACAGGATCCCGTTTCCTGAGGCTTGGCTGTTCACCAGGCGTCAGTCTTAGAGTATTTGCCCTCCTGAAGTAGCTGCAACATTTTAGACTAGAAACCAGATGTTTATTTGTGGAATTTAGCCTTGCCCACAGTTTACCAAAATAACAAGAAAACTAGCCTTTTTCTATATCTGAACTACATTTTCTTTCCATCTAATCTTGTAATGCCCAGAATACATGCTTAAGAAAAGGACTGCATGAGCATATATTCCTCAAAGAAATGGAAGAAAAACTCGGAAGGATTTCTCCCAAACACATCATAAATAAGGCATGTGTGGAACTTATGTTTATCTTTACTATTGCCTAAAAAATTATCACTACCAACATTTGATTATTTTAATCACTAAATATTTTAGTGGCATTTATACATCTTTGTTTTCATTAGAAACAAATGGAAGATGACAAAAGCTACAATTTGATTTCTAAATTAACATACAGAGACCGCAAACACAACCTAGTAAGAGCTTAGTGTCTGTACGTCCACTCTGCCAGCACTTAGAGATGAATTTGTGAAAATGGCTAAGCAAGGCCTTAAAATACTTTTAAGACAAAGAGAAAGAGAGAAATGGACTTTGGGGTTAATAGCAGTGGGGAAGGGGGAGCCAGGAGAACACGAAACTATGGGGAGAAATACTGACAGGAGAGAAACACACACAGAATGAGAAACGTCAGAGAAAAAGAGAGAAAACCTTTCCCTGTGACCTCGGAGCTTCCACTCCACACGGATTCAAAGCTAGCACACTGTCTATGCCATCTCAAAATAATTCCAGAGGGCTGAATGTTGTTTATTAACTATTTAGTAATTATTGAAGAATCAGAAGAAATTGCAGATAAAGAATCTTGGGGTGAGAACATTCCTAACAGCCATAACTCCAAAGGCACCATCACATAGGTTTGTGCACGTCATGACCTATGTACTTTAAAAAACCAGAACAGAGTGTCAGGCAAGGATAGAAGGACTTTGTGTTCAGTATATATGATAAAAGCATCATCTGATGAGTACACAGGGATCTCTTAAAATAGGAATTGTTTTAAAAAAGTAAATCCTTGGGGAGGTGGAAACAGGCATATGATAGGAAAAGGCACTTCACAGAATACAAACATCCAGTGGGAACTGTTGTACTTCACTGGTCCCCGAGAAGCAATAGGATGACAAAGCTGTAAGACATGTGTATGTTATATTATCTTACAGTGTCAGCGGGAAAAAAGCTGACCCAGGGTTGTCAAGGACACAGAAACACAACCTCTCAGACGCCGCTGGGGGAGTGAAGAGTAACCCAGCCTTTCAGGAGGGCAATGTAGCAACAAGTTGTAAAAGCCTTTTATCTAACAACTCCTTATCTAAGCACTAATCTTGAGGAAAATATTAAAGGTGTTTCCAAACTTTCAGCTAGTGAGACTGCTGTTTATGACAGAGAAGACTCAGACACAATGTAAACATCCAATAACGGGGAATGGGGTTATAGGAAACTCAGAAACCTCAGTACAATAAGATGGTAAAAACCCATTAAAATGAAGTCGTGATGGTTTCTGACACGGAAAGAGCCTGTGTTATTGGGTGGAAAGAGCAAAATTGAGTTCAGGTGCTGAGAATTTTATCGGCCGCATGGGACTTGGTATGTCCTTTTATTTAGTATGAATTCATTGGTGACAGGAAAATACAGAAATAAAAATTGATCCTATCAAAATAAGTAGTTAATTTAGAAATATGGAAGGTTTCGGTTTTCTTCTTTTGCTTGTCTGTGTATCCAGAAACTCACACAAGTGGCATTTATTGTCTTTGGAGATAGAAAGGAAGAATTTCACTAGATGATGCTGGAGGTAAGGAAAGGCCTGGAGACCCGTGTTGAATGTCTGAGTAGGAGAAAGGAGGTGGCAAGTCCACAGTAGGAGCTCAACTATGTTACTGCATAAATATAAACATTATTCATTTATCTTTGTAATAAACAGAAACACTCCATGTTACCTGCGTGTGTAAATACAATGAATATCATACACACACATAGTCACGGCAAAAAAAAAACAAAAGAATACACAAGGCAATGCGGACAGGCCTCAGCTGTTACTTCCAGGTGTCATGACAATGAGTGATTTTGAGATTTTTTTTCCAGGAGTTCACATGTATGTCTTCTCTATTTTTCAAAATATATGCCATGCAAATGTTTTTCATTTGTAAATACAGGAAAATAGTTCTTAAAGAAAATAATAATCGTGTGGAGGCCGAGACTGCCTGGAATGTGAGCAGTGTCCTATTTTCCAGCCCATCTAGCAACCGCACCTCTGTCTGCCCGGACCCCTGTGCTGTGTGTAAGGAGCTCCCAGGGCCTGATAACTTGTTATGGGAAGTCTGCTCTCTTTGTTCCCATGCGGCGTCTCCAGTTCAGACTTCCGTTGTTCTTCAAGCCATTTCCCTGCACAGAGGTGCCAGTGGTTCCGGGCCCCTGAGCCTGGAGTTGGAAGCCACCTGTTCAGGCAGCTGCATCTCCTCCTATATGCCCTGCATCACCAATTGCAGAGAACTCGTCCGCCTAGTATTGTTTCAAGTGCACTCTGTATTTCTCTACCTCTATTTTTGCTCAAACTATCCCAACTACTGCATCCCACTGGGAACCCTGTAAGGCTGAGGTCCCCAACACCTGGGCTGCAGGCTGGTATCTGGTGTCCGGCCTGTGGCCTGTTAGGAACCAGGGTGCACAGCAGGAGGTGAGTGGTGGATGAGAAAGGGAAGCTTCATCTGTGTTTACAGCCTCCCCATCACTCACCTCACTACCCGAGCTCCGGGTCCTGTCCGATCATGGGCTGCGTTAGGTTGTCACAGGAGTGCAAACCCTTGTAACCTGTGCCTGTGAGGGATCTAGGCTGTGCACTCCTGTGACAATCTAAAGTCCCTGCCACTCCCTGTCCACGGAACCATGAAGCCATTCCCTGATGCCAGAAAGATTAGGGGCTGCTGCTTTAAGGCACAGCCGGAAAGCCATCTTGCTTGTGCTTCCCCATGGCCTGAGAGCAAACGCAGCCCATTCACATCACACACAAAATAACAAGAATAATAACAACTATCGGTTTTCCCTTTTCTATTAGATGGATTGTTTCTTTATATCCATCCCCTAACCCAGGTGCTTAGTAAATAGCAGAAAGTTATAGTACAGGAACAAATAAGAAGGCTTTCTGTGATAGGAGGTTGGTACATCGCAGTCAGACGATCCTTCACTAGGGGAATATCTTAGTACTCCACTCCGAGGCTCCCACCGCCCTGGCCGGACCCCGCCTGCCCGGGCGGGTCCCTAGCAGTAGCCCACCAGCCGCAGGGTGGTGGGGAAGCTCCTCCGCATGCTCATGCACTTCTCCTGGTCGATGTACAGGGTGTTGGCCTTGATGGCCAGCTCGTGCTCCAGGGTGGCCTTGTTGTGTACCAACTGCTGCAGGCTGTCCTCCGCGTCCCTCAGGCGCTGCTGCAGGGTCTGGATGGTGTCGTCCACCTCGTACACCTCGTTAACAAGGCTGCGGGAAGGAATGACACCGTGAGGTTAGCAGAGGTCACGCTCCTGCAGCTTGAATCAGGGCAGCTATGGCTGCCGATGCTAACTGGAGACGCGGCTGTGTGCCAGGTGGCACCTGGAGCCCCAGCAGCACACGGGCTGCACCTTGATATAGCAAAGGAAGCAACGCCTGTGCCAATTCTAGACCCAGGCCAGGGCCACATCTGTTCACAGCCCCTCAGAATCCAAAGGCAAAACTAAGCATAGACTTGGGACAGCAGCAAATCTTCACACACACGCATATGTACATATTCCCATGTATACGTATGTTAAATAGTAGATTTTAAGAGGCGGGAAAACTTCTAAACATTCAATATATTTTAAATAGTAAAAATGGAAAAGTCAAAACTTAGCTATATTTGTTTTCATTTCTTTTATCCTCGAAAATTATTTTTACAGTTGGGAAGAGAGGGACATTGAGTTTTTTCCAGAAGCTAGAATTTAGCCCAATGTGTTAACATATCCTGGTGGGTGGCAGAGGATGGGAGTTCTCTTCAAAGTATAACAGCTATAACAGCCCTCCTGCCAGCGATATCCCAAGGTAATGCCTTCAGGTGAAGAGTAATATATTTGTATTTGTCAAAAACTTAAAACAATGTAAAAATGGTAACGTGTGAAATTAGCTGCATAAGCCATGAGGCAAGCTGCAGCTGACTGTGCTGTGCTAGTGAAAAGCATCACACATGTTTCTGGTTAGGACCCAAAGGAATCAAAGGTGTCATTTCATGGAAGAATCTGGCATGTCCTTTCCAGATTATTTTAATCCACACTGTTTTAAATTTCAATTCTTTCATTATAAGTGGACTATTCCCGCGGGTCTGCTGGCCGTTTGACATTTCTTCTGTGAGCTACAGCTCCCTGCCTCCGGCTGCCCTTCTGCTGGGGCTCCCCCTCTGTCCTTACTCTCTGCTCTGGGCTCCTCAGTATTGGGCCCCCCCCATCCTTACTCTCTGCTCTGGGCTCCTCAGTTCTGGGGCTCCCCCTCTGTCCTCACTCTCTGCTCTGGGCTCCTCAGTATTGGGGCTCCCCCCCATCCTTACTCTCTACTCTGGGCTCCTCAGTTCTGGGGCTCCCCCTCTGTCCTTACTCTCTGCTATGGGCTCCTCAGTGCTGCTCATCATTCATTTTTTTCTTTTTGTCTGTTATGCTGGGGGCAGATGTTTTCCTTAATTTGTTGTTTGCCTTTTAATTCTGTTGATGATATAAGATTTTGATGTTTATTAAAGTAAAGCTTTCTCTTTTCTTTTGGGTTTTCTTCCATTGTGTTTGTGTTTAGAAAGTCTTAAGCTTCCCAAAGAGCAGTTAAGCTAGGGTTCCCTTTACCCACTGATTGGGCGGATAATATGCAATTGATGTGACCATGCAGCACTCAAGAGAAAGAACAGGAATCAGGTTACAAAAGACAGTGGTAATGGTAATAATGGCAACTCACTTGCTGACTACCCTACCGTAGGCATGCGTGGTACACCTATGTATATACTATTCTAAGTGTTTTACATTATCAGACAGTTCAATCTTCACAACGTCACTATGAAGAAGATATTGTGGTGTCCCCACTTAACAGAAGAGGTACAAGGAGCTTAACCCCTCCCTTACAATTTTGGGGGTCCTCCCCATCAGCGCCCTGACTCAGGTCAGTTGCAAACGCAACTCCAAGTACATCAGGTTCAACCAGTGATGCAAAGCTGAAGTTTTCTTTGCTTTGGAGTTCATTTATCAGCAGACGATGGGGACACGAAATGAATTAAAATATACAGAAATATAAAGAGAATGGTAATAATAAACAAACAGGGATATGGATATTCCTGGAGATAGAAAAGGATTTCATGATTATAGAAAAATGCCAGGACCATGTCAAAATCATTATGCCAAAGCAATTTTACAGCTTCGCAGAACCTTTCACAGAACACAAATGCTGGAGAGGTCATCGAGCCCACTTCCTTGTTTACAGACTAGGAAGTCCAGCCCTGAGGGGCGAGGAGTTGCCCTCTCCCCCAGCACAGGCACACGTGAGCTTGTGAGCGTGCCTGGTTTGCAGGAAGCTAAGAAGGAAATTTGGAGCCTCTGTGGCCATAATAAGTAGCTGGTGCCCTTTCCCGTCTCCATCCTCTTGGGTCCTTGTGACCAGAGGAGC
>NW_003852441.1:3850083-3851951 GCF_000181295.1 Otolemur garnettii | reverse complement strand
TTAACATAACATCAAACTGTTTACATGGACAGTCCAGTGGCTTTAAGTATCACCACACTGCAGTGCTTACACCACATCATCCACCCACAAAAACCCTTTCACCTCACCACACTAAAACTCTGAACCCATTAAACAATATCTTCCCATTTCCCTCCCTGTCCCCCAGCCCCTGGCAGCCATCCTTCTGCTTTCTGTCCCTAGGAACTTAACAACTCCAGGTACCTTTTGTCAGTGTGATCATACGGTATCATATTATCATCCTTGTGACTGGCTGGTTTCACTCAGGACAGCGTCCTCCAGGTTGATCCCCACTGTAGCAAGTGTCAGAATTTCTCTCCTTTTCATCACTGATTCATATTCAGCACAAGCATGTTTATTTAGCATGGATATTATTAGTACAAGTATTCCATGTAATGTTTGGGATATACTTAAGCAAAAACATTATTCATTGATTGTCAGAAATTCTAACCTAACTGGCTGTCCTGTCCTCCATCTAATATTAAGATTATGACAGAACAAAAGGAAACAGCATTAATGTCTAGAAAATGCACACTGCAAGCAATTTAAAAAAAAAAAAAAAAGAATTTATAACTGGCCGTGGGAAAGAAACACACAATATAAAGGTAGGTGACAAAAATCAGGATTTAGAGGGTGGTGCCTGTGGCTCCAAGGAGCAGGGCACCAGCCTGATAGGCCAGAGGTGGCAGGTTCAAACCCAGCCCCAGCCAAAAACTGCAAAAAAAAAAAAATTAGGATTTAAAATTCTCTACACAGCATGATGACAATTTGGGGAATGAGCCTGGTGGCAAGGATGACAAAATGCTAGCACTGGTTGTTCCTGGATGCCCAGGGAATCCAATTTTTGTTTTTTTAATTTCATTTTCTAGATTTTCTAAATTTTCTACCATGAACAGATTACCACTCTTAAAGCCAGAAAGAAATACATAAATCTAATGTTGACCTTTCAGAGGGGTTATGTGAAGGGTCCTACTGATGAACACCCTCACCCCCAGGGCAAAGGCCTCCACATCTCACTCGGAGAGCTCAGCAATCAAATGAAGATGGTTTGGAAACTCCTCAGGACCACTCTGCTGTGCCCACCTCCTGGGCTCACCCGCCCAGGTGGACACACTGGCCGGGGCATCATGGCCCAGGGCTCTGAGGCTGGCGAGCACCGCCACCCCAGGTCACCTTCACATCTCATCTCAGGCGATGATGGCGTCCTCCCACAGATGCTGGAACCAGAAACCAGCTGATCTTTGTTGACCCTGCCCTCTTCCTTGTATCATAAAATCCTGCTATGCCTGCCATCTGAAGTGCCACACCACTGCCCGCTCCACTCTGCACACACCCTTCTCTGACCTCAAGGCTGTCACTCTTGCGGCCCTCACAGCTCAGAACGCTCTCACCCTGCACTTCATCCCACTAATTTATGCCATCCTCAAATTCCAGGTGAACTCACACTTCTTCAGGGAGTCCCTCCCTTTGCCCTGGGCTACCTGCTGCCGGATGTTGTGTATTCCAAGAGGGCACAGCCCTGTGCAGCACTCAGGCGCTGTGACTGCCCACCTACTGCATCTGGTCTGCAGCCCACAGACCCTCAGGAACAGCCTTGCCCAGAGTGGTGTCTGCACAACTCTTTCTGTGTGTGCAAAAAAGACTTATTAAATGAAGACCAACTTCCATGGCTGAGGTGAAGGAGGTAGTCCTCAGGAGGTGGGGAGCTGCCAAGATCTGAGCCCAAGAACGAGACCCAAGGGGATCAGAGGGAAGCAAAGGCAGGAGGGATCCCAGAGCCATCTGCTTCTCAGCCGCAGCCAGCCTGAGAAGAGGAGGTGCCGGGGAAGGCCCCACACCCGGAGCGACAC
>NW_003852441.1:3848335-3849562 GCF_000181295.1 Otolemur garnettii | reverse complement strand
GCTTTCCTCACTTCACAGTTGTGGCCATTCACAGTATGGTATTTCTGAATGACAATCTTATCCACAGAATCATGGTCATCAAATGTAACAAACGCAAAGCCCCTCTTCTTGCCACTGCCTCGGTCAGTCATGATCTCTTCATCTTACAAACTGGACTGTTTCCTTCCCTCAGAGGGGAAAGGGAAGGATTTAAACTCAAGAGCTGAAGTTTCATTTGATCTGGGGGATCGTAAACACAAAATCTGAGAACTCATCTGAAAGCATATTTTTCTGTTGTTGTTTAAATCAAGTTGGACTACAAGAAAGCCCTCTTTAAGGATCCCAAGCCAAGTAATATCACTAGCAAAGAAACAGGGCCTGGGCAGGGGGGCGGCAGATGCCTGGTGTTGAGCTCTCTGACAGCAGGTTGTTTATAACTACACCAGGCCTGCCTCTCATCTCCCTCCCTCCCTGGCTTTGAAAGAAACCCTGAACCCCAAGAAGGAAACTGAGCAGGATGATATACCATATATTCCTTTTGACTAAATTCTAGTCTACTGGAAAATTTATCTGGCAGAGAGTGCTTGGAAATATACATGTTAAAATATAAATGTTAAAAAAAAAAAGAATTCAAGAAACATAGAGCACAGGCAGGGAGAATCTTTTCTTCACACTGCCTACACATGAACATGGCTAAGAAACATTGCACTTCCCTCAGCTTTAGCTATTGGAAATACATTTTCACCATCCACAAGGCCACATGTCACTCCTGGTTTTCCTGTTCTTGGCTAAAGGCAGACAGCTATTCTGCTGAAGCCACTCATTTCTTTTTGGAATTATAGAACTGAAAGACATTTTACATTCAAATACAAATAAAGCTACCATAGCTTTTTTTTTCCTTTTTTTCTTTTTTTTTTTTAAGTATGAAGATTATTTAAGTAAAGCAGAGGCTGGTCTGGCCTGCCACCAAAGATGCCAAGAATGTTTAGAATCGGTCTTGAAAGAACCCGTTTAGAACATTTGAAATGAAAATACAAGTTTTGAAATGAAAAGAGCAACTTTTCTCAGTTCTCACAACCCTGAGTTTATGATCTGTATTTTTTTCTTAATGTAGACATCCGAAGACTTGCTTTCAGAATGATCCATTTAAGAAGGAAAATAACCCCCTCCCCCAATAATAATCTTAAATATTTTGAGGGAGAACATTTTAACAAGAAATCTTGACAGGAACAAAAGTAGGTTTTGTCC
>NW_003852441.1:3847460-3848315 GCF_000181295.1 Otolemur garnettii | reverse complement strand
AAAAAAAAAAAAAGCAAATTCTGTTTAGCCAGGAAAAGGAAAAAAAGAGTAAAAGTCATTCAGCTTCTCAGAGGAGCTGTGAATGCCTCATTGTGTGGTGACTCCGAAGTGGCACTAGACCACCACTCGAAACCCTTTTAAAAAGCAACATGGTGTTCATTTCACAGCAGCCTGAACAATTCGTGTGTTCCCATCTCTGCTTTGGATGACTCAGCAGAAACTTTTGGCAACAAAATGTCAAGCTTAGCTTCTAATCATTTATGCATAAAATCATAAATCATGATCTAATCCTAAGGGGCCATATGGCTGTGTTCTCACTGCTGGGTTCTTCTGAAGCAGATGCACAGGTCAGGCTGGCTGTCTGGGGGCCGTCCAGCCTCTACAGCACAGAGGGTCTAATCCCGAATAATGACCTGGGAGCCCGAGGGGGTCTACGGAGCCACTTTGACAAACATGCAGCCTGGGGGCCCTCCTACCTGGCTATGGCAGAGACAACTGCCCTGGGAGAAGCTGCCCATGGGAATACATTCTAAAGCATGCGTCATAGCACCCAACACAGACAACACGCATGAGGTCAGACAATTAAATACCTGAACTCGCCCTAGAAAAAGTGCTGCCTGCCTCAATGCTGAATATCACTCTGGTCCCCTTTGAAGTCCTTCCTTCAGGACACTGTGTACCTAACTCTGCCAGAGCCCTGTCCACCCTTCCAAGCAGTTTGGAACTCTTTTCCTACAATGGCCATCAGAGCTGTCATTGTACGAGGTCCAACATACCTCACTGCTGAATCACTATGGTCACCGTCTAAGACTCCATTGGCCATCTGGTGACTGTAGTGATATTCAGCAATGAGGT
>NW_003852441.1:3843350-3847137 GCF_000181295.1 Otolemur garnettii | reverse complement strand
AGGGTGAGCCAGACTGAGCCTGTGTGTCCCCCGCTCCCCACAGGCTGCCCGGCCGCCCGCCTCACCGCAGTTGGGCCATGTCTCTGCAGAGCTCTATGTTTGGCCTCCTCGTACGCTCGTCCAGCCTGGTCTGAGCCACCTTCAGGAAGGCAGTCTTATCTTTGATGGCCTTCTTGATGGATTCTATGGTCATTTCAGTCTGGAAAATCTCGTTCAGGGTCTGTAAGAAAGAGGAGCAATTGTCTGAGGCTGTAGCACTGGCCCTTCACAACCTGCATCCTGCCAGCCCATAGTGGGTGCTAACACAGGCCTCCCCCTCCCAGACCCTTGCTCCTGCCCTTGCTCTCTGTGACGTTGCAGAAAGCTGACTGCAGCCTTGGTCCACAGTCTAGGTTCAATGCTCATGTTTGTAGCTTGAAATCAGCCAGCACGGGAGTATTTACACCACAGAAACTGGCAGATGCTACAAATCAGGGTTCCCCTATCTCAGCCCAGATCAGCAGCTGTTACTTATTCACCAGCACACATCTGTGTATAACTCTGATCAAAGTGAGGCCATGAGGTCTGAGGGGCCCCACCCTCTCCCCTCACCCCACCATGTCCCTTCCTCTCTCTCCTCTAGTTCTCACTTCCCACCAACTTTAGAGAGCTGTCCTCTTCCTAGTGAAGGGTCAACCCAGAAGCTAATCAGGTTTCATCTTCAGGAAGCCTTGCTTGCAAGGGAGCACAGGCAGTTTTGTGTTTCTGGTTTTGTATATTTTTTTAATAAAATTGGCTCCCCCAATTTGCATAATTAGTGGTCTACCCTGGTTCCTCCTCTTCTTGGTTCTCTGCACAGAGTCCCTGTCCCACACGTTAGAAATCCTCCCTTCTCCAGGACCTTGATCCCTGCATTCCCACGGCCATGTCCTCCAGTTACTGTCCCGCTTCCTCAGCTCCTTTCCTGTGGCCTGGAGACATGCCCAAGTTTCACCAAACATGCTTCACTACCACTACCCCATCCAGCCTCAGTCGGGTCCTCTGTAATCCATCTGCCATGTTCACTGACCGATGGACTTGCCATGGCTGTGCCATCTGCCTACTTCCCCACGTCTGGCCTGAGTTGCTGTCATGAAACTGCACTCTCAAAGCCCACGGGGAGGCCTCTCTGACACCTCCCACTCCTTGAAACCCTCAGCTTGCTTGCTTTCTCCGGACACCTGCTGTCCTAACTCCCTGCCTTTCTAACTACCCCTTAATTCACCTCCATTCACCTCCCGTGTCCTCGGGCAGCTTCTCTGCTGCCTCTCCCCTCCCCCACCAAGACTTCACGTGACCACTCACACTGAGCACCCACTTGTGTCTCCCAGATACTCATCTACCTGCCACTTAAGCTTGGCCCTCTCTCTCAAGCTTTCAACAACCGCTACAAATTATTACACTGGTCCTACTGCCAAGGCTGCCTCCAGATGCCACCACCCCCCAGGAAGACATCCCTGTCTCTTGCCCATGAAAACAGCTGCTCCTTCTGCTAGAGGACGTTGACACTTGATCTGTGTCCCAAGGGCTCTTCCTGCCCACTTGCCATTACAACTTGCCATGTCCTATGTGCACATCTTGTCTCACGTGAAGGCAAGGTCAGTGTGACAGCCACTTGCATACACCCCCCATGCCTAGCACAGAACCTTGAATATGCTTGTTATAAGCTGAATCATGTCCCCTCCCCAAATTCATATGCTGAAGTTCTAATCCTCTTACCTCAGAACGTGACCATATTTGGAGACAGGGTCTCTGTTGAGGTGATTAAGTTAAAATGTGTCATTAGAGTGGGCCCTAATCCAGTAAAACTGATTGTCTTTGCAAGCTGAAGAAATATGGACAGACACAGAGGGAGGACAATCTGAAAACCCAGGGAGGAGAGAAGCATCAGAGGGAGCCCACCCTCCAACACCTCGGCCCCAGACTGGCGGCCTACAGAAACAGAGTTAATTCTGTGGCACTTGGCATTGTGACAACCCTGAAAACTAACAGTAATAAATAAAAATTTATTATTTATTTAATAAATAAAAGAGGAAGAGGAACTTTATCACATCAGCATTCCAACAGACCTTCAGAACGGATGCTTAGTGCCCAAAGGATGGCACCCAACCCCATTAACCTTCCCGTCAATTTCTTCCACAACTGTGTCCAACTAACTTGTCCAAAGATCTCTCCCAAGACATAAAACACCCGCACTCGCCACACAGCCTTCTCAGTACAGACCTGAGCTTGATCTCGGGTTTGCTACCTCCTAAGGCTTTGTGTTCAAGATGTCACCCCACCCTGAATGTTCAGTTCTCCCTCCAAACCCTGGAAACACTTTCTGTATTTGTTATTTGGCAGTCATGATTTGCAGTTTCTTATTGGTATTACGAATTGTTCATGAGCTTTTCATATGCAAGCAAGCATCTCTTCTCCACAAACATAAGCTTCTTGGGAACAAAAACATTTTCCATTTCTCTCTGCCCTTCACAGCATGTAGCTTACTGTCTGACTCAACTAATACTTGTTGCCTAAAGAAGGCACCAGGGACTGAAAAGTCCCTCACTGCAGACAGGGTGACATCAGCATAGACAGGATGGCTGGCAGTTCCACTGCTCGGTATACATCAGAAAGAGAAAAGATTGTGTTATTAAAAGGACACGTGCACTCAAATGTTCATGGCAGCACAATTCACAATTGAAAAGATGTAGAAACAACCCAAGTGCCCAACAACACATGAAAGGATTAATAAAATGTGGTACATGCTTACTAGGAGTACTACTCAGCCATAAAAAGTGAGGATCTAGTAGCTTTTTGGACAACCTGGAGGGAGCTGGAAACCATTCTTCTGAGTGAAACATCACAAGATGGAGAAACAACATGTGTACTCAAAACCAAATTGGAACTGAGCAATCAATAGTCAAGTGCCCATGTGGAGTAGAACTGTCAATGGCAATGAGGCTGCAGGAGGGGGAGGTGGGGATGGGTGCCTACTGGGTACAGGGCACACTGTCTGGGTGAAGGGCACGGTCACGTGTACAACTTTGACTCAACCTGTACAAAAACAAAGTTTGTGAACAAAATATGTGTACCCTCTAATATCCTGAAATTAAAAAAAAAAAAAAATAAGGAACAACAAAGTATCAACATGATCCACAGAAATCCCTCATTCCAGTGTCACTGCAAAACTCTTAGACATAGAACATTTAAAATTTTTCAATATCAGAAACACCTTCAATTACCTAAGAGTTTCCTGTACTTAGTGTTGTATTTCAGGAAAAGGGTCTGAAATAATTTAACAGAAAACGTTTCTACCATATGTTCTAATAATAAATTTACTTCCTAGTTATATACAGTGATTCATTAAACTTTAATAATAATATTTTTGTTTCTATTAAAAACTAAGGACCTTTCATTACATAGTGCTTTCTTTGTGTTCCAGACACCAGTGGCTTCCAATTTCATTTTGACATCTGGCTACCTGGCTGAAATAAATGGTATGCTTTGTACTGTTTTTAATTTTTCTTGCTCTGAATGGCCAGAAGGTCATGTGCCTTACAGTGTCTTTCGAGGAGTGGTGAGAGATTTGTGGTCCCAGGGCATCGGGTCAGCTAAGAGGTACCGCTGGTGCTTGATTTACCTTGGCTAAGTGAACCTGAATCTTATTTTTAGCGTCTGTAGTCTCGGCGATGCGATTGGTGAAAGACAAGTTCACTTTGTTGAACTGATTCCACATCTCGTTAGCAGTCACAACCAGGAGGTTTTCAATGTCATTCCTCAGCTTAGC
>NW_003852441.1:3841945-3843142 GCF_000181295.1 Otolemur garnettii | reverse complement strand
CCTTTTTTACTGCTAACCAATTTCCTATAACTCCAACACTTAAGCTAACTCTCCTGCCAATTTGGTGGGGCCGAGGGTGTCAGTGGGAAGGACAAATGAAGGGGAGGGTTGTGTTCATTAGAAATGTGTCACACCAGCCCAAACAATAAGTATATGAAAAAATATTCAACCTCAGGAGTAGTCAGAGAAGTACCAAGGAAAAGCACAATGTACTGAGAAACTTCTATCAGAACAGCAAACAGCACGATAATTTGCAGTGCCGACAAGCAGGTTTAGGAAAAGTTCCCTCATGTCCTGCAGGGGAGAATGTGTAATTGGTACAACCTTGCTAGAGGGTAAAAAGGCAACACAACCCAAAAATGCCACGTCCAGAAATTTATTCTAAGGAAATAATGTACCCAAAGATGTACGTAGGGATATTCGTTTCAGCATTATTTATGCCAATCTCTGAAAAATTAGAAACAACCTAAATTTTTGAAAGTAAAGAAAAAAAGTTAATTATGGTACATTAAAAAGCTAATTGATATAGCATGCAAACTTATAAAAGAATGTTTATTTCACAACGTTATTGAAAAGTTAGACTATGCAAACAACATGTGTGTAATATTACTATTTAAAAATTCAAATCTATATGTGTGTGGAAGAAGGCTGGAAAGAGTAATGGCAAATTGCTAATTAACACTGGGTATCCGTAGGCTGCAGGCTCACTGCTGACACCTGTTTGCTCATTGGTAGGGCTTGTTGGTAAAAGACATTAAACAAGACTCTCACTGTCGACTAGAGGTATTAGCTCAGGCCCCAGTGACCAAAATACCATCACAGATGCTCTGTATCCTGACATTCCATAAGAGATGGTAAGAATCCATGCTGGGAGCCCAAGAGGCCTTCTAAAGAGCTAAGTGGTCAGAGTGTGTGGTTTGATCCCAGCTCACCTCCCATCATCCAGGGAGGAGGGGAAGAGGCTTCCAACTCACCTCCAGCCAAGTAAGAGGCATTTCATGGGAACCACTTAGGACATGGGGTCTAAATCAGGTTCACATCTAAAGAATCTGAAGTCCAAGTTGATCACTGGCAGTGTACTTCTCATAGGACAGCCAGGAGAGGGGGCTGCCTTGGGGGTAAACATCCCTGCAGGAGACAGTCCACTTGGGGATCACTTTAAAAGTGGGAAGGGAACGTGAGTGTCAGAAGGGGGAC
>NW_003852441.1:3826552-3841471 GCF_000181295.1 Otolemur garnettii | reverse complement strand
GGAAACACTTTCACTCTGTAGGTGGGACTGCAAATTAATATAGCCTCTTTGGAAAAAAGTATGGAGACTCCCCAAAGAACTCAAATTAGAGGTCCCATTTGTACTCACAATCCCACTATGAGACTTCTACCTAAACAACAACAAAAGAATCATTTCATCATAAGGGTATATGCACTAGATTGTTTAACGCAGCTCAATTTACAATTGCCAAGATGTGGAAACAACCTAAATGCCCATCAACTCAGGAAGGGATTAACAAACAATGATATATGCACACCATGGAATGCTATTCAGCCATAAAAAAGATGGTGACTTCATGTCTTTTTGTATTAACCTGGACGGAGTTGAAACATATTCTTCTCAGTAAAGTATCACAAGAATGGAGAAGCAAATATCCAGTGTACTCAGTATAAAGCCAGCAGATGATCTAATTTATGCCCACATAGAAGAAAAACTCATTTCAATTCAAGTTGGGGGGAAGGGGCACAGGAGAGGGGACTGGAGTGCTCCCACTGAATGGGCACAATGTAAAGGTGTATGGCACACCTTTGGGGTACAGGACATAGCTACAGCAGGGACTCTAGCTAACAAACTCAAATATTGTGCTTTGGTTGTCTGTACCCTCACATTAACCTGAATTTTTTTTTTTTAAATGTAGAAATTACATTTAACCTGGGTACATTCCATTGTATGTGACTTTCACCTCTGTCAAGTTCTCTACCTTGGGCCCTGCCTAAGATCGTACACAGGAGCCTGGCAAAGAAATCAGCAACCGGGCAAGTTGAGCAGGTGCTGGGAAGGAGGGTACTAGGCTGTTTGCAGCGGGTCCACCCAGGATGGGCCACCCTGATCCCTGGCAACCTGAGGTTTCCTTCATGCTCGTCTGTGTTTCCCTGGGTTTTCTGCATCAGGCAGGCTTATTTTCATAGCTAGAGAAATAAACAACAAATACTCTTCCAGAAATGGTCACAGGATACGATGGTCAAGGCCTAAGCACAGAACGCGTCCACACCTGGGCGTATCTCACCTTCTCATGTCTACTGCGCTTTCTGGTTTAATCTGTAAGCTGCGTCCTCTTGAAAGGAGAGAGAAAGAGTTAAACAACACCCAAGCCACAGACGTGGTGCGTGCTGACTTACGTCGCATCGACCCTCTCCACCCCACGGAAGAAGCTGACGCCATCCGAGGTGTTTCGTAGGTGGTGGCATTTCTCATCGATCCGATAGGCCGTCTGCTTGTCACTCAGGTCCTTCTCCAGCTCATGCTGGGCAGCTCTGTTGGCTCTGCGACAACACAGAGGGGGAAACAGAGCTTCACATTCAGGTAACAATTTCCTGCAGGGATGCGGGATTGCCCTTTTTTGTCGGGACCCTGTCTGTCCCCATTGCCCTGGGAATCTGACCCTTCATAAGATGCTCAGCTTTGAGATGGAAAGGAGCACTATGTGGAGGTGTCTGTCCATACACGGAGTCATCAGAATCCCACTTCTGCCCCTGCACACCTCTCCTTCCATGGGGTAGGGTGCAGGGGAGGAGGGGAGGCTTAGACAGACAGCAGTCAGGACCTGGAGCACCAGCTGGGGCCCAGTTTCCTAACACCCCCAACTCTTCAGGACAGGACACTGGTTCAAAGCAATCTGCCCATTCTTTAAGTATAATCTCCCAAGAAATTATAAGGCCCTTTTAGCTGAGGCTTCCTCTATTCATTGGTGACCTGAGTTTGTAGTCATGCTGGGACAGACTTTTGCTAGGAGACATAAAACAAGGGTCAAAATTAACCTTCAGGCCAGGAGTTCAAGAGTGCTTGAAAACAGATGGGTAATCCAATCAGGGGCCCATCCGGCCCAAGCCTGGAGCAGCCTCCCTGTCAGATGGAAGAGGCCTTGCTGAGCTGGGCCAGGCCTGGTCTTGCCTGCCCTCCCAGGCGGAGAGGGAACCTGGAGCTCTTACAACAGAGACAGGCCCTGGGGGGGGAGGGGATGGGTGACGGGTGAGCCACATCTTTACTCGTGGAATAGTTCATCTGACAAATAGTTATTGAGTGCCAGGCACGTTCTGGGAGCCTGGGATGAGTGAGTGGACAAACAAATCTCTAAGGAGTAGGCATTCTGCTTGGAGGAGACAGATAGCACTTAAACAGAACAGGCAATTGGTGTGATTGGGAGAAAAGGGGGACCAGGAGTGTGAGCGATGGTTTTAAATAGGATGACCAGGCTAGGTCTCCCCAGGTGACACTCAGCACAGCAAAGGCTTGAAAAGGGGGGATTGGGTTGTGTGGGGCCCTACTGGGCACTGGAAGGAGGCAGAATTGTCTCTAAGTAAAACTGGGGATCGTTGACTTATGTTGTAAAAGGACCTTTCTGGTGCTGGGCTGAGAATAGACTGCAGGGCAGGGAGACCATTTGGAGGCCACTGCAGTCACTTGGGTGAAGGGTGACAGTGGCTTGGCCCAAGGGGGGTGGTAATAAAGGAGGCAGAAAGTGTGCAGCCCCTTGGATGTGGTTTACGGTAGAGGCCAGAGACTCTCCCATGACATCAGGGGGGAAAAGAGCTTAAGTGACGCCACAGAGAGTGCGGGATTCCAGCAGCCGAGAAGGCCGGGGGTTGGGGGGCGTTGCCACCCTGAGCTCAGTGCCCACTGGCCATCCACCCGAGGGCCCGGGTTGCTGGAACTGGGGACAGAGGTCTCAGCTAGTCATAAACTTAGGAGTCATTAGCATAAAAATAGAATTTGGCAGAGCAGGATAACTGAGTGATTGTAATCATTTCTGCCTTCTTGGCAGACCAGAGCCACTCAGTAAGATGGCACTGAACCATGTGAGCCGACTCTGGCTGCAGGTTCCCTCCACTCAGCCTGCGACTTCCTGCAAATCATCTGACCTGTCGGAGCTGAGTTCTTATGATTTGTAAAGTGGAAGGGAGGGAGCAAGTGACCTGCATGGCGTGATGCTCAAACAGTTAGTGTGCCAAGGCTGGGTGGGACGTCTGCCTCCCCTCCCCACCAGGGGCCTTAGGCAAAGATGTCGAGACTCTGGGGCTAGAAGGCCCTTCCCTTTGTGGTATGGGACCAAGATGCCCCACAGACTTCCCCTACCCAGCTGACAGCCCCCGACCTGGCCTCAGGGTCCCGGGGTAGGTGTGCGAGGCAGCACCCCCTCAGCCTGTCCCACAGCCCATGACCAGGAGAACCTTGGCTGACATGTTGGTGCCTAATGAGGTGCCACTTTCAGATGGAAGCAAATGTGGGCTTCATTGCTCCTGAACAAGTGGAGCTGGACACAGCACAGCCACTCCCCCTGAGCCCAGGACAGGCCATCTCAGGAAACGAGGAATTTGGCTCACGTATATAAAGAAAGCTGAGCTCCTTAAAGGATCCCTCACAGACAGCACACAATACAGACAGGACAGGACACACAGACAGGGCAGGGACACACAGACAGGGCAGGACACAGACAGGGCAGGGACATACAGACAGGGCAGGGACATAAACAGAGACAAGCCCAGGACACACATAAACAGGGCAGGGACACGCATTGATAGAATGTCCTCTAGTCTAGCTGGCTGTGAGGACATTTGCAGTGGGGACTAAGATGAGGACTTGGCTGTTACAGGGTAGAACCATCCAGACCAAGAAGAGCCAAGGACACAGAAGTCGGGCAGGAGATTTTAGATAAAATGAGGATAAGAACCCAGGCCAGAGAAAAGAGAACAGAAACAGTGCTCTGAGCCACACGACCTGGGTCTCTGGGATTCCCAGGGAGCAGAAGCCAAAGTTACTGCTGTGTAACTGTACAGTCAAACCATGGGTCACCCTCCGAGGACCCTCTGCCTGTCCTCCTGCCCCTCCTCACTGATTTCTGCATTAAAGGAGCCTCTACTCACAGCCCAGGGCTCCTCATCGCCCTCCACAGCGTGACCCGAGACTCAGGGCAGGGCTGACGCCTGTGGTCCTCACCCTTCTAGGGGCACCACAGCTGCCCGTGACTACATAGCTGTCAGCAGCATCATCTTCTCTTGGATGTGGCATAGTGGATAGTCCTTCATTCTAGGACCATAATCCAGTGAACCTTGACCTTTCTATGCAGGTTCGGCAACAGGCTTAGCCAAGCCATTTTTCGATGCCGATTCCTGTTATTAACACTTAAGACCTTTCTTTGATTACTATCCTTCCCCTCCCCAGCAGCAGCCCCCACGGCCACTACCGTAAACCTCAGGTACCCACAACTGCCAAGGAAGGAGAGCCAGTGCTCTTGAGGACTTTGCATTCGGGTGGGGAACAGGACGGGTAAGCAATGACAGTGCAAGGCTGCAGTGGTGTCATCAGGGAGGCTGGGTCTTCAAGAAGAAAATAAACACGAAAGGGAGCACAGCTCCTCACTTTACTCACCCAGCTGTGCGCATGTATGAGTCAATCAGGAGTGAAGGTATTTTGAGTTGAAAGAAATCTTAAGTGAGGGTAGAAATCCCTTCCCCGGTATCACAGAAATCCCTTCCCCGGTATCACAGAATTAATTTCTTTAAATACAAATTCAAAGCAAGCGCTCCCAGGACTTGTTGTAACCTTTGAATAAAAATACACATGTCCCCGTGTGTGTGCGTGTGTGTGCGTGTGTGTGCGTGTGTGTGCGTGTGTGTGCGTGTGCATCCTTCCAGAAAGCTAAGCGAAATTCACATGGAAGGCATGAAAACATACAGTCTAATAATAGAATTAAAAGAATTCAATTAAGAATTTACACTGCAGGAAACATATAGTCCACTAGGAGAATTTAAATTGCATAGAAAGATGAAGTGCTTACGCAAGTTGGGCAATAGCCTTATCCAAGTGTAGCCTCATTTTTTCTTGACAACACAGAATGGCGTCAACTTCCTATTCAATTAAAGAAAAAGTATGTTAATGTCTTCATTACTGAGCATAACCTCTAAAGTCTGCAACGGAACAAAACGTCAATGAAGAAAAATTTCATTCCTTAAAAACTAAATTTAGACAAGAAAACAATTTTACGTCCACTTATCTATATGTTCCATGATATTACAATTTAAATATTAGACTGAGATGGATCCTTTACATGGCTGCAGGAAAATTATATTGTGGAACAAGTTTGGGCATGGTTAGGATTTTTCTTGCTTTTTGTCTTTTTCCTTAATTAAAACAGTGAAAAAAGAAAAAAAGGACGAAAATTCTGGTAAGCCGCAAGGTCAAATTTAAATGTATAGGCAGTGCTTGTGGCTCAAGGTGTAGGGCGCCGGCCCCATATACCAGGGGGTGGTAGGTTCAAACCCAGCCCTGGCCAAATACTGCAAAAACAAAAAATTTAAATGCACAATTCTTTGATAATAGCCATTCTTCTAAGACAAAGTCTTTATAAATGAGGGAGGCAAAGGGAAGCCAAAAGGAGCTTGTGTGGAGGCTGACTTCCTCCATGGGAGGTCAGGCCTTCTGTCCTGTCTGCGCACTGCAGCCTAGAGCCCGTCCACGTGCAAACACCTGTGCGGATGGTCCTCTGCCTTGTACCACAGTGCAGACACCCGTGTGGCCGGTCCTCTGCCCTGGACCACGGTGCAGACACCTGTGTGGATGGTCCTCTGCCTTGTACCACAGTGCAGACACCCGTGTGGCCGGTCCTCTGCCCTGGACCACAGTGCAGACTCCCGTGTACCCAGTCCTCTACCCTGGACCACGGTATACACACCCGTGCACTCAGGCCTCTGCCCTGGACCACGGTGCAGACACCTGTGCACCCAGGCCTCTGCCCTGGACCACAATGCAGACACCCGTGGGGCCAGTCCTCTGCCCTGGACCGCGGTGCAGACACCCGTGCGGCCAGGCCTCTGCCCTGGACCACAGTGCAGACACCCGTGCGGCCAGTCCTCTGCCCTGGACCACAGTGCAGACGCCCGTGTAGCCGGTCCTCTGCCCTGGACCATGGTGCAGACTCCTGTGCATCCAGTCCTCTGCCCTGGACCACGGTGCAGACTCCCGTGCACCCAGTCCTCTGCCCTGGACCATGGTGCAGACTCCTGTGCACCCAGTCCTGTGCCCTGGACCATGGTGCAGACACCCGTGCACTCAGTCCTCTGCCCTGGACCACAGTGCAGACACCCGTGCAGCCAGGCCTCTGCCCTGGACCACAGAGGCAGCTTTTTGATGCTGCTGGGTGTGTGCACTGCTACATAGAATGTCTTGAGCTGAGAGATTTTTAAAGCAACATTTATTGCCCTCTGAAATTCCTATTCCCATTAGAAAGGTTAGGAACTCAAAATAACACCAAGAAGATATTTTAAAAGTGCACGTAGTCACTGTCATCATTTTTTTAAGTGAAAGTGGCCACACCTGAACATTTTCCCATGACATTAAACAATACTGTCAGGAACCACCACAGTCAGTACTGAGGCACCACCACAGGGAGCAGGCCATCCCAAGGACTGACAAGTACAGTCAATCTGCACTTCAGAAAGTGGCACCCATTCCCCACTGTGAGTGGCTTGCACTTCCTCATTTTGCCCGACAAGTGGTTGATATCCCATCTCAGTCTTTACTGAGGGGATGACTAACAGTAAACCTGCTTAAATTTGCAGCTGATATAAGGACCACGTATCTGTCCATTGTTTGATGTTCTTCATACGTGAACTCCCAGTTCTTGGGCTTGTCCTTTTTCCTGTTGTTTATTTTTTCTTATTAATGTGTAAGAGCTCTCAACATATTTAAAATTTAATCTTTCTATCATATGTGTTACTTTTTCTTTTCTTCACCAATCTGGCCCTTACTTTTATATTTCATGCATGGCAGTTTTCACATAGATATTTCTGATTTCTATGATATCAAGTCTGTCCCCTTTGGGTCTCTGCCTTTGTCATTTGGGTTACAAAGACCTCCTTCACTCAATGTTAGTTATTTCTCATTGATGTAGAGAAATTACTTTATAATTGTTTAGGCTTTTGATAATCTGAATTAAGAAAGTAAGTGAAGAACTAAACCAAAGTTCTCCCACCTTTGCAAGTAGACAAGATTTTGCACACATCAGCCTTAGCTTTTTGTATTCAATTTTCATCTTTGTCAATGACTTGGGGGGTATTTTGACGAGATGCGAGCAGAAGATGGAGGGGGTTCTGCTCAAAAAACACCATTAAAAATCCCCAGTCCTATCAATGTTTATATACTACATGTACCCAAAGCACAGAATGGAAATTCTTAGGACATTTGGTGGGGGAAAATGTATTTAATGAAATTCTCGCTACAAAAAACTCCTACAACAATTATTTTCATCTGTGAATTTAAATAATGTTATATGATGAATGTCCAGTGGTTGGGGGCAGAATGTTTCTTGGGAAGACAAAGAACCAAAGGCCTCTGGAACTGTCCCCGCTGCCACCCTATCTACCAGCCTGTACTCAGACGTGGAGGTGGCCTTGACACACCACAGCAGAAGCAGACGCAGGCCAAGCATTTCCTCACCTGCCTGAGAGAAGCAGGTGTACTAGGAGGTGGTGGACACACAGAAGGCAGAGAGCCTGATCTGATCCTCTCCCCAGCTGCAGCTCCACCCCAGGAAGCCAAGGAGAGGGGGAGGGCACCCGACAGCAGAACGCCCAGGAGCCTGGGAAGTGGCTCCAACACTTTTGGATCCTGAGCTTGGGGAGGAATGACAGGCCCCACCAGAGTCTCAGCAGCCAAAGTGATCAAAACGTGGTCTTACCTGTAACAAGCATCCACCTTCAAGTGACTTTTACCTTTCTCTACTCTATTTTTATACTTTTTAAATTTCCAGTGAAAATGTTACTCGTATAACCAATAAAAATGTATCTTTCCTAAATGCAATCAACATCTGATATGATAACTCCTTACTTCTAAGTGACTTTATATAACATCACTTTTTAATTTCTACATATTAAACACATACTTATAACTATGCATCTTGTTACTAAAGCATTTCTCATATTTACCGTCAGCAGTTCTTTTTCAACTTCATCGTGAACTAAATCGATTCCCATTCTCTTCTCTCTATGAAATAGACATTCTCGGGCGACCTACAGACACAGAATAATAGAAAGCTCTAATATGAACTGGCTATAATCCATGACTAGCAGTTCTAACAACTGGTCTTAAAAATAATCAGTAGATATTGCCAACTCCTCGAACCATCTGGCAGTCACTGTCACTGAAACAGACCGTGACAACTAAGTAGATCTCTCCTTCTAGTGAAAGGTAGAGAGTCAGTGTTTCAAAAGAGTTTGAGAATGTCTAATTTAGAAAGGGATCAGAGGGCAGCACCTGTGGCTCAAAGGAGTAGGGCGCCAGCCCCATATACCAGAGGTGGTGGGTTCAAACCAGGCCCCAGACAGGAAAAAAAAAAGGGAGCAGGGTGACACCTGTGGCTCAGAGGAGTAAGGCACTGGCCTTATATGCTGGAGGTGGTGGGTTCAAACCCAGCCCTGGCCAAAAAAAAAAAAGGAGCAGAGCAGAGGGCATCTGCTTGATCCCTGCAAATTAGCATCTAAGAACATTACTCTGGCATTAGTGTCTTCAAGAGAAATAGCTCAAAAATGTGAAACAGTCTTCTAAATATTTTATACTGAGAAGAATGAGGAAGAAAGGAATGATTATCTTTAAAGACGTCAAAATATTTGTGCAGCCAGAAATCCAAGTGATTATTTTTAGAACGCCATTAATTTTTTCCCAATTATGAAAATAATGTCTGTATTTACTAAAGTGGAAAAAATATAGAAAAGCAGAAAAGATAATCTAGCTATTCTGTTACTGATTTGTTCTTTGCTTATTTTACAGAATGAAGGTTACAGTGTCCTTGCAGTTTTATATTATGCTTTTTAGGACTGACATTAAATATTCTTTGAAACAAAGTATGTTAATGACTCCCATGGAAAACAGCTTAGATTGCTGCTAGTAAATTATGTATGAAAGAACACTATGTATCAGTTAAAATGCTTTTTTCAAAGGCTATTTCATGACATAGGACTACTACAGAATGTTAAATTTTTTAAAAGCATATAATGTCATTGAAGAAAATCTTTGAGTGAATCTCCAATTTTCTAAAAGTATAATTTACATTTACTGGAAGAATTAAGGGGTCGACGGGAGCCTGATTACTTTAATATATATTACTATACTGCTTCCCCAAGAAATTTCCACTAATGCACAATCCCACTAGTAATAGATGAAAGTGCCCATTTTCTTATTTTTTGCCAGCCCTGGACATTTGAAGTTTTCATTATCGCAAATTTGATGGGCCAAAGACGGTTAATTTGTATTTTATTATTAAGCTTCCACACTTTGCCCTTAACATTCATTCACCAAATGTATTTTCTCTTTTGAGGTTTATCTGTTAGCGTGACTAACGCTAATTTTAATCAGGACCTTTTGATACTATATTGACAGTAAAAAAATCTGGACAAAAAACATTTAAATTACAGGAAAACATAAATAACAGGAAAACATTTAAATTACAACCATCTCCCTGAAAGCAGTCGTCCCTGAGAGGGTTACCAAGAGAAGAAACCGCGTCTCCTCGGAGAATTAAGTAAGAGGGTCAGAGGCTGTCATTTTAAGGACAATTTCTATCTTGGAAGGCAGTGGGGTGGGGATGGGACGGGCTGTAGAAGAAACAAAAAATCCCCAGAAGGAGCTGAGGCTCAGCAAGGCCTGGGGCCTTCTGATGCTGAAACACAACTCATAACAAACTGACTCAAAAAGACATCACTGGCTTCCTTCAACTCTTCTGGGGACTTCTGGGGACCGGTGTGCGTGCTTGGGCTTCTTAGTGGGGAGGAGTTAGGAACAGGGAGTGACAGTCACAGGGACCACCAACAAAACCCATGATAACATGGTGATGGGCCTGACCTCAGTCTAACCAAACACATCCATCTCCCAAGAATCTCATGGCATCATTTCACTGTGCCCCAAGAAGGAATCATGACATATACACAGGAGGCATTCCAACGCACAGACTAAAAGAATACAGCTTTTTTTTTCCTTAAATACTGTTTATTTTAATCTAGGGTAGCAGTTCTCAACCTGTGGGTCATGACCCACAGGAACTGTATTAAAGGGTTGCAGCATTAGGAAGGTTGAGAACCACTGATCTAGGGGAAGTGGTGACTAAGCGGCCTATTTAAGAGATAAGAAGATGGCATTTTCACTTTAAATCATGTGCATCTTAATGGCATCTCTGCAATTAGCCATCTTTGCTGTGCATTCAGAATTTTTTCTTAAAGTGGTTGTTCTGTATACTTTGAAAATTGGCAGTGGTGTGACCATTACTGAAACAAGTTTCTGGTTTATAAACAGGGGCTTGGTTCCTTCAGATGAAGTGAAACATGAATCAATACCTAAATAACCCCGGACATTCGCTAGTGGGGCACCATTCTAACAGTACAGCCTTCGATCAGAAACCCTACTTATATGTACCTGAAGAGGGGCTTCCGTCTCCATCAGAGCCCTCTCTAACCGTTTCTTAACATCGGTAAGTGCGTTCGTCTCCCCAATCATTTCATCCAACTCATGAATGAGCTCAGATTTCCAGAACCCTATGTCACTGACACGTTCTCCCAGATTGTGGGTGGTGTTTGCCTGGGTCTTTCTTATTTGTTGATATTTGTCTTGAATCAGGCAAGACGTATCCACTCTTAGTCTCTCTGAATTGTGCCGGGAAGTGTTAGACTCTTGGTAGTTGGTTAGGTTGGACCTGTACCAATCTTCAGGGGTGTACCTTGTGAAGAGAGTGGTTCTGTTGGAAACAAAGGGAGTCATGGTGCTCTCGGACACCCTCTGGGATCTGGTGCAGTACGGGGCCAAGCCCGGCGAGTTGGAGGCTACTCGGTAGTATGTGCTCGGTCTCCAAGGAAGGCTCAAGGAGTGGGTAAAGTTGGAGTGGGGGAAGCGGTTCCTGTAGCTGGACGTCAGGGTGCTGATGGAGGGCAGGGTGTTGGTGGTGGTTGGCCTCGGGTGGGCATAAGTCGCCATTAAGGTGGAGCCTAAAGACTCCATGATACTTAGACACTATTAGCAAATCTCTCCTGTGTAAAAGAAAAAAAAGTGAAAAAGGATAGTCACATAAATTAATCTCTGGTGAAATTTTAAAAAAAAAAGGCCACATCTGACTTAGTACCCATTGCAGGGCTCCCCAAAAACTCAGCTGTGTGTTCTAATTTACGTGTTACGCACAGAGACCAGTGATAATGTGCTTCAAAAACATTCTTTCCATCTGTGTCTCTGGATTGTGTTGAGATCACATTATTATTTTCGATTGCCCATTTGAAGTTCTGAATGCTTTAGAAAGCAGTACTGGAAGAAATTTATAACTATAGAAAACATTTTAAAAAATGAAAAGACTCTCTCCCACGTTGAACTACATGAAAGTAACACCATCGTGTTGTAACAAATTCAAATTCTGAGCCTGAACTATGCATTTTATACAAATAGGGATTCAAGTCTTGGCCCCAGTATTTACTAGCTTTGTGACACTGGGCAAATTACTTAACCTCTTGATGCCTCCATTTCTTCATCTATAAATAATAGGGATCATAATAGTGATAACAACAGGGGACTGCATGGCAGATGCCACCGAGTCACCCTAAATAAACACAGGCTCACAGGCTAGGTAACAGTGGTGTGGCTGGATTGCAAACCCAGCTCAAGGCACATCCCAGGTCTCCTTTCCTGGCAACCTGCTACCTCTAAGCACCTCTGGGATAGAAATTTTAGGGCAGCAACAGGGTTATAGGATGAAGATGATGCTAAGTCTTGGAAGGCTTAGCACAGTGTTGGAAGCTCTGGATATGTTAGCCTTTTACATTATTAACACAGAGGAACATGCAAAGTAAAAACTAAGTATCTGTTCTGTCCTGCAAGGGAATCTTCAGCTGTAGCCACTGTGAATAGTTAATTAAAGGTTGCACCTTTCCAGATTTTTTCTATTCATACACCAACATATATATTCTTTATACACTATATACATCTACCTATACACCATTTAAACACATACACAGAGCTTTTTACTACCAAAATGGAATTATCTTAATCATTGTACATATGGTACTAGATCATGCTTTTTTTTTTTAACTTAAATATGTCTTTTAGACCTCTCCTCCTGTTAGAACATATATGCCCACCTCATTCTTTTTTTTTTACCAGTCCCATTGTCTGAAACTTTTGGTAATTATTATTCCAGAAAACCAAGGATGACACAAACTATGACATATCTTTCAGCACTTAAATAGCATTCTGTTTGGGGGGTTATGACTTTGGCCCTGTTTACCAAAAAATAAAAGTAAAAATAGATCCTATTTTATTCTATACACTGCTCAGAAAAAAAAAAAAAGTTTTTTAGTGATTATTTAAATAGGACTTCGGTACCCAAACCCCAAATTATCTGCTTGTATAACTGTGCTCAAGTGAAAAATTCACTCCGACCACAAGCTAAAGTAGTTGCCTGTGGCCCCGTGCACTGATAGGACCCTAGCTGTCTGCCTGTTTCCCAAATTCTTCCTTTCTACAGCCCCTAAATACTTAACACTGGCCACTCTTAACGAGTGATTGTGAAAATGAAAACCTTAAGATGCCACTTGCAATTCTTCAGTTTGAAACTTAAACTATTTCAAAAAGCAAATTCAAAGTAACTCGAACCTTTGTGTGCTTATGGTCACTTTTAGACCCAACCCCTTCCCCATGTCAGATCTATAAATAATCTAGTTTTCTTCTAGCAAGAAGCTTCAAGAGAGGAGAGACCACTCCTACGTGGTTTTGCTTAATTCTTGACATTAAGAGATCCACATACCTCACTCGGTTCTTCGACCACGGAATTGCAAGTGGAGAATGCCAAGTGAGTCTTCCCAACACCTGCTGTGTTGGCGTCTTGAAACATTTTAACCCATGTTTGCCAAATATTGAACTATGAGTCATCTGCTCCAAGGGGTGATACGTGAAGATGCAGAGAGGTTCATAAGCCACATGACACATGCGGACTGAGAAAACGCAACAGTTTATAAAAACACTTAGTGATTTGTTTTTTCATTAAGGGTGGAATATAGCTTAGAATCTGGAATCTGAAACATCAAGCTCAGTTGTTTAAACGGAGTGAAGGAGAGCTCCCCGTGAAGCAGTAAGTTTCATACAGAGAGACAATATTTTACAGCCACAACTAAAGTTTTAGCTGCAGCCAACTATCGTGTAAGTCATTTGGGAAGACACCGCATGGGGACATTGCACCAAAGTATTCCACTGTCATGTGCTTTTGGTCATTATTGGTCAAAAAACTAAAGTTTCATAGCTTAAGAAATACTTAAAAACTCAAAATATATTTCTGCTTCCAATCATGATAAACTAACAATAAAGGCATTATCTGCAAATTTTACATCTAAAGTAGTATTAGCCTCGTACATAGTACATCTAAGGATCTAGACAAAATATACATACAAAAAAGTGTTTTCAGACGCTGGACGCTGAGAGTAGAGAAACAGAGGAGGTGAGCTCTCTGACCATCCTGGCATTGTGCCTAGAGGCCATTTCCAGATTAAGGGAGAAACAGATGAAAACCAAACAGGGCCTGGCAGCCTTTGTGAGTTGAGAAGGTGATCAGAATTTGAGGAGGCTGCAACAGCCAGAAGTTGTGAAAAAGGACTCTGGAATAGAGTGAGCTATGCAGAAGCAGAGGTCCAGAAGTCTGTGTAGGGATCTACGTGGGTCTTTGCTGAGAAGCAGGCTGCACACTTCAAGGGACACGCCACAAATCTTGGCAAAAAGCAACAGTAGAGTTGTTAGCTGATTTCTAGAACTCACAGAGGATGGAGACACATTGTGAATTCAGACTAACCAGGTTAGAGCATCATGGGTAGCCACCTGGAGCATTCAAGGGAGACCCCAGAGAAGTCACACAGGAGAGGGAGGCTCAGCTATCCCTGGGGTGAAGGCAATCAAGACTCACTCCAGAAAAGCTCAAAAACAGGCCTCAGAGAGATCAGACTAGTTCACAAATAACTTGTGTATTTGCTGGACAAATACCACAGTGTCCAGCATTCAGTCAAAAACTACCACATACACCAAGAAACCAGAAAATGTTACCCAAAAAGAAAAATCAGTGCATGGAAGCAGGTCTAGAAATGGCAGAGATGATGGAACTAGTAAACCATGTACAGGATGAAGAGAGAAATGCAAGATTAAAAAAGAACCAGTGGAACTTTAGGGACAAAGCACATGATATATACTTGCACAAGGTCACCAGTGGGGATTAACAGCAAACTAGAAATTGGAGACATAAAGATTAGTGAGCTCAAATCTAACCAAACTGAAACACAGAGATGTTCTTTAACTAAAAAATATTAAAATGAAAGGCACCTCAGCAGCCTATGGAACAACAGCAAATGGTCTAACATCACGTATTTGCTGTGTCATAAAGAGAAGGGAGAGGAACAAAAATATTTGAAGAAATAATGGATGAATATTTCCCCAATTTGATGAACACACCCCACTGCCATCACCACGGGAAAATGATCCAATTTCAGAAACCAGTGATAAAGAGAAAACCTTAAAAAACAGAGGGAAAAAGACACACTAAGTATAAGGGAACAAAGGTAAAAATTAGTACTGAATAATTGTCAGAAACTAACCAACCCAGAACACAATCAGACAATATTGTTAAAGGGCTGGAAGAAAGCATAAGCCTAGAATTCTGTATTTAGTGGTAAATCCCTCAAAATAAAGAAAAAGTAAAATCTTTTCATAAACACACAAACCAGAAGAATTCATCAGCAGCAATACAAGAATTTCTAAAGGAAATTCTTCAGGCAAAAGGAAATTATACCAGATGGAAACTTGGATCTACACAAAGAAATGAAGAATGTTAGAAATGGTAAACATGTGTGCTAATGGGAAAGAAAAAAGAAACTTTTCTAACTTTCTTTTTTTTTTTTT
>NW_003852441.1:3789891-3815977 GCF_000181295.1 Otolemur garnettii | reverse complement strand
TTGCTAAACTTCTGTCCTTTCAGCCTCCTTCTGGACGGGAGCTTCTGTAAAAAGCTGGCTGCAGTCCGCCATCTTGGCTCTGCCCCCCCAACTTTTCTAACTTTCAAAGGTCTTGAAAAAATGATTAGTCAAAGTAAAAATTATAAAAAATTGTGGAGTTTACAAAATAGAAGTAAAGTATATGGTACAAATTGCACAAATGATGGAAGGGCTTAGATGGTAATACACTGTTATAAGAGTCTTAAATAAAATAATGTTATTTAAACACGTACTGTGATAAGTTAAAAATGCATGTTGCAAACTTTTAGAGTAGGAGTTTCCAAAATGTAAACTAAGGACCCACGGGCAGGTGTATGACGTTTTCAGGGGTGAAAGGGCCAAAATTATTTTCATAGTAAGAACTCAGATGCTATTTCCCTTTTTAACCCTCTTTCTCCCACAAATTTAAAATGGAGTTTTCCTCAGGTGGGTCAAAATAGGTTTTATCACAACAAATTGAATGAGGAAGATAGGAGAAACTAACAAACAAGTTAGAAATTAAAGAACTTTTCCAAAAATGTAAAACAATGCAACTCTTCTTACAAAAGTGTTTTCGTTCTAGAAATAGTTTTTAATAAAAATGTTACTTATGCTAGTATAAATGGGTTGCTACAGTTATTTTTAATAAAGAATTCATATTTTTAATGTCTAAATTTTAACTTCTAATATAATAAATATTAATGGGTACAATCTACATAAATGAAAGCTTTTTGCAGTCCTCAATATTTTTAACAGTGTAAAGGTGTCCCAAGACGAAAATGTTTTGAACTGCTGATCTAGAGCAACCTCTAAGAATATGAAAAAAAAATTTTTAACTAATAAGCCAATAGTCAAGAAAATGATGGAAGACAAAAAATACACATGATTAGCCCAAAAGAAAAAGGGGGCAAAAAATAAGACAAAGAAAAAAAACAAAGAGCAAAATGATGCATATAAACCCAACTATGTTGATAATCACATCTACAATAAATGGCCTAAGCAATCCAACTAAAAGGCACAGACTATTGGAATAATTTTTAAATAGCAATACTGAACTGTAAGATTTTTTGAAAAAAAAATTCATTTTAAGAAAAAAACATAGATAAGTTAAAAATTAAACTATGGAGAAAGATACATCATGTAAATACTCATCAAAAGAACACCTTCATGGCGATATTAATATCAAACCAGTAGACTTCAGATCAAGAAATAATATCATAGATAAAGAGCAAAGTAATCAGAGACACATCACTGTAAATGTTTTTGTAATTATTGACTTAAACACCTAAAGCAAAAACTGGCAGAACTAAAATGAGAAATAGACAATTCCACATTGTAGTTGGATGTTGCAATAGCCTCTGTCAGTAATTCACAGAACAAGTAAACAGAAAATTGGTTACTACACAGAATATTTGAAGAACATTACAGCTAACCAGACCTAATTTACACCTGTAGTACAGTCCACCCCAAGCAGCAGATTACACACTTCCCTCAACTGCGCAGAAAGCGTTAACCAACGTAGACCATGTTATGAACCACAAAACCCATCTCAATAAGCTTACAATATCAAAATCATACAATGCATGTTCCCTGACCATATCAAAACTAATTAGAAATCAGTATTAGAAAGTTATCTGGAAAATCCCAAGTAGTAGAAAAACATGTTTCTGAATAACTCATGAGTCAATGAGGAAACCACATGGGAAATTAGAAAACAGTATTTTGTCCTGAATGAGGATAAAAAACAAAGCATATCAAAATTGTGAGATGCAGATAAAAAGACAGTGATTGGAGGGAAGTTTGAATGGCTTATATTAAACAATAACAATGAGGTAAAATCAGTACTTCGATTGAAAAGCAAAGGAAACCCAAAGCAGAAGGCAGAAAATAATAAAGAAGGGGAAATCAGTGAAATAGAAAATAGACAACTAGGAAAGACAATGAAATCCCTTCAGTAAAATTGCCAGAGTCATCAAAATAAAAAGAGAAAAGGTGTATTACTAATACCAAGAAACAAAGTATGCAAAAAATTGCATATGACCTGCAAACATTGCCATAGTATGAACAACTTTATGCTGACAAATTTGAGAACACAGATGAAATAGAGAAAATTTTGGAATGACACAAACAACCGAAGCTGGCTTAAGGAGAGATAGATAACCCAGGTAGCCCTCTTACAATCAAAGAAATTAAATCTGTAGTTTAAAATCTTTCCTCAAAGGAAACTTCTGGCCTGGATGGGTTCAATGGTGAACTCTACCAAGCTTTTAAGAGATACTACCTCAGGTTTTAAAAAGCCTCCCGTTTCCTGGAGTGATGTGTCATTCACAATGTTAAACTATTCTTTATATTCTAAGTTGGTTACTTCCCAAGAGAGTATGTGCAGCACATACTAAATCCATTAACTGATGCTATCAATATCTCATATTTGCAAAAAAAAACCTGAAAATATTCTTTTGAAAAACACCTGAAAATAACTATGGAAAATCCATCCCCTAAATCATGGAATTATTTCTTCTTATACTTTCAGTCGTAAGGCGAGAGTTTGAATGTCCCTTCCAAAAAGCATGTTGAAATCTAATTGCCATTGTGACTGCATTAAGGAGGTGAGAGCTTTACAAGGCGACTGGGTCTGAGGGCTCTACTCTTGTGGACAGATTAATGCCATTATCATAGGAGTCGGCTCCTGATGAACCAGTTCAATGCTCGTTTTTTGTGTCTCTTGCTCACTTGCCCTTCCCCCATGTTAAGATGTGAGAGGACCCTGGCCAGATTGGCCCCTCTATGCTGGACTTCCCAGCCTCTGGAACTGTGAACCAAACAAACCTCTCTTCCTTAGTCATACCCAGTGTGTGATATTCCGTTAACAGCAGCAGAAAACTGACTAAGGCACATGACCAAAAAGCATTTTAAGAAGTGAGACAAGGGCTACAAAGTCAAATACAGTGTTTGACTAGTTTCAATTTAGTGTGTGGTCGATAGTTGTTTACATACCAAAAAAATGCTTTCAGAGTCTCTATAAAGACCAACATGCTAAATATAGAATCAATCTCACAGAGATTTTAAGAACTAGAAAGCTCCATTAACAATCTACAAGGTAGCCTCAAATTAGAGAAACATAGTTTATTGGAATATTTAGGTAAGACTTTAAAATCATAAATATTTTAAAGTACAAAGCCCAATAGATCTTCCACCCCCAATCCCTGGGCTGCCCAGTTGGTGGCCTGTTAAGAACCAGGTGACACGGCAGGAGGTGAGCCACAGGGCACTAAGCGAAGCCTCCTCTATCACTGCCTCTCCTTGCCTCCAGATGGGGACTGTCTGGTTGTAGGGAAAGACGCTCAGGGCTCCCACTGACTCTGCATTATGGTGAGCTGTATAATTATTTCATTATATTTGACAATGTAATGATAATAGAAATAAAGTATATACTTGTATCATCCTGAAACTATCCACTTGGCCTTTTTTTTTTTTTTTGCCCCTGGGGAAAACTGTCTTCCATGAAACCTTTTTGGTCCCCTAACTCAAAAGGTTTGGGGACCACCGCATAGATCATTTGCTACAGAAGACACAAGTAAGGTGAGTTTACAAGATTTGCTCCACACCCTGTCAAGGATCAGGGGCAAGCACAGGCCTGAATGGCTCTTCTACAAGCCCCTTTGGTTCCTTTGGTCATAGACACTTAATTAAAGTTTCAAATTGGAGCAGAAATAAAACACTGCTGCCAATACACTAATACATTTCAAAATTTGAATAGATTACATCATATTTCAATGTTTAGTTTTTTTCTTTATGCATATATTAAATAAGAATGCAGGAAAAGTTATCTGTCTGACTTAAAAAAAAGTTTAGTAAGGATCTCTATATTCATTGATGTATAAATTACTATACATGGGAGAGCTATTTATGGTAGTATCTAGTAAAATTAAAACAACACATAGCCCTGTAACTCAGCCATTGAGTTCCTTGACATATATCTAGAAAAAATTAAATATGTACAGGAATACTTTTCTAATTCTTTTTTTTTTTTTTTTGAGACAGAGTTGCACTCTGTTATCCCAACTCTGCAGTGGCATCATCATAGCTCACAGCAACCTCAAATTCCTGGGCTCAAGTGATCCTCCTGCCTCAGCCTCCCAGAGTGCTAGAATTACAGGCCTGAGCTACTACCCCAGCCCCATTTGAATATTTTTAAAGGAAGCAAGCTAAAAGTACATTAATGGAAGGATGCATACATAATTTGTGGCAAATTCATGCAAGAATTACCTTACAGTTACAATGAATGACCTAGACCATATACAGCATAATACCATTATAGAAATAAAACTACATCCAGGTTTTTGGATAAATAAATAAGAAATAAAAGTATAAAAATATGCAAAGTATAAGTAAACACTAAAATCTGGTAAGTTAGTACCCATAGAGAAGGAATGAGGGAAATGGGGTTCCAATTGTGCTTGTGACAGTTTTTTTAGTTTGTTGTTTTGTTTTGTTTAAGATAGGACTGGGTACGTGAATGCTTGTTCATTCTTATTGTGTGAGGTATTTCATTTAAAAAGGAGTAGAATATTCTTCAGATACTTTAAAACACTGCCTATAAAACTATTTTCTTGCTTTTTTCACAATGACTAAATGAATTGTTTGATCCATTTCAAAAATGTTTATTTCTCTAGACACCAGATGCATTCAGGAGAAAACATAAAGGGGCTGGATCTAAACTGGGGGGAAAACACAGGTGAGAGCCTTGCAACTAGAGCCAAACAGAAATGGCCTCAGACACCGAGAAAACACTAACTTGATCTGAACTTCAGTAACTCTGCGTGGTCAGACGACTGTACTGTATCCCTTCGGCTGCGGATTGGAAGACCTGGCTAATGAAGCAGAAGGAACAAGACATGGTGTTTGGGGCGCCCAGCACCACAGTGGAAAGGTGCAGCACCGCTCACAGGTGTAAGAAAATAAACGAGTTCGGGTCCGGGTTTGGACCCCCTTTTCTGGTTCTGCATTTAGAAATGACTTCTCAATCCTTAAAAGGTATCAGAAGGGTAAACTACGAGAAAATAGGGACTGAGTAAAAGATGGGTTTGTTTGGGTTTTATTTGAGACGGGAGGGCGAGGTAGAGAAGAGAACATGGGATCATGAATTCCAGAGTCTCCGGCGACTTCCCCCCATCCGCAGCCCAGACTTCGGGGCCCTGACCGGTCAGTGGGGATCCTGGGATCCTGTGGGAGAGGTCCCAGAGACAGGCAGGCGTCCAGAGACCACTTACCTGTCAGCAGATGCCTGGCCAGGGGCGGGGAAGGGGCGGTGGAGGGAAGGGTCGCAACCCTGCCTCCCACAACCCGCTGAGGCTCGGATACCCTCGAGTCCCGCCCCAACCTGCCTCGCCCACCTGTGACGTCAGCGCCCGCGGACCACTCAGTGACCGCCCTGCCCGGCTCGCCGGGAGTCGATTGGCTGGTCGGAGGCGAGGCGGAAGGCGGAAGCTGCCCCGCGAGAGGGAAGCCCGGCGGGCGGCGGTTGCCATGGACGCTCTCACGCTTAGTAACCGCGGCTCCCAGGAGGCCTGCGGCGTTCTGGAGGTGAAAGGCGTGAAGAGCAACACACGCCAGAGGCCGCAAGATTTCTCCGCTTCCCTGTGGCACCATACTCGGGACTCTTCCAGCTGCGGAGAACTTGGCCGCCCTAAGACGCACAAGGCTGTCTGGGACGTGAACACCTATCCCAGAATGTTGCAAGGCCCCCAACTCATGCCGTCCTCTCTCCAGCAAAGTTTTAAGTTTTTCCCATGAAGGGATCTTCCTCTCCTTTCTCACTTGCCAGGAAAAGTTTCTCTCTCTCTCTCTCTCTCTCTCTCTCTCTCCTCTCTCTCTAGCAAATATTTCTGTAAACAGTAGCCCTTACTATTTCATACAAGCACTGAGCCTCGGGTTTTACATAAATTCTTGTTCGTCCAAGCAACCTCCTTCCAACTCGGTAATAGGAGTTTATATTTTACAGATGAGGAAAATGAAGTTTGTAGAGGTGTAGTGACTTAAACAAGGTCACCCAGTGGCAGAGCTAACACTAAATTCCAATTTGTCAAACTTCAAGGCCCTCTGCTCTTGAGGCTGCAGTCTTAACTGTGTGAGCAGCAAGAGAATTCACTGAATTACTGTGTTACCTATTAATGCAAAAGGAAAGAAAGCCCTGAGTTAATCATTTTTGTTGTTCTGGAAAACCCTATGTGACTTCCATCAAAGGGTGAGGCAGGTTGGTCAGGCTCTAAAAGACCTTAGAGAAGTGACTTCAGGTTGGGGGTTTTGCCAGTTCAGAAACTTGACTCTGGCCACGTACCACTTTAATCAGAAACTAACTCAAGCCAACTAGAGTAGAAAAGTTAGAATGCTGCCACATGTGTTTATGCCTACCAACCGTGGCACCTCTAACAATGACAAGGCCAGAATATTTTCCCCAAGCAGGGAAATTAGTACACCAAATGTTCAGAGGCTACTCATTAGATGAGACATGGGACTGGATGAGGTCTGATACCCCATACCAGGCCACCGTAAATTCAT
Source organism: Otolemur garnettii (assembly GCF_000181295.1). Lineage (NCBI taxonomy): Eukaryota > Metazoa > Chordata > Mammalia > Primates > Galagidae > Otolemur > Otolemur garnettii. The sequence continues at coordinate 3,809,401 of NW_003852441.1, read as the reverse complement.
TCCTTTTTACCCATGTTCCTTATCAGCAACGCTTTCTGTATCTGAGCTAAGAAACATTTCACTCTGAGGTCTCTCTTTTATTATTTCTGTGTTTTGTATTCTCAGGATTCAGGGTGGGCTTTGCTGATGCCTACAAGCTGTAGACAGCACAGTAAATGCTACCATGTTGGTTCTTTGAGCCAAAATGTTGGCAACCATTCTAAAATACATTGAACTGCATGCACGCTGCTTGAAGATGAGGCATAGCTTTGTGCTGTGCACATCAGAATGCTCCACGTTGTTGCTTAAATGAATGTCAAATTTATTCAGTGTCTACTTTAAAAATAAGTAGACAAAACTATAGCAGAATTCAGACTTTTGATTGATACATTCAGTTAGTAAATTTGTAAAACTTCAAGTTGTTAATATTTCAGGTTAAGTTGGTTAACTCTGAACCCCAAAGAAAGAAGTGAATGATTTTTTAAAATGCAGATAACCTCCCAAAAAATCATTCCATGATTATCAAGTCTTTGCCAGAACTGAGGTTAATTCTCACCCTTCAACTTTACTTTATGATAGAGACCTCCTGCAATGCTCATTCATCTGTTTATAAAGAGAATAGAACCAACAACCTGCCTTAAACTATTCAGCCCTACCTTTCTCAGCAGTTCCCTAAGTTCAGGCGTGTCCTATCTATTCATCTCTGTGTGCCCACCATGTGGCTCTGCCGCTAAGGGGGTGCTCCATCGATGTTTGTTTAATGAAAGCATCAGTATGTGGCTCAAACTTTGCCTATTTTGTACCTCTGCCTAAGGAGCAACCTGCTTGGGCCATCTTTATGTTACCAGACCAAGAAGCCTGTCTGCCTGTCCCCCAAGCCAGTGGACGGAGAAGTGGATGAGAGCCCAACAGTTTCACTTTTATTTACAGAAAAGCCAGCCATTCCAGGCAGCAGCAGGGATGTCTCCCCCAAAGAACTGCTCTGCCCCCTCATTCCTTTCGTTACCTTTTATTCTCACAGTAAAAGTAAACATCAGCCATGTTATTATACTTCAAACGGATTCCCCCTCATAGGTTACAAGGTTACATGGTATCTTCCTGTCTTAAGGTGGTTATATCTTCAAAGCATTTTTACTGTAGACTAAATTTATACTTAGTCAACACTTCACTAACTGCACAGAGCACCCTAGTCCTTGGCCAGTACTGTGGAATCCAGTTCCCCGACTTCTCTATGACAGTAGGCTTGGAAGTGAATAAACAATCCACAGAGTTCTATAGTGGGGAAAGATAGAAGCCAGGCTGTTTCTGGTTCCAAACTATGATGTGAATGGTGAGAAGAAAGTCCCCTGGCTTTGGCACGGCTGCTCCAATTTCATAAAACCCAAGTGTTCTGATGGGAGCTCCGTTTACATTTATTGATGTCCTTGCTATGTGTCTGGTCTTTTGCCAAGTATCATAACAGAAACAAAGTAGAAGTCACAGTCCTAGTGACAGAACAAGAAGATCTTCCAAAGTGCTGGGGATCTTAGTTCATTCAGGGATAAACCTCATCATATTATTATCCTGCCCAAAAACCTTTGCTGGTTCCTCAGAGTTTAAAAAATGGGGGTCTGAACTCAGATCAGCATCTAAAGCCCTCCACAGTCTGGTCCCCATTTGGCTTCCCAGTGCCCAGTCCTCACGCCATGACCCCAAACACAAGCGAACACACAACCCTGCTCCAGCCTCTCCACAAATGTCCTGGGATTTATCTGCATCTGTGACTTGCTCACGCTATTCCCTCCTCCTCGCGTCCTCTTCCTCTGGCTTTGTTGTGTACTCCTTGCCTTGGCTTTGCAGAGTCCACTCATTTTTTCATGTCAAGGTCAAATGCAACCTGCAAGACGTTGTTTTGCTTGTCAAAATTAATTTATTGCTCCACGTGTTCATTTTTGTAGTGTGTGTAATGCACTTGATGCTTCTGTCTCTGTCTCCTGAGCACTCCTTGTACATCCCACTATAGCACTGCACTAATCATGATAAATTTTTATGGAGGCCTGCTTTGCTTATCTGTGGTGTCAGATATAATGAAAATTATGCACTGACCTTTTTCTTACTCGTCAGCTTTTCTTAGTATTTGTGCATTTAATGTCTGGTCCAAGACAACTCCTCTTCTTCAAGCGTGTCACAGGACATAAAAAAGTTGGATGCCATCATTCCTCTGACTCAGCCCTCTAGGAAGAAGGTGACTCTACACCACACAGGTCAGCGCATGCTCATGGCCTGTTGAATTACCTTGAATTATCTGACGACAGCAGGTAAAGCCAGCACCTCCAGGACCGAGGTCCCCGTTCAGAGGTTCTAAAATCTATTTTTGTGGGGGTGCACATCTTTACTACACAGTCTAAAGAATGCCACCATCCAGATGGGAGGGCGAGTAGTCCACAGAGCAGGGTACAAGGGCCACTCCACAGTGGTTTAAACAAAACCTCCTCAGAGCTCTGGAATTGGAGTCCTTATCAGCAATGTTTGTGCTGTTTGTACAAAGTCTAATGCAGCCAGGAGAGCAGGGGCTGAGATGCCTGAAAGAGGCCCACAGCCACTTCATAAGGTCCTTGGTCTGCAGGATCCTAATAAAACAGTGGACAAACCTCTCCTCTCGGACGGCAGTCCTGAGACAATGAGTGGGAAGCTGGCTGAACATGCAGGTGGACCAGAGAGCAAGCCCAGAGTGCTGCACAGCCCATGTCCAGCAGGAGAGGGGAGGCCCTGGGAGGCTGGGGTGCAGCCTGCGACTTTCCTCATCTCCTCAAACCCAGGAAAAAGAGAATTCTTATTTCATTAGCTTGGTGTTTCCCCAAGTGGGTTTCCTGGACCATTCTTTCAATTAATCCATCAGTATTAGTTCTATCACCAAATAGATGTGTGAATTTACAAAGAAAGTAAAATGGGATTTTTTTCAATGCAGGAATTTTCAGTCTGTACTGTTCCAATTTGTACTTTCCCACAGGACTCAATCACAGAGTTTTTTTAACTCAGAACACTTGTTGGCATCTCTGAGGACACTAAATTCTGCAGAACACAGTTAGAGAAACTGCTTTAGTGTTAATGCAGAAGTTCTAAACTTCAGAATTAAGTGTGTCCTAGAAACATATTTTAGTGAGAAAAACAAAAAGTTACGTCCATGTCTATCTAATTGCAGTCATTCTCCAAAGCTGTATAGAAATAACTGGCTTACCTGTGTATTCAATAGAAGAAACGCTTCTGATTTGGTGATAGTCCTGCTATTAAGTATCTAGTCTAGGTAAGCTTGTGTGCAGATATGTGAAAATTTTCATGGAAAATTAGAAGAAGAAAAAAGAGTAAGAGACTTGAAAGAGATACAGTCATCCTTTAATACCCTCAGGGTGGGAGGAGGTGGGGAAGGTGGTTCCAGGACCCCTGCAGATACCAACATCCTCAGATGGTCAAGTCCCTTATATAAAATGGTCTGGTATTTGCACATAACCTACACACATTTTCCTGTGTATTTAAAATCACCTCTAAGATTACTGATGATACCTGATATAATATAAATGCTGTGTACATAGTTATTATACTATTTTTATTTGTATTATTTTTTATTGTTGAACAGGTTTGTAAAAATACGTTCCATTCCAAGTTGGTGGATCCTGAGGCTGTAGACCTGCAGATGCAGAGGGATGGCGGTGTTTGGGGGTGTGAGGGGGAACAGGAATGTTTAGGAAAAGAAAAGGAAAATATTGCCTTTCTAGCCCACTATATCTGATCTGCTTATTCCTTCTAAACGCTTTTAGTTCCATAATTACATTTTATGGCTATTCATGCAAGGACATGAGAAATACTGTATTTGAAAAGCAGGAGAGGTAATAGAAATGTTTGCCATCTAAATTTCAGAGTAATGCACACTTTAGTAAAGTATTCTTTATCATTGTTATTGGAAATTACTCAGGAAATATGTGTGATATTTTATTCAAATTTGTATGAATATATTGATTTATGTAAAGATCAGTGGTGGTTGGTATTTTCCATGAGTTCTGCATCAGGAGTCAAAGCTTTTGGAAGCAGCAGCAGTCAGTCTATGCATAGGTTTCAGGACCCAAAAGGACTCAACATACAGAATATAACATAAACGTCCCCAGGAAAGGGTTTCACAGAGGACTGGTGAGGAAACTCAGTTGGGTGTGTGATGCATTCACTGAGAAAGTTTATCTTTTACAGCAATAGTAATGTGATATCAGTTGTCGCTGTTATGTTTTGTTTATGTTACTAAGTGGTTTATAGGGGCGTGTATCACGGTCAGCTTTTATAATTGCATTGATGTTTTCATAGCATGAAATGATGAGCCACGCCTCATTGGAAGTATGTAAGCTCAGTGCAGGTTAAACCTTTTTATCTAGGCCCCTTATCGAGCAGATGGAAGAACTGTGATTCAAGAGGTTAAATGGCATGCCCAAGATCACGTTTCTATTTGTGATCTGTCTATGACTAGGAAAGTGGTGGGCGTCCACGGTGCTCTCTTCCCGTTTCCATCACAGGCACTATCTTATTGTCACATGTGTTCCCGTGGAGTCTCTCCTGTGAGGCCAGAGGATAAAGGCTGTTCCAGCCTTGTCACAGGAACCATTTCCGAAGCACCTGCTCTGTGCTGTCTGTGATGGCTTCATACATATCATCTATATCTCTCACAGTAACCCCATTCGATCAATAATAGTGTTAAACTTGGAGGTTAAACAACTTAATCACATTAGCTAGGAGGTGATAGAGTTGGAATCCAACCTAGGACTCCAACATCGTGATCCCTCCCCTACATCAAAGGGCTAAACACCCTTCCTGTACATTCTTCTTTTCATCCTCAACAACTACCACAAGCTCACTTGTGGTGCACTCCTGAATGAATGAGTGAATGAATGAGTGGATGAGCATTGTACTTAGAGAAAGAAGGACCAGAGTCCCTCCTGGCAGTTACTGGTGGTGTGTTACTGAGAAAATCCTGAATCATTCCAGTTGAGTTGGCCTCCCCCTGAAAGGCCAGATATTCTGCTGAAGTCCTTTCAGAACACAGATTGCAATTGGAGGCTCACTCCTGACTTCTGGGAGAGCCCCTCAGGAAGGGCAGCTACTCCTATAGGAGTTGGCTGTTTCTGATTTTCTCTTGGGAGAAATAGAACTCAAGGGAAAAGAAATGCAGATGGGATTACTGGACGAGGTGCAGCGTTACGCAGTAGTCAGCAGCCACCCTGCAGCTGAGGTGGCTCAGCAAGGAGTTGGGCTCCGTGCCTAATGACTTTCCTGATATGATCTGGGACTGCCCCAAAATTTAATCTTAAAGATCCATTTCGAAAATCCCAGTATTATTTATTGATAGTCCTAAGTCATAAATCAATCATCGACAGCAACAAAAATGACTCTAATTACTTACAAACTGTAGGGAGAGTCTCATCCTCTAAAGGAGGAGAGAGAAGCACAAGCAGGATACCTATGGGAGGGGAAAACATTTGGTTTCATTTTGTTAAGAGTCAATAAATGGTAAATGTTGAGTTACGAGTAATACTGAGTTATGGATTATGTTTTTTACTACGTATTAAAAAAAATAATAAAAAATAAGGAACTATATCAAGGCTACTACAAAGATCTCTGACATTTGAGGGTGTAAGATTCTGTAGAAACTGTATTATTATAGAAATATGGCTATTACTAGCAGAAGATCTAAGAGGCTTATTTTTATCAGAGATACACTGTGTTCCATCCAGATAAGCCAATAGGCATTACTTTGAAAGAATGAACTTCTAAGCTCAGCTACCACTGGGAAGATGTTAGAACCTTCTCAAGGAGGCAGAGCGTGTCAAGCACAATTAGAGAGTTACCCTCATTTATCAATCACAGAACACGTTTTCTCCATCAGTAGCATGCAAGGCAGTGAATTTTGAGAGGAGATTGGCAGTGGTGCACTGGAATTGGCTCATCCTGGCTTGCAAGAGCCTGTTGTTCAATTTTCAGGAATTTTGCAAGCTGGTTAAGCACAGCCCTTATAAAAACCTGAATTATATAGATTTACAATGTAATAAGTTATATTAAAACAATAAATACTCAAAACTCCTCACTTTCTAATTATTTCACAATATTTTATTACTTTATATCCTTGAGCTTATTTTCGTCTGATGTGTTTTTGTGACGGAAATACTCTATAATGGTACTCCATGGAGTATCTTTTTCCAACTCTGAATTCCGTGGCATTACATTGGTAGCTTGGAATTGACTATGGTGGAAGTATTGAGGCCACAGCAATCATCAAAGCTACAAATCAAAACTGGATTTATTGCTTTGTTGATTGTCTAGACTCAAGAAAGAAAGGGAAATGCTATAATAAGGCACATTAAACATAAAAGTATCTCATGTCTCTTGCCATTAAATTGCAACAAACACAAAAATTGTAGCTATGTTTTCCCACTATTTGAAAACAATTATCTGCTCCAATGAAGCAGCCATTCATGTCACAGAGTGAAGTTCCAACAGACATCTTCAGTTTTGTCTTACTTGTTAACAGAAACGAAAACATCAACTTTCACTTCAAAATTCCTCTTGTTCATCATCTGCAGCTATAGGTTGATGAGAGATACAAGAGTTTAGCAGCAGTCAATAAAGGAATTTTGTGAAAATCAACTGGCTGTATGGAATTTATAATACAGTATTTGTATATTTTATTATTACTTATAAATTATATGCTATACAGCTGTTAAAATTATTAAAATGTATAATAACTTGACGAATGTACATATGCCTACATTTTTCCGAGACAGGCAGCTATTAAATGTTAGCACCACTGTGAATGGCCCCATTCCTGTCCTTAAGGTGGGAGGTGAGGTGGTGGGAGGTGAGGTGGTGCAGGCTCCAGCGATAGAAGCCCAGTGTCTCCGGAGACTAGAAGGAAAAAAAGCATTATCGGCCAGGGAAGCCGGAAAGGTCAGTTTACAGGCTACACAGAAAATTGTGTCACTCTTTAAACCGACACGAGTTTGCAGAAGTAAAAGTGGAGTTGGATGTAGAGAGTTGTGCTGTATTTTTATAAAATATATGAAATGACATGTCTCAGTGGTTTAATAAGAAAGTTGATTTATTTTTGTTGACATCGTTGAGAATAGTTTATCTTTTGTTTAGAGACTGGAAAGCACCAGGGTCTGGCTTGCGTTAACTTGTGTCTGATTTGTGTTGATCTCTGTCTGATATGTGTTGGCTTCGGGCAGTCCCTTCTGAGTCGCCAGACTCAGAGACAAGGTAGCAGATGGCAGACTGTGTCGCCCACTGTGCTGGTCACGGTTGGTCTATATTGGAATAATCTATTCAGCCCCAGCCTTGGCCATGGCCCCTGGGTGAAGGAAGCCCCTCTCACTGGCAATTCAGTGCTCCAACACTGACAGATCATTGATCATTTTCTTATGGACAGACTCAATGCCTATCCCTACATCTCCTTGAAGAAGGATTTTCCCCAGCCTGCCAGAGTCTACTTTGCTTAAATAAGAAAACCTGGAGTTCCCGGAAACTTTTGCCTCAGGGCAGTCCTCTACCAAGCACTAATGCATTTAGGGGTATAAATATCCCAGTTTCTTCCCTCCTGGTGAGCACTCTGCAGAGTGGGATCTATCCTGTCCCCAAAGCCTTCCTATAGGACTAAAGAGCCAAAATTACCTTCCTTATTTTTCTTCCAGTTTCCCCTACTAGAACATTTCCTGACAAATCAGGATCTACTTCTGGGGAACCACACTCATTGGCCACGACTGTTTGGCCCACAGATGGACACCCAGCTCAAAGGCAGTCCCTATCTAGGCTGGTCAGCAGGCTGGAATGGGCCAGCACAAAAGCTGAGCTAGACAGATCCTCTCTTTTGGAAGTCTGATCTTGAGTCACACCGAGAGTGGCTGAGTCATCACAGTTCATGTTGCAAACTTCTAGCTGAGATTCATCTGCTTGGTCTTCCAGGAAGCAAGTCTATAACTGTCACTGGAGACCTATTCCTTTCTGAATAATTTTCCAATTGCCCAGCTTGCTCCCATTTCCAGGGGATTCCTCAATTCAATGTGTCTCCTTCCTATAATCCTCATTATTCAAGGTAATTGGATGCCTCTGGTTCTTGAAAACCTAAAATACAAGCCAGGAGGCACCTCACCATGGACCCAGTTTTCTGCCCTCTTGTTATCAAATCTAATGGGACAGAGCCCTGAAAATTCTCAAAATGGTCATAATGATTTCACCAGAAGCAAAACAGAACCAAGTCAGTATTCAAATAAGTTAAATAAAGGAGATATGGAAGGGAATCTGCTTGAGATATTAAAAAGCTGAAAGGAAGCAGACTTTTGCTTGTGGTAGAAAAAAACAGCTGAACTCCCTTTTGTCCTCCAGATCCCTTTTTCTCATCTGCAGCAACCCAAGATGAAGTTATCAAGTTGAGGAAGAGGCAATAAACCAAGAGTGCTGAAGAGACTCTGTAAATTACAAATGTTGAGCCTTTCGGTTCAAGAGTTGCCTTTAGAGGCCTCCTATGCCTATTGCTTCAGAAAGCATTTCAGTTCTAATGAAGAGAGGACCAGACTAGAACAGAAACCAAAACCTGCTGTCTGAGGTGTGGTCTCTTTCTCGATTAAAAAGGGGCCTTTCTCAATTAAAAATAACTGACACAGCCCAGCCCACAAGAGTCAAAAAAGAGACAAGAGCTCAAGGTAGATATCTTTGTGCAGAAATGTAGGTTGGACAATCTTTGGGGTATTCAGACAAGGTCAGGTATGGAGATGACTGTTCCCAGCACTACAACCCTCCATCCCAACTTTACACAGACACCACCAGCAAGTGCAAAAAAGTGCAATTGTGCTTGCCTGAAACCAACTTCATGTGCCCACTCCCACCCCACGTTTCTCTGAAAGGTCCACAGAACTCCTAAGTGCTCCTCACAGGACCATAATTATCTCACCAGAGTCACAGTACACAGGCATTTCTGCAATGCCAGACCATTCTCAAGTGCAGGCCAGGACACATCAGAATTCCCCAGAGAGCTTTCAAAATGTAGAGAATCTGACTCAGTAAGCCAAGGATGGGGCCTGGGAAACCAAACGAACTTTATTACAAATGAGAAGTTCACTTGGATTTGAGCAACGAAACTAGATCTCACATTTTATTCATTTTATTTACACTAGTCTTGAGGATTTTTTAAAGGCAGAGATGCCATCCTATTTCCTGATTTCCTTTGCTCAAGATGGGTATCGTTATATGTATGCAATCTGTATTATACAAACAGTTGCCAATAGTTTTGTTTGTGAGATTTTATAAACTGTTATTTATGGGTCTAATTTAACTTTAAATGTTTTAAAGTCCCTAGGAGGAAACTTTAGATCGTTCCTATTTATCTTCCATCTACCCACTGTCTTTGGAAAGAAGTTTCAGGTAACTGAATTCAAATTAGTCGAATCATAAAAGGTAAAATCTAGAAGGATCTTAATAGCTCCCTGGCCAACGTCCCTTTGTTAGATGGAAAAACTGAGGCCATCAAGCTTAGTTGACTCCACGTGGCTTAGAACAACTGTCTCCACCATCCCATGGCCTCTCCCTTAAACCCAGGAGTCCTGGCATGGGTATTCTCATAGGAGTTTTATTTCTGGTGTGTTCTGCAAACAGCACTTCTGGACAAATGGAGCAGAGGTGGGCACACTATCCCTGAAATCATCCCACCATCTGCTTGATCAGACCCTAGCTACAAAGGACCTACCCACCCCTCCCTAGAGGTTCCCCTCCAGAAGAGCCTTCAAGATTAAAAATACGAACAAAAAACAAAAAAATGTATTCGCCATGCCTTCAAATGCCCTAATATCTCTTGGGCCTGCTGACACACGTCTGCTGCACATACCCCCATATTCTCTTTAGATATACATACACACATACCGAATACACATATGAATATATCTAAATCCACATCGTATACATACACACGCTGCTATAGAATTCTCTACTTTCGTACAGATCATTTGTCTGAGTCTAAAGTGAGAGTCTTAACTCCACGCCGAGTTATTCCTTATCCCATTCAGTACAACCTTCGGATTATCACCCAGTTTTAAAAGAAACAGAAACCATGATGAGCAATGTGACGATCTGCAGGCAATCTCACGTGTGCTCTCTGCTTCCAGGGACGAGGGTGTCACTTACATGCGGCCCCCAAGCCAAGTGTCACTCCGCATGCTTCCACCACACCCTTTGAAGTCACCAATGTTCTAAGGACACTAGGCATGTCATTGCTGCAAATTCAGAGAGAGATGATCTGTTGCTTGTCACTCTGAAGGGACCAAGTCCTACAGAGGCTCACACAGAGCAGTGGCACCTTGCGTGGATGATGTCCCATGTGCACACACATACCACCACGTGCCCAGACAACAGCACCCCTGCTTTAGACAGGGAACAGGTGTATTCAGTTGTGGATCCTTCAGCCCTTCAGCCACTGGGTTGAGGTCAGTCCTTTGCTCCCAGCTCTGTAGAGCTGCCTCAAACTACCAACTACAGTAAACCCCGTATAAGTTGGGACCATAACTGATGGATCAACATACAGAGGTGGTCACCATAAGGAACTAGGCCTGCTCCACTGATCCATACATGTGGTGCAGGTCCAGGCTATGGAAGTCAGGTCAACTGAAGGAGGTGGCCAATGTAGGGAGGTGCTCAGCTGAGGAGGTTCCACAGTAAGTGCTGGTGTCCTCTGTGTAGTGTGGAAAGAATGAGGATGCGGGGCTCTGGACACACGTCTGTCAAGCATTTCTAAAGGCCACAGCCTCCCGCCGTAGCCACCTTCCTAATAGCCCCCATCTGGGGTGCCCAGCACAGCTAGAGGGCTACGTGTCCCCGCAGCAGGGCCATGGGAGACCTTTCACTGTCTAAGGTGCCTGCTGCGGCATGCTGGAAAGAACATGGGCACTTGGATGGCTTCGAGGCATCAGTGTCCTGCCCTCAACTTCAGTATTCATTCAGACCTGTGACTGATCTTTTTGGGAGCAGGGGGGTCTTCTCCTGAGACAGAGCTGGGCTGTGGTCCTGGTTTTACCCCCTACTGGCACAAGACATTGAACAGGTCATTTTAACCTTTCTAAACTCGGCTTCCTGTTCTATGAAATTGGGGTAATAATTCCAACTCCACAAGTTGCTATGTAAATTCAGCAGGAATGCAGATGAAATGATATCTCCCTTCCCCTCTGTGGAGCGTATCGCTGTTCCTATGGAACAAGACAGGGATTATTAGGGGAAACTGTGACCTGTGTGGCCACACGGCATGCAGCCACTATTTTCTCCTGGTCTCCTCCCCGCATGGCAGAGCCACGGGGAGGGAAGCGCTGTGTCATCTTGCTGCAGAACCGCAGCAAGACAGAATTTAATTATACGGCTGCAGTGCGGCCACAACGAATGAGCTCATCAGTGCTTACAGAAAATGGCCCAAGGCTTCTTGAAAGGTGACAACTGTTTTTAAATAACTAGACTTGAAAAAAATTTTTTTTCTTCTCTCTCTTCTCAGTTTAAGCAGATCAGCCCAAGGAGTAATTTAGATCGGGGTCTGTTGTGAGTGCTCTGGTTGATCTCTCCTTCCCTGGCATCTCAATTTCTGAAGTTCATATGCAATTCCAAGCACCCAGCTCGTTAGCAATAACAGAAACATACTACCTGATTCCTGACAACACACCCAGGCAATTTAAATCACTCCTCTACTCCCACACTCCGTCTTTGGAGTATCTAAGAAAAGACTCCAAAGGTCAGAGGCAGGATGAGTCGACCTTGGCTGGATGGCTGTTGACAGGAACCACAGAGCAGGGAGAGGAGGAAATTGTCTCTGCCAGGTCTGGGTGTCGTGTGAGATGCCTCTTCCTCTAAGCCCAGTGGGGACCACTAGACGAGATTACCGGGGTGCTAGAACACTTGCCCAGGGGCACAGGGCACTCGGATGGCTTCGAGGCATCAGTGTCTGGCCCTCAACTTGAATATTCATTCAGACCTGTGACCGATCTTCTTGGGAGGAGGGGGTCTGGGTGGATCAAGGGCTCCTGATTCTGTCCCTTCCACAAAAACTTTTCCTCCCACTTACGGTCCCAAGTTGCCCTCGGGTATAACCAAGAATTTCTGTTTTAATGCGGCTGCCTTCATGATTAGAGAGAGCTTTGTTCACAGGTAATTCAGTAACCAAAGCATCAGAAAATTCAGAAATAATAAAGGGACAATTCAAAACCTTGGCATTAGGTTCAGAAAGTAGATCACTCTGATGACTCGGTCACGAATTCTTTTGCCAATCAAGTGGTTTCCAGTTGTTTTCAACAAACTGAAATGAAAGGAAAAACTAGACGGTTGTCCACTCACCAAATAATCTTTGACCACAGGTAATCTTGTTGTTTTTGGCATATAACACAGAAGGAGTTATATTTTTAAAAAGTTACACTGATATAAGAACGCTACTTCCTATCTGTTTGAACACAGCTTTCCAGCACCAATATCTCCAAAAACAAGACTTTGGGATAGAATTGAAACTGAAACCCAGCTCAGCTTAGCAGTGACAGTTTACAGATATATACAGTAATTGCATAAGTCAATCCACTGCTATCTCATTCATCTGACTGTGAGGTGCATAAATAATAAAGTTTTGCTTTCAGAGTTTAATAAAATAATGACATTATTTTTAGATCAATAGTGTAATGAAAATGAAAAATTTGTTACATTTAGAACTTTATTTAAAGGCTCTTTAGAATTTTAAAATTTTGAATTTCATTTAGATGCATACTTTATCAGTAGAGTAATGGGATGTTTAATGGAAGATTTTCCAGCTTAGATAATATAAAATGAAATTCTGTGGAGGGAGTGGAATGAAGTAAAATTCTGACCATTAAATTTTCTTAATTTGTTCATTTGTTTTTAAATGGATGACAGTGGGTGTCATCCATTTGGCTGGACACATTGAAAAGAATGAAGTAATGGCTTTACTTTTAAATATCAATATCTTCAGTACATAGAAAATAATTCTTTTGCAACTACTTAAATCCATATTTTTTTAACATGTCAACTTTAAAAAGCAAAGGATTATAGGAAGTTTTTCAAGATTCTTTTAATTTTACTCCAGCACCTTGAAGACGGAGGCTTTTGTACACCCAGGTAATGGTGACCCAGCTCCCCCCAACCCTGTGGATTGAGTTGTTCTTTTTAGCTTTCTACTTTGAGGCAGCTGGTGACCATTCTGTGACACTGGGATAACCTAGGAACAGTCTTGAAATAAAGAAGACACATTCTCTTACGTTATACTTTTTCTCAATATCTTTCTACAAAGGTCGAAATAATATGAGCCATTGTGAGGCTCTTTTTCAAGGCATAACTTTGAGATAAAGGAGGTGACAAAAATGTCATCCAGATACTAGATAAAATGAGCAGTTTCCAGGAAACATGAGTTCCATCTGGGGCAGAAAAAAAGATGACTCTGGGGCAGCCAGCAGGTGGGTGGTCCCCGCCTGACCTTGGGCAGGACTTGGAGGGAGGGAGGAGAGAAAGGATGTGTAGAGCCCAGCAGACATGGCAGGAGAAAGGCTGGCTCGAGGCCTGCGTGTCTCTCCCCAGCCCGTCCTTGGGCTTCCCAGCACCTGCAGCCAAACCTGCCCTCTCCCTAATGTCACCAGGGGTCAGGAGCTCTCAGCCTGTAAGGAGTCTACACAGTCATCACTGAAGGAGCCTCCTCTGTGTTAAAGGAGCACAGAGACATGGGCTGGGCTGAGGCCACCTCCCTGAGATGGGGCAGAAGGTGCCACCAAACTGGAAACCCACCAAAATGAGGACCTTACAGCTGCTTGGCAGCAGCCCCATTCCAGTGTTGAGAAAGGAGCAGGAAGCAGCAGGCGGGAGGCTCTGAGCTTCATGAGGTCAGGGAGGGGTCTTCATTTACCAAAATAGGTCACCAAAGCAGAAGTTGGATGTGCTGGAGGAAAACGTGGTCTGCTCAATTGCCAAGGCCCTGCCCTGTGTACTTTCAGCTGAGTGGAAGCAAGTAGGAATTGTACAGACTGCTGGCTCAGGTCATGTGCAGAGTCACAAGAACACCGCATTACAAAGTCTGTGCTCTGCATGCACAACACACAGGCATGTACGCATATTCATATTTCTTACACACTCGCAGATGAAAGTTTGTTTGAGGGCAGCACCTGTGGCTCAAAGGAGTAAGGCGCTGGCCCCATATACCAGAGGTGGTGGGTTCAAACCCAGCCTCAGTCAAAAACTGAAAGAAAAAAAAAAGTTTGTTTGAATGTGGCTGACTTCATGATTAGAGAGCTTTGCTCACAGGCATATCCGTAATCAAAGCATCAGAAAATTCAGAAATAGTAATGTTAATGCCAATAACGATATAGATACTCTCTAATTGCAGTGTATACTTCTTGGGATACCTGCCTAGGTCCTGGTTTGGGGAACAATTCCCCTGCTTTGCCTTCTAAAATGGAACCATGACTAACCTCATAGCTATATCATTTGCTATTCAAAGTATGGTCTAAGGACCAGCATCAATGTCATACACTAGGAGCTTATAAGAACTGCAGAAGCTGAGATTCTGCATTTATAATAGAGCCATAGTCTCAGAACTTTCACAATGCCTGTAGGGAACAGTAAGCACACTGAGGTTTAAGAAACACCCACCAACATAGCACATTACTCTAGATATCACTCAGTAGATGATGGATGAACATTTGGTAAAAATTGTGTCAATCAGAATCCTCCTTGAGAATCTCAACTGAAAAATAACAACAGCAAAGCAAACTAAATTGCATTCATGGCGCAGCTCTGGAGGTAAGGTTTAGATGGCCCTACGATGGCCCTTGATGGCCGTATTTCTGGGGTGTTTTTCAATAATACACTTATTTGAACAAACGTTCTGTTTCCATGGAGCAACTTGGAGTTTCGGTGAATCTTAAATGTATGTGCATCTATGTGTACACAAACATACATAACGTGGAAAACATTTATGCACAGAACAAGAAAACTACAGATAAGTATCTTTTATGAACATAGGTACAGAAATATTCAACAACATACAGGCAAGCCAAATCCAAGAGCAGAGTAAAAGGACCACACACCATGATCAAGAGGGATTCATCCCAAAATTTCAAGGTTGGCTCAATATTTCTTAAAAGGCAATAAATATAAAATATCACATTAATAGCATGAAGAGAAAAATCACATGAGCATTTGACAAAATCAAAAATGCTTTTTATTGATTCAAAGAAAATTAAAAGTGGGATTAGAAGGTAACTTTATCAGTGAGCTAAAGGGTATTTATGAAAAACCCATAGCTAGCTTCATATCCAATAGTGAAAGAATGAAAACTTTCCTCCTAATATCAGGAACAAGATAAGAATGCCGCCTGATACTCAACGTTGTACTGGAAGTTCTAGCCAGGGCAATTAGACAAGAAAAAGAGATAAAAGGTATATAAATAGGAAAGGCAGTAGTAAAACTGTCTCTATTTACAGATGACATAATCCTTTGAGTACAGAATCTCCCTATACATAGGATCCAAAGAAAACCTACTAGAACAAATAAACAAATTCAGCAAAGTTGTAGATGTGATCAACACACGAAAATATGCTGTGCTTCTCTATACCAGCAGTGAATATAATCTGGAAGAAAAATTAAGAACACAGTTCCATTTACAATAGCATCCAGAAGAATACCTAAGAATAATTTAACCAAGGAAGTGAAAGACCTGTACACTGAAAACTATAAAACATTGCTGAGCAAACTAAAGACCTAGATGAATGGAAAAACAACCCATGTTCATGGATTAGAAGACTTGTTCGGATAGCAATACTACCCAAAATAATCCACAGATTCAATGCAATCCAATTCAAAAGCCCCTGTTGCAGAAATGGAAAAGTCAGTCCTCAAGTTCATATGTGATTGCAAGGAGCCCTGAATAGCCAAAATAATCTTGAAAATACAGAGCAAAGTTGAAGCTAGAGATGTGAATAATGTTCTTAATTTCAACTTTGTACCAGTACCAACTTTGTGGTACTGGCATAAAAATAGACATATAGATCAAGGAAATATAATTGAGAGATTATAAATAAACTCATATATCCATGGTCAACTGATTGTCAACAAGGGTACCAAAACCAGTTAACAGGAAAAGAATATTATCTTCAATAAATGGTCCTGTGGCAAGTGAATGCAAATGAACCCCTGAGTCATACCACATACCAAAGTTAACCAAAGGAGAGAGACAACCTAAATACAAGAGCTAAAACCATGAGACTCTCAGAAGAAAACTTAGAGCCAAATCTTCATGATATGACACGAAAAAGCATAAGCAACAGAAGAAAAAGTTAAACTTTCTCAAAATTAAAAATGTTTGTGCACCAAAGGACATAAAGAATGTGAAAAGCAGCTAAAGGCATTGTAAGTAAAGCAAACAGACAGCCTTCAGAATGGGAGGTTTTTGCAGGTTATGATTCCAACAAAGATCTGGTAATTAGAATCTACAGCAAACTCAAGTTAAACAATACGAGAAGAACAAACACCATTTCTTTGTGGGAAAGAGACTTGAACAGAAACTTCCCTGGAGATGACAGGCAAATGGCCAACACACACATGAAAAAATGCTCGTCATCTTTAATCATCAGAGAAATGCAAATCAAAACCACTTTGAGATACCACCTAACTCTGGTAAGATTAGCCCATGTCACAAAATCCCAAAACTGCAGAAGTTGGCGTGGATGTGGAGACTACATCTGCTGCTAATTCTACACTGCTGGTAGGACTGCAAACTTTTGAGGAAGAAGTGTGGAGAATTTTCAAGGAACTAAAAGTTGACCTACCATTTGATCTTGCAATTCTATTACTAGATATCTACCCAGATGAACAAAAATCATTTTACAAAAATGAAATTTGCACCAGAATGTTTATTGCAGCTCAAGTCGTGGATGCAACCCAAATGCCCATCAACCCATGAATGGGTTAACACATTGTGATATATGTACACCACGGAATACTATTCGGTCATAAAAAAGAGGAAGACTTTATATCTTTTTTGTTTACCTGGATGGAGTTGGAACATATTCTTCTTAGTAGAGTATCTCAAGCCTGTGGCTCAGTGAGTAAGGTGCTGGCCCCATATACCAGAGGTGGTAGGTTCAAACCTGGCCCTGGCCCTGGCCCTGACCCTGGCCCTGGCCAAAAAAGAAAAGTATCCAATGTACTCAATACTATCATGAAACCAACATATAATCACTTACACATTCATATGAATGGCAAAACACAAATATCATCCAGAAAGAAGGAGGGGAGAGGAGGGAGGACATTTGGTGGGATCTCCCCTAAGGTACACAATCCAAGAGTACATTTCAAAACAACTATTCTTTGTTCTAAGTAAGTGAGGTGATGGCTATGTTAATCACACTTGATCTTAGCCAAAAGGCTGAAAAGAGATGTGTTAATCAGTTTTATTTAAGCATTCTACATTGTATATCAAATCATCACATTGTACCCCATAAATGTATACAGTTATGACTCAATAAAAATTAAATTAAAGAATGTGAAAAGACAGAGTGAGAGTGCATATTTGTAAGTTGTGCATCTGACAAGGCAACACTGTCTAGAACATATGAAGAACTCTTAGAATTCAACAACAAAAAACTGGGCAAAGGACTTGGACAGCTGTCCAGAGAAGACATACAAATGGTCAACAAGCACCTGAGAAGCTGTTCAACATTAGCCTTTAGGGAAATGCAAATTATAACCACAGTGAGGTGCCACTTCGCACCCACCAGCATGCTATAACTAAAAATAATAATAACAAGTGTTGGTGAAGATGTGGAAAAACTAAAACTCTTGAGAATTGCTGGTGGGGATGCAAAATGGTACAGCCACTGTGAAAAATAGTGTGGAGGTTCCTCCAAAGTTAAGCGTAGAGTCACGCGATGGCCCAGCAATTCCACTCTTTGGTATTCACCCAAAAGAATTAAAGACAGGTCCTCAAACAAATACGTGTAAACACACCTTCATGGCAGCACCTCACAGTGGCCAAGAGGTAGATACAACATCCTGGGCAAGGAAGAATAGATAAACAAGCTGTTGTATATACACCCGGTGGAATATTAATCATCCGTAAGAAAGATGCCTGCTGCAAAATGGATGAAACACGGTAAGTGAAAGAAGCCAGACACAAAAGCCACTCACTGTACGCTGCCATTTATGTGAGGTCTCCAGAATAAGGAAATCCATAGATACAGAAAGAAGATTGGTGGCTGCCAGGGGCTGGGAAAACTGTTTAATGAGTGCGCGGTTTCTTTGGGGTGTGATGAAATTAATTTGGAACTAGATAGAGCTGGTGGTTGCATGACATTGTGAGTGTACAAAATGCCAATGAATGGTGCACTTTAAACGTTAATTCCTCTTCTGTGAATTTTATCTCAGTGAGAATTTTAAATGTGCGTGTACATAGAGATGAAGAGAAAGATAAAGAGGAAAACTGTAAAGTGCATATGTGATTATGTGACTTTGTACAGTACTCTGAAATCTCATCAGAGGACATGTCAAAAATCCAGTCTCACAAACAGAAGGCTAAAAGCAGAAGGTCTTTTCCCTGTGATATATGCTGGTTCATGGTTTTTGTCCGTGCATCAAATTACTTTGTATATATATTGCAATTTTTTCCACATCTATAAAATTCTCCTGAGTACTTCAAGTAATCTGAATTTGCTCAAGACCAGAGCTGTATGATAGCAGTAGCATGCTGACCATCATTATGTCCCAGATAGGACAGCACGCCTCTGACATATTGTATTACTTAGAGTCAACAACCCTGGAGAGAGGGGTCCTCTCGTTAACCCCATTTTACAGGTGAGAGAACTGAGATCTAAGAGCCACATTGTTTGTCCAGAGTTAACAGTATGTGATGGCACTGGAATCGGAATCCACATCTCTCTGATCTTTATACTGTTTCCTCCTAAAAACTTGATTTTTACTTGAAGTGAACTGATGGCAGAGACAAGAATGCCACCACCCCTCATCTAAAACCCAAAGTGACCACGTTTCCTTACACTGGGCTCCACGTGGCAGCACCGATCCTGTGGGACTAGCATGTGTAGTGGAATATCACAGGCTTGAAGTCGGGGTAGACTGAGGCAAGATGGTTTTGACTGTTGGTTTTTTTGCTCACGTATGTTTGTTTGACTAAAAACAGTAAGATTTGAGAACATGTTTTTGAATTAAACATTAGCTAACATTTAATGCATAATATATTGAGTAGAGTTGTCTCAGGTTCTGCCAGCCCACCTCAGCAACTCTGGGCCGCACAGGATAACCCCCTCAGGACCTCAGAACAAGAGGACCACAAGTGGGTTTCTCCCCGGCTTGGCTGTGTCACAATAGCCACACATGTGGACCACTCCACATGGAGCTTCAACAGTGACTCACGCAACTGAAGGAATAATAGACTTTCAGAACTAGGAAGGATGCCAAGTGGCTTTATTTTTATTTCTGTTTTTTTTTTTTT
>NW_003852441.1:3720172-3789834 GCF_000181295.1 Otolemur garnettii | reverse complement strand
AAAAAAAAAATCACTGACCTCTTCCTCTTGCTTCGCAAAGCAAAGAATATTAGTAATCAAAAGCAACTAAAAATTGTCCAGTCCCATCCCCTTTCCTTACAAACCAGGAAACCAAAGTGAAGCCCCAAGAGGTTCAACAAGTTGCCCAAAGCCACACAGTCCAAAGACTCCAGACCAGAACCCAGGTACCCTGAGCCCAGCCCAACTCAACATGGCTTTCATAGAGTGCATGAGAGCTCCAGTGGATAGCGTCAAGACTGTGTGGAAGCCCGTTATCTTCATGCCTGGAGTGCAACATCTAGACTTTGCTCTCACATCTAATTATCCTTCCTTATGTGAGTAAAAAGTTTAAAATTAAAATTCTGTGGAAAGATTTGTGACAATAAAGAGCAGTTTCTTGACCCACCTCTTTTCAACTCCCAATTCTCACCCCGGTTACCTAAGTTTTCAGTTTTTGATGGTATCTGTTCCTGTGGTACATGATGGTTTCGGGTCTTACATCACCAGTACCACTGCCCTCCACAAATTCTCACAGTAAAATTTCATTACAAAAAAATTTCTTACATCATTAGTTAAATCATCAGCGTTTACAGTATTATGATTAAGCAAATATTGTTCACTGCAAAGCCAAGTAGTAGGTGTTTGCCATCTTCAACAATTCTAACTAAGATTTGCTTATCGTTTTCTTTGCACCGTTTCCCTATATAAACGTCTCTTACATTTTCCTTCATTTCTGCTGCACACCTGTCACTGTGTTCCAAACACTCAAAGTATCAGATCATCTGTCAGTTCCCTTTTTGTCCCTCCACATCCTCAAAACTGGACACCCATTAGGCCTCTACACAGCTGACATGTAAGAATTGCCACTTAACATTATTTTTTCTACTAAATATCCTGTTTCTTAGTTCCCTTGCCTTCCCTTGTTTAGTTTTCTTTCCCATTTTATTGGAATAAATCCTTATAGCTTCCTATGCAAAGATTCATCATCAGTACAATTTGTGGTTTCCTATATGGTGATGCATTGCTCACAGGTGGGGCTGAGTTCTGGGAGTGCAGCGCTGGACAGTTTTGTCTCTGTGTGAAGGTCAGAGAGTGCATTTACCCCAGCCTGGACAGTGGAGCCTGACTGCGCACCCGGGCTGTGTGGTGCAGCCCACTGCTCCTGGGCTACAGACCCGAACTGGTACTGCACGTCACTATACAGGAGACTGTAGGCAACTGTAACACAATGGTATTTCTGTATCTAAACATATCCAAATATAGAAAAGGCACAATAAAAATGCTGTAGAATAGATAAAACGTGGCACACCCCCAGAAGGCACTTAGGCATGAATGGAGCTCTCGAGTCAATCAGCAAGTCGTGAGGGAATGTGAGGGCCAAGAGCAGCACTGTCCATCACTGCAGACTTTACAGACACTGTACATTTAATTTTTCTCCAACAATAAATTAACCTTAGCCTACTACATGTATAACTTTTATACTTTATACATTTTATATTTAACTTTATAATGACATTTAGCTTAAAACAAACACATTGTATAGCTGTGTAAAAATATTTTATTTCCTTATTCTATAACCTTTTTTATATTTTAAAATTTTTCTTTCTTTCTTTTCACTTTTTAAACTTTTCTGTAAAAAATAAGTAAGACAGGTAATAATAACTTGGTTGGACTAGAGTCTCCGAACTTTTCTCTGAGGACCTTTGAAACCACCTGATCCACTCATGGCCTCCCCTCCGTCCTGTCTGGTGCCTCTGAACATGTCCACCTTCATATTTTTACTACCAGTTGACCACATTCTTTTAATATGTGTTCCTTTTATGAAATTTCAAGATTTTTCTATCACAAAGGATGTCTTCTAGCTGGTGTTGAGAAGATTCTAGGAACTTCTTTCCTGTATTAACCTGTGTGAGCAGCTATAGTTATATTGGAGAAAAAACTCACCTAGAAATTTGGGGGCACTTATGTGACTAGTAGATAGATAGCTTTCACCTTATCTTATACAACTATCTGGTTTTATCTGAAGAATTCCAATAAAATAATTGAAAGCAAATAAAAAAAAAACTAAGTAAGACACAAACACACCCATTGGCCTAGGCCTACACCTCCTCTGCATCTTGTCCCATGGGAAGGTGTTGAGGAGCAATAGTGGGCATGGAGCTGTCGTCTCCTGCGACGTTTAAATATGTCATCAGTGGTTTGCTGGCATGAGTGACTCACTGCACTACAATGTTACAATGGCCATGGAGTCACTAGCACCAGGCAGTAGGGATTTTTCAGCTTCATGATAACCATATGGTGGCATCTTGTTATGCAGCAGGTAACTGTCATTATTCATTCTTCACTTACATTTGATTAAGTTTGTCTTGCTATTAATTCTAGTTTAAAAATAACTCCCCCTGCTCATAACATTGTCATCTACTTTCCAAGATAATGTGAAACCATTTTGATTCCTAATCTTTCCTTTCTTTCTTTCTTTCTTTTTTTTTTTTTTGGCTAGGGCTGGGTTTTGAACCTACCACCTCCAGTATATGGGACCGGCGCTCTACTCCTTTGAGCCACAGGCACGGCCCCCAATTCCTAATCTTTCTTGATGTGACCTGTTTTCCCTATGTCAACTCTCAGGGGTCTTTTCTCAAACCCTATTTTTCTGAAATTATATAAATATGGGCTTGTCAAGAATTTATTGTTGTTGTTTTCATTTATTTTGTTCGTCATAATTCTAGGTACTTGATTGTCCTTTATTATCTGGACTATCATGTCCTTGGGTTCTAAAAAGTTTTCTTGCACAGTTTCTTTGATTATTTTCTCCTGTCTTAATCTCCTTTTGAGGTGGATTTTGTTTTGCTTGAATGGATCCTCTAATGTTCTTATCCTTTCTCTCCTATTTCACATGTCTTGGTTATGTTGTCTTTACATTTTGGAAGAGTCCCTCGACTGTGTTCCTCAGCCCTCCTCTTATGTTTATTTTGCTGTGATACTATAAATTTCCAAGGTCCTTTTATTATCATCCATTTTTTTCCCCTGACAATAGTAGTCTTTATTGTATGAGTGCAATGTCATCTCTCGCCTTTTTGGAGGCACTCGTCACACAGTATTTCAAAGTTCTCTTCTCTGCCCTGCATAATTTCTTTCCTCTTTTCTTGCTGGCTCTGGATCCTTGCCTCAAGTGTCTGAGGATCCCCCACTGCCCACTTATGTTTCAGAGCCAGGCACCAAAAAGATAATGGCAGGCTCCAAGTGCACAGGGAAGGCTTGTCAAGCAGTAGATTCCACATTTGGGCTCATCCAGGTTTCGGTGAGTGGAGCTATTTTCTCTGGGGATTAATCTCCAAACCTCACCCTCGTGCATGCCTGTGGACCTGCTGTAGCAGAGCCAGGGAAGGGAGCAGAGTGTAGGCTTTCACTTCATGCCACAACTCCACATGGTGCCTGACAGGTCTAAGACCAGAGCTCCTTCTCTTTA
The DNA here is from genome assembly GCF_000181295.1 of Otolemur garnettii. NCBI lineage: Eukaryota > Metazoa > Chordata > Mammalia > Primates > Galagidae > Otolemur > Otolemur garnettii. The sequence goes on along the minus strand of NW_003852441.1, from coordinate 3,786,368 downwards.
ATCCATAAAGTAAACCTGCAGCTTTCTGTGTGGAGCAGGGGTAGGGATAAGCAGTCAGGAAGAGAAGACCAACTTGCCTGTCGCCTATTTGCAGCTCTCATCCGACGTTCTGTGGGGCCTGATGCTTTTGAATCCAGACTCTTCAGGAAATTTAATGGAATGATGTAGATTTTTCCCTGCAGTACTCCCTGTTTATCTAACTTTAAGGTGTAGTTTTTTCTTCCTTGTTAAGTTAAATCCCTCTCTCCCGTCTGTTTTCCAACTTCCAGAAATGTGTTTGAATTTCTCTCCCAAGGATGGTTCCTCTCTTGTCTTTCAAGTCTTTCTGAGCTTGTAGCTTTAGTGTTCCGGTATTATTTTAGAACGGTCTTGAATGGGAGGTGGAGATAGAGAAAAGATATGCAGAGACGATTAATCTGCCATGTTTTAAGAGGTCTTTCATTGTGTTTCGTCCAGTTTCAAAGCTATGCTCATAGCATGAGTTGACAAGGTTTGTATGTTTTTTTCCTGTACTCTGGGAGAGTTAATAGTTAATATCACACATGCTTTGGTAGAACGTGTCCAGAGAAGGATGTGAGCCTTCTGTCCTTTAAAGGATTAGATGTTTAACCGTCTTTTCAATTTTTCTGTGGTTACTGGTTTGTTTAGGTTTTCTGCCCTTCCTCAAACCTTCTCGAAATGTGTTATTTGGAGCCTCTAAAGCTCTCTATATTCACCTTTTGCCTTCTTCTTTCAGCTGTTTGTTCTATGGCATAAAAATCAGGGATGCGGCAGCTGTATCCACAATAGCCAAAAGGTAGGAGCAACCCTGTGTTCCCCGAGGGGTGGCTTCCCACACAACAGGACATTCTCCATCCTTAAGAAGAAAGGAAATCTGACACATGCCACCACACGCCTGAAACCTGAGGACATCATCCTAAGGAGGGAAGCCACTCGGGGAAGGACAGACACTGAATGACGTCCTATGTGCCAGGTGTGCAGTGTAGCTAAACTCACAGAGACAGCAATGGGAAAGTGGGTGCTGAAGGCTGAGGCGTTGGGGCAGGTGGGGGGGCATTTAATGTGGATGGAGTTTCAGTTTTGCAGGAAGGACAGAGTTCTGTGGATGGAGGATGGTGATGGTCGCACACCTGCATGAACCTACTTAGTGCCACTGGACTGTCTTCTTAATGACAGTAAATTTCACATTTACTTATGCCCTGTACAGAAATTTGTAAAACTCATCTTACTTTAAGTGAACAAAACATCTGCTTCGTTCTTGTTTCATACCAGCTGTTCTAAAGGAACTCATCCTAACATGTTAACCCTCTTTATTTTGAAGCATTTTTCCATTTTCACTGTTTCTGTAGAGGATGATTTTCCCCCTTGTTAAGCCAGGTTCCTTGTCTGTCTTTTCAGTGTCTGGAAGTCCTCGTGCTTCGTTGGCGGGGGCAGGGGGGCTCCCGCCTGCCTGTCTGTGTGTGGCTTATCTTCTCTGCTTCCTGCTCTTGGGGGTTGTGAGAAGGGGTTTCCTGGTGTGGACAGGTGTGCGTCCCTCCTGAGGCTCACTGGCCTCCATGGGCTCCTACTTCCCTCTGAGCCTCAAGTGCCCTGTCCACCGTCTGTCACACCATCGCCTCCTGCTATGCAGCAGAAGTCAGTGTGGGGGTGTAAGCGAGGGGGGAGGTCTGCCTAGCCTACCTGGCCTTCCAAATGTGGCTCATCCTGAAAAGCGCCCTGACATTTCTCACCGGTGCCCGTTTCTATCCAGAAACTCTGGCCCGGGCCTCCTCAGCCCACTACATCTACACAGCTGCCTCTTCCCGGGTACCTTCTGGGGTGCGTTCCCCGCTCTTCTGCTGTGCCCTCATCTTCAAGAACTGCCCTCCATCCTTACTGAAGAATGGTGCTAATCTTCGTTTTGAGTGCTATCATGGGCTTACTATTACAAGGAATTATTATGTGAGTGTTCAGTTCACCCCCTCACCGCCCCTCAAGGGTTCTTCACAATGACTTTTTAAAAGCCTCTCTGGGTAGAGCCCCATTGCTTCTTAGGTCAGCACCAAGCTGATGGGTCTCATAGTCTGCAATGGTGCTGAATAGCGCTCCATGCTTGAGCCGGACCCATGGAGTCACTCACGGCTACACGTGTCCAGACAGACAAAAGGGCCCTTGTGCAGACTGGAAAGGTGGTTTTCTCCGCAAGCTGCGAGGTGACTGGAGCCTGTCATTGCCTGCATACCACAGCTTCCCAAGCACTTGCCTGGGAGCTTGAGAAGCCTGACAGTTCTGTGGCCGTGAGAGGAAACACTGGCAGTTTTGATGCTGATGCCATAAGAATCCACGCACAGCCGTGGCCTAGCGAGGGACATAAGGCGTGCTTTTGTTCAGCTGCAATTTGCACATTCCAGTAGAGCCAGTTCTGAACAGGGGGCAGAGGGAGTAGCCACAAAATGGCCTTTGTCCGAACTCCCATAAAAAAATTCCAGCCAGTAGGAGGGAACATAGACATAGTCCAGAGAGTCGATTGTGGATGTCCCAGATCTGGGCTTTTACAGGGAAACTATTCCAGGAATTCCTGGACTGTGGCGTACGGAAGGAGGAGGAAAGCAAATAGCTCCTTGAGAAAACGTGCCACTTTCCAAAAAGTTGATTTTATGGCTGAAGATGTATCACTTACTAAGGACTTGGTGCCCTAGAAAGCTGGGCAAGTTACTTTGTTAACAGCACGTAGATACGGCCAGACAAAGACACTTGTCCCCTCTTTATTCCCCTCCTACCCCACTTCCCTCATATACACCCAGAAATGTTCATTTGGCCACTTTGATTCACAGCTAAATGGTCATACAACTGTGTTACATCTTGGGAATTACAGACATCCTTGTAAGATGTGCTCCCTAGATGGGTGTTATTAACCCACTTGAGAACTGGGCAAGCTAAAAGATCCAAGAGTTTCAGGAACTGGATGAAGTGGCAGAGCTAAGATTCTAACCCAGGTCTGTCCACCTGCATCACCTGGGCACCAAATCTACCACCCAGGAGTCTGCTGTTAAAAGGAAAGGTTAGCAGCTCGGTGATACTGCCGGAGGCCAAACCCCACCCAGAAGCTATGAAGGAGCACATCTCTGTGTTCTGTTTTCCGTGTCTTTACGATGGACCTGGGCATGGTACCATCATGGTAGAACTCTGCGGGGGGTGGGGGGGGCGCATTGAATGATGTGAGATAGGACAGACTTAGAACAAACAGCACCCAGCTTTAAATGGACCTATTTCAACTACATCAGGGGCCACAGAGAAAAAAATCAATCCAATCAACCCAAGATCAATAGATGATGCTTTGAAAGACTCTTCCAGTGTGGAATAATTTGCCCTGATGCGTGCACTTTGAGTCTCGCTTTGGTCACCTGCACACATTCAGAAGGTAGCTGGCCAGATGAATGCTGGACTTTTTGACTATATGGGCAGTAACTAAGCTCAGATACCATCTTAAGTGCTAACCACAATATGGGCAGAAAACACCCTGGTCTTGTTTCCCTTTTTTCTGAGAAGATAAGATTAGTCCTGTAGACTCTGGGTGGGGGAAGAGTGCGCCAACAAGCCCCTTAAACAAAAGTTGTGGGATCAGAATCTGAGGCTGCCTCAGTCACTAACTGCAGCTTTAACTTCCTCACCTGTACGGGTAAGGAGGGTAAATAAATTCACATCTAAGTTTTCTTCTACGTAAACGAATATTAGGAGAAATTTCTAGTCTTAGGAGAAATACCTAATTCTGCAGCTCTTTTTCTTTGTGAAAATTAACTGGTGTTTATTTCAGGGCCGGACTCTAGCCAACCACCATAAACACAAACAAATCTAAATCTTTGAATGAAGAATGATAATCTCCAGTTGAATTTAAAAATTCTGAGATGTCAGATCTGAAAGAAAAGGAGCAAATATTTGCAAAATAATAAAAATGAAGTACAGGCTCCGTGCCCTAGCTCAGCGGTTAGGGCGCCAGCCACATACACCAGGTCTAGCAGGTTCGGTCCCAGCCTGAGCCTGCCAAACAACGAGGACAACAAATAGCCATACGTCGTGTTGAGCATGTGAAATCCCAGCTACTTGGGAAGCTGAGGCAAGAGAATCATTTAAGCCTAAGAGTTTGGGGTTGCTGTGAGCTATGACGCCATGGCACTCTACCGAGAGCAAGATAGACTCTGTCTCAAAAAGTAAATAAATAAAATAAATAAAAATAAAGTGCAGTGAGATGTACTGGGGAACTTATTAGGTGGTGAATTAGCCTTCCTACCCAATAGGATGTTTTCCTCATGAGAGCTTCACCTCTAATGATTCATTTCCACTGAACTTCAGCATATTATTTAACTTGTATGAAGTTTGATCTTTTTATTAGTGGAAGGATAGGAACAGGGTGTGGGTTAGATGCCTCTCTAGTCTGTCCCAACTTATGTGAAGAGATCAGAATATCATCTTTGCCACCATCGTGATAGCCGTCATCCACTCATGGGTCATGTGTCCACGTGCTTGGAAGAGCCTTACATAATTCTTTAAAAGAGAAGGTTTGGAGGGAATTCCAATTGATGAGTCACTAACCCATTCTGCTCTAGAGTTTTCACTGGAATAAAACATTTTAATATTGTCAAAGTTTTGTTATTTTGATAGATATACTGATAGTCAATACAAATATATTTGATTCTTGCTTTTTTCTTGATATTTGCATCAGCCAGTCAGTACACAACCTTGTTTTATCTGTGTTTCTGTTTGGGAAGCACCTTATTAAATACAGTGTTGGTTCATTAATATTGAATTCATGGCTAACAGCACTGTAACTCATGCCTGGACGCAGCTTATCTAACACGTATTCACCCTCGAAGGCACATTACAGCCTGCTTGAGCAACACCAGGCAGCATGTCAGCCCTACACAGCAAAATCACCGAGAAAAAACACAAAAATGCAAAAAATGCAGCCAAAAGGACACTCACTTACAATGTTGAAAGCCAAAATAAAAAGGTTCACTTGGTTTACCTGTCAAACACCTAACATTTTTATCAATTTTTTGGTCACTGTATTATTGCATGTGTGTGTCTGTGAAGCCCCACAAAAGCAGTGAGTATTAATCTTAGGATTACAAATAAATTTTAGTAAGCAGGCAAATTCACAGGCAAGGAATCCACGAATATTGAGGATTGATTGTACAATAGAACCTCCATAGCTGACCACCACCCTACACTCATCACCCCTTAAGTTGACCTAATTTTCACAGACCGGACATGCACCACGTGTACGCATCAGTACAGCACGCCTCGTTCCTTGTAGTGACCACCTCCATATGTGGGCCAGTTCGTTACAGCAGTTCTACTGGAGTTTAAAAACCATGGTTGCAAATAAGGAAGCAGAATAATATTTAGGTTAAAAGTGGAGTTTTAGTCTTAAACTACATGTGTCCAAATCCTGGCTGCACCACATACTAAGTGGGTAAATTCTCCTTTGTATATTAGCTTTATCATCTGTGAAACTGAACTAATATTAGTAGCTACTACGTGGGGGTTGATGTGAGGATTTAAAGAATCAAAATAGATGTAAGGTTCTCAGAACAATGCCTAGCAGGCAGTAAGTGCATGGTCAATGTTAGCTGGCTTTCCCATCTCCTTCCCTTGCCCCACCTTCCTTGAGGGAGATAAAGAAAAGGCAACTACCCCCAAACTGAGAAGACCCCATTCTGGGCTTCCATACTTGAAAAAGTAGAAGCAATCCCCCCATGTTCCATCCAACAACAAAAAAAATTACATAAAGCATTATTGTATTTGGTGGAAGTTTCCGAGACTAGTACTCTTTCATTTGTGTCATGACTTATTTCCACTGGACCTTGATGTATCATTTGCTGTTTATGAAGCTTAATATTCTGCCCACTGGCAGAGTAAGAAATGGGAATGAGGCTGATATTATACACAACACATAGCAACACCATTTTGGTCGAGAGTTCAAAGGTCTGACTCACTTTACCACGTGTGGCTCTTCCCAACACACCTGCCTTCCAGTCTGGACCATGTAACAGCAGCACCAGTTCTGTTTCCTCAGAGAATAAACCAACTCCTTTTCTTAAGGTTGAATTTGCAAACTGGTATGTATGGCAAGAGAGCTTCTGAGGAAGAGGAGATAAGAAAAAGTACAAATAACATCATTAATCGTAATTTCAAAGATTCATTAGTAATAATTTGTGACAATTTTAAGTGTACCTTCATCTAGTAAAAGAAGATTCTAGAAGGTATCAAAATAACAAAGACTGGTGCTGTACTATCTTCATCCTTCACTAACATCCACCCTCACCCGGGCCCTGCCCTCCAGCCGTGATTACACTGCTGGAGGAAGGATGGCACAGGGGAGTTTGCTTCAGCTCAGGAAAGTGAAAGGACGGCCATATATGAGGTCAGACAATTAAGTTTGTGAACTCATCTTTTTTTTTTGAGACAGAGTCTCACTATGTCACCCTCAGTAGGTGCTGTGGCATCACAGCTCACAGCAACCTCAACCTCTTAGGCCTAAACAGTTCTCTTGCAAAGTCTCCCAAGTTCCTGGGACTACAGGCACCTGCCACAACACCTGGCTATTTTCTATTGCAGTTGTCATTGTTGTTTAGCAGGCCCAGGCCAGGTTCTAACCTGCCAGTCCCAGTGTATGTGGCCGGCAGCCCAACCACTGAGCTATGGGCGCCGAGCCTGCGAACTCATCTGAGAAAACAGTGCTACACACCTCATTTCTGAAGATCCGGATGGTCGTCTTTGATGTAGACTCCTTGCAAAGCTAGGTACCAACACGAGCCTCTACCCTTCAAAGCAATTTTGGAATTTCTTTTCTGGGATGGCTACCAAAGCTGTCATCATACAAAGATATGACAATTAAGTTCGTGAACTTACAGCCGTATGCTTATGTTAGCAGCACTGTACAAACAGCTCAATAAAGTTCCATGACCTTGGCATATCAGGGTCTCACAGCTGTGCTTACAGTAACATGTGGCATGTCTTGCTGAGTGGTGTTCATTATTATTGTTGAGAGATTTTTTTTTTAATTTGCAGTTTTTGGCCAGGGCTGGGTTTGAACCCGCCACCTCCAGCACATAGGGCCGGCACCTTACTCCTTTGAGCCACAGGCGCCATCCCTGTTGAGTGTTTTTGTGTATCATACGCTGACAGCTGTGATGGCCATTCCAGAAAAACTGTTCCCAATTGGTCTGAAGGGTGGACGAGGTGCTGGCATCAGTGATGTTCAATGGGGCAGGTAGTACTTTTTCCAGGATGAGTTTGCAAACTTTATTGTCAGACCTTGTACAGGCAGAGCTTGCATTTTTACTTAAAAACACATCATCAGAGCATCCAGGAAACAGCAGCACAGTAACAGCAATGACGTGACTCTACTGTAGTGACTAGTTCATTGGTGGTGGTCTCTGGAGCCCTGCTGGGGAGGGTTCTGCGACCAAGCTTAGTGGGTCACAGAGAGCCAAAACATGGACTGCGGGAGCTGGTACTCCCTCGGGGCGCCGTGATGAGGACCAGCTCATTGATTCCTCACAGCGGGCACGATTAATATTGCCATTTTCCTGATGAAGAAAACTGCGCAGGACCATGCTGATTAACAAGGCCAGTTGCTGGTAAGTGTCCTCAGTATCCTCAAGGCGTTTCCTTGATCGCGACCCCCTAGCTGGGAGGCAATATATTTGCATATAGTAGGTCCTACTTATGCCACTTGGTAGCCATGGGGACTTGGGTACGTGTTTAACTTTTCTCTGCCTCCATTTCACATACTAAAGGTTAATAATAATAGTCCCATATCACAGGGTTACTGTGGCTCAGACAGTGGGTGGAACGTGCTTAGCCCAATGCATGACAGATAACACGTGCCTCATAAAAATGTTCATTTTTATTATTGCCATCACTGATTTCCAGGGTGCGTTGAAGGTGGTGAGTCAGAGGCTGCATTCTCAGCCTCACCCAAGGAGTTAGAGTCATCCAAAGTCCCTTGGTGGGGAGATGATGCAGGGTCATCCGAGAGGAACGGGACTTGCTCTTCCCCGATAGCAGATAACCTTTCATTAGACTGAATGAACTGTCTGTGGGGCCCAGGCAATCTTCGTGGCAAGGCACCAAAGTATATCAACCCGTGCCATAGTCCTTCCTCAAATACCCTAGGGATGCCCCCAGACAGATAACTGGATGTGTGTCACTTCATCTGGTGCCTGGCCTCTGTTCCCTTGAACTGATCGCTCCTGCACTGGGGGCCCCTAGCAGCTCCCTGCAGCTGTTGTCAGATTTCCCTGACCTAATGAGGTTGGCATCATTATAACCACTTTACAGATGGGAAAATTAATGTTTTGAGAGTTTAAATAAATTTGCCAAAGTCCACAGAGCTAGCAAGAGGCAGAGCCAGGCTTCATCCCAAGTGCCAAAGCCTGTTCTCTGAACCACTCTGTACACGTGGAGCGTATCATATTTCCAAGTACCCGCTGGTACTGAACTGCTGGTTAGTTGGCCAATCCCCAATTATTGTGCACTTAGAACACTGCCAATTTTCCCACTATTATAAATACCATGGTACCAAATATCCTAGGTTCTCTGGTTATTTTCTTAGAACACAGTGTTCCTAGAGATAGAATTGCCAAATTAAAAGGACTGTACATTTTAAGATTACCAATAAATAGGGCTAGATTGGCCTCCAAAAATACTGCACCATTTAAAACTTCCACTAATGATAAATGAGAGTGACATTTCCCTCCTCCTCACTGCAATTCCTTTAACTAATAGAATATTTGTTAAGCACCTCCTAGAAGCAAGGCTCTGGTTAAGTATATTGCATTTATAGTCATTGAATTTTTGTTATTAAAATAGGTGGAAATTATTATTTATTCAGCATTGAACTTCTAATAATCCAAGAGAAGGCAGATAAGGAAATTCTGCAGAAGAAGAAATGGGCACCCCATAAGTTTCAGTAGCACATTCAAGGTCATGCAGCTGGTAAGGGACAGAGCTAGGATCAAACCAGACCCATCCAGCTCCAAGGCAGTGCTCATGTCACCACGAGCCATCCTGCCAACCCCCAGCACCAAGAGCATCTGAGAGGTTTCATGCAATTTCCTGCCCCTTCCCCCACAAGCTGCATATTTTGAGCAAAGGCCATTCCAGGGAAATCAGGGGAAGAGCTGACCAAAGAGAAAGTAGAGTGGAGTAATGTTTTCTTGAATTTCCAGGCTAACCTGAGTGTTGTAGATACCCCGGTTGTGTCTGCCCAAGAAAACACAACAGCAGATGCATACCAGAATCGTGGCCGTACAGTCAACTGCCAAGGGAACTGAAACTGAAAAAGACTTTAGAAATCATCGACATCTGTGGTCCCCAACACCCCTGGCCACTGCCCAGTACCCCGTCTGTGGCCTGCTAGGAACTGGCCGGCTTAGCATCACCACCTAAGCTCCGCCTCCTGGCCCATCCCACTCCAACCCCAACTTCACTCCATGGATAAATTGTCTTCCATGAAACCGGTCCCTGATGCCAAAAAGGCTCTGGTCCACGGCCTGTTAGCACTAGGCTCACAGCAGGAGGTGCATGGTGGGGGGTCCAGCGAAGCTTCCTCTGTGAAAACAGCTGCTTCACACTGCTCACTTCACCACCTGAGCTCCACTTCGTATCCCAGACTCCATCCCATCCCCACCAGCCAACCCACTACCCCCAGCCATAGGAAAACTGTCTTCCATGACACCAGTTCCTGGTGCAAGAAAGGTTGGAGACTGCTAATTTATACCAAACCCTTTATTTTAAAAATGTCAAAGCAGAAGGCCCAAGAGATGGCTGCCTTGCCCCGTGTCAGATGGTGGGTGACAGCAGTGTAAGGACCAGAATCTAGGGCCCCTTAAGTTAAAGACCTGCTCTCCTTCTATACATATTTTCTGAACAAGCCTAGATGATTCTTGAATCTTTCCTCTGTGAGTACCCAGAATCCTCTTCTCATTCCAGTAGTCTTAATGCCAGAAGGAAAAGTGAGGCCCCTGCCAAGAATCTGATTCTCTCTCTACATCTCTTACCCTTTACAATCCTGCTCACAAATCAAATACTCTATGAAAAAAATCACCAACAAAACAAGTTAACAAACTGTCAAAAAATATTTTCAAGTTATACAAAGATACATATGCAAATATGAATTAAAAAGCAGGTCATACAGATACAAATTTTTTTTGTGTTTAGAATTCATTGAGGGTACAAAGAATTGGTTACACTGATTGCATTTGTTAGAGAAAGTCCCTCTTATAAGGGACTTATAAGTCCCTTACAAGTCCCTCTTATAATTGTGTCTCACCCCTGAAAAGTGACCATACACCATGACCCCATCTCTCTCCCTCCTCCTCTCTCCCCACTTGCTCATTCCCCTACCCCACCTTGTATTAGCTCATCTACTACCTTTATATTAGAACTGAGTACATTGGATTCTTGCTTCTCCATTCTTGTGATGCTTTACTAAGAAGAATATGTTCCCCCTCAATCCAGGTTAATACAAACAAGGGGACAGTAAATGGAAATAAACCAGTATTTTGGAGAAAAAAGAAACACAAATTCTCTTATAAGAAACTATGTCTCACTGATAATTAAATCCAAATCAGAATAACTGCAATTATTAAATGATTAAGTAGCAGAAAAGTAATGAAAAACAAAACAACAACATCTCGTTTTAAATAAAATTAGCAAGTATTTAGAAAACTGTGGCCTCTTTGTCTTTGGCTTCCCGGCTTCCTTTCCCTGTCATTCCAGTAACAAGGAAGGAAACGTTTCCCATTATCTGCTATGTTAATTAAACAACTTAATCTCCCTAGTTTAATTCCAGTCAAATAAATAGTTTCATTTATTTTGCTCTTGAGCAATAAAATGAAACCCAGTTCTCATAAAGAAAAGATGTTTTTCTTAAAACCTAGTTGTCCTAGCCAGAGACCAGGAAAAGATATTTGCAATACATATATCTGACAAAAGGCAACTTAAGAAGACAACGTTCTAACAATGGGCAAAATATTTGGACAAATATTTGACCCAAGAAGATATACAGCTAACAAATAAACGGGTGGACAGATGTTGCACACCACTCACCATCTGGGGAAAGCAAGTTAACCCAGGCTGAGCTATCACTACCTGTGGACTGGATTCGTGCATTTGGAGACTGCTGTACCGAGCGTTGGCGAGAGTGTAGAGGAACCAGAGCTCTCACACTTTGCTGATGGAAATGTTAAATGGTACGACTACGTCGTAAAACAGTCTGGTAGTTTCTCAAGAAGTTAAATATATGGTAAGAGGGTTAAAAAGACAAGTTAGAGACTGGGAGAAAATATTTGCAAACCACATATCTGCTAAAAGACTAACATCTAAAATATATAAAGAACTCTCAAAATTGAAAATAAAGAAAAACGATCCAATTAGAAAATGGACCAAAAACATGAACAGACATTTCACTGAAGAAAACATACAAGTAGAATGGGAGCACATGAAAAAGTAAATGCAAATTAAAATCAAAATAAGATGTCACCACACACCTGTTAGAATAGCTAAAATAAAAAATAGTGGACTGGGAGCAGGGGCTCAGGCCTGGAATCCCAGCAGAGGGAGGATCCTGTGAACTCAGTAGTTCCAGACCAGCCTGAGCAAGAGCAACACCGACTACCCCACCACTCCCATCTCTACTAAAAATAGAAATATTAGCCGGCTATTGTGTTGGGTGCCTGTAGTCTCAGCTACTGGGGAGGCCGAAGCAGGAGGATCACTTGTACCCAGGAGTTTGAGGTTGCTGCAAGCTAGGCTGACACGGCACTCTAGCCTGGGCAAAAGAGTGAGACTCTGTCTCAAAATATAAATAAATCATGGCAGCACGAAAAGCTGGCAGGGATGCGGAGAAACTGCACTCACGCACTGCTGGTGGGCACGTAAAATGGTACGACCATCACAGGAAACAGGTTGGCAGTGTCATAAAACTAAACACGCAGCTGCCATACACTCCAGAACTTCACACTGGGACGTTTATCCCAGAGAAATGAAAACTTGGGTTGACAAAAGTCTATACACAGACATTCTTAACAGCTTAATTCCTGATAGACAGAAGCTAACAACCAAAATGTCCCTCAACCAGCAAGTGGTTAAACAAACTGCACGAACTACATGTGCAACTCAGATAAATACACAGCTTACGTGAATCTAAACGGAATTATTCTGAGTGAAAAAAAGTCAATTCCAAAAGGCTGCATACTCTGATTCCAGTAATATAGCAATCCTGAAGTAACGAAGATACAGACGGAGGTGGAGAACTGGTCCAAGGACAGGGCGGGGAAAGGGCAGATGGGATGTGAATACAGACCCTAAAGGCAACACAGATCTCACGGCAACGAAACGACTCTGGATCTTAACTGAGGTGACGGACACACACACACACACACACACACCATGATAAAATCACAGAGAACCAGACACACACAAATTAGAACCAATAAAACTGAGGACATTCGAGCAAGACCAGTGGATCAGATCAATGTCAACATCCTGATTGTGATATTGTTACGTTGGCTTTGCAAAATGTCACCACTGAAGAAGACTGGGTAAAATTACTATTTCCTACAACTTCATATGAATGTTACAATTTTCCAAATATTGAAAGGTCAATTTAAAAACATTAAATATATATTGACCAAATGCACTAGCCATTCCATGTCTGGAGATGTATCTCTGACCAATGAAAGCATATGTCTATATAAAACCTTGTGCCCAAATATTTACCACAGTATTATCTCTTTTCTTTTTATTTTTTATTTGTATATATTCATAGGGTACAAGTGCAATACTGCTACATCGATTTATTGCATTATTTATTGCATACTCACTAAAGCAATGTACACTGTAACCCTCAAGGGACCTCCTGTTATTCTTTCCCCCTCCCGGGCCTCTGCTGTCCACCATCCACACTCTGCTTCCACATGTACAAACTGTTTAGCTCCCACTTATACGTGAGAACGTGTGATGTTTGTCCTTCTGTGTCTGAGCTGTTTCATTTAAGTGGCCTCCAGCTCCATCCATGTTGCTACAAAAGATGTGATTTCATTCTTGTTTACAGCTGAATAGTATTCCACTGTAGTGCTATTTCTAATAGCCAAAAATTAGAAACCACCCACATGTCCATCAACAGAAGAGTAGATGAACAAATCATGGAATCCTACTGCTACTCCCAACAACATGGATAAATCTTAAAGTGTTTATGCCAAAGTAAAAGAGAGTCCATACTGAATTGCATGATTGTCTTTGTAGAAAATGCTGATAAGACAAGTCTGCACTGACAAAAAGCACGTCAATAATTCCCGAGGAACAGGGTTGGGGCAGGAAGGAGGGGAAGGATGACAAAGTGGGAGCAGAACATGCGGGGATGTGATGGGCGTGTTCATTGTTCTGATTGTGGTGATTGTTTAACAGACATATGTATGTACGTGTATGTAAAAACTTAACTAATTATTTCTATGTCAATTATATCTCCACAAAGCTGTCAACAACACCAACGTGGCTCGCCTTGAAGTCTTCCCTGACTCACCGACCCACCTCTCATCCCCCTTTACTCTTCTATCTAGTATCTCCTGCCCCAGTTCCTGGGATTAGGTTATTTAGAGTAATGTCCACTTCTTCACTTGCTGAGTAGTCACTGCCTGAATTTTCTTCGTGTTTCTATGTCTTCCTATTAGATTCCCTTAGGAGGGTGAACCAAAGAACTGGTAATAATAGTAAGATCACCCCAACAAACTCAAGGCAGGGATGCCAGAGCCCCTGCTGTCTGTCCTAGAGAAGGAAACTCTGGGGCAGTGCCACTGGATGATCTGCCGGAGATATGAACCCGAGGCCGAGAGCCTCCTGGGCCTTGTCCTCACCCCTCACGGAATAGGGGGATACTCTGCTCCTGTCTCCACACTTCAGCCTCAGTCCAGAGGTCAGGGAAACCTCATTCTGGGTCACTGCATGTGGAACACAGCCAGCACAGTCCCCATGGCTCTAACCAAAGCTACTTTGGGGCAAATGTGTTCAGCTTTACTGGGAACTCTGCTTTGGGAGTGGGGAGGAGCTGGTGTGTCCTATTCTCACTCTGCCTTGCGGGGGAGCAGGCATTGTGGTGTGCAGCAGAATTCAAGTGCCAGAACCAGTTTGCAAATTCTTTCCTGTGCATCTCCACTGTCCTGCCACAGCCCACCTCCTCCAAAAGCCCACACCTTGACATCTACATGGGCACTCCCCACACCCCACTTATGTAATGTCAGTTGTAGGACACAGAGAGATGCCCAGATGGGGTCAGTGTGGCAAAGCCTGCTAGCTGACTCCATTAGCCCTTGTCTCTTATTAATAGGGCCCTAACTTGGAGCACACATTACTGGCCTTAACAAAAGACTACTTCCAGCCACCTTTGTAGTGAGATCTGGCCAGAGGCAGGAGACTATGTTCTGGCCACTGAGACCTTAGCAGGAATCCTGTGCAGGGCTTCCCAGAAGAAGGCTGCTTACAAGAGCTGCCTAAGGCGAAAGAGGTCTGTCTGGAATGCAGAGATCTTGGCTAACGCTCCATCAGCCACCGAGGACCAGATGATGAGAAAACCACGTGAAGATGAAGGCTGGCACGTGGGAGCCAGCCTGAGTGGCCCACTCTGGACATTTTGGGGGTGCAAGAGAAATAAACATCTGTCCTGTGAATTACTGTTATTTGAAGGGTTTCTATTGTTTGCGTCTGACCCTAATCTTTCAGGAGTTTGTCTTCTCTCTGTGTCTCCGTGGCACACTGGTGGCCCAATCCCCTGTGGGGATTCTCTCCCTGTGTGTATTCACCTTCTGCTACCAGACTGAACTAGATAAGACAGAGGCCTGTATTTTAGTCCTCCCCAGAGCCCAGTACTGTCCTGCTCTGCACACAGCAGGCATCTATTACATATTTTTAAATATTTGAAGGACAGAATTTCCAAGATAAAACAGAAAAGCTGTCAGGAGCTGGAATGCCCTGCACTCTGCCCCTGGGGTAACTCTTGCTGCCCTGCAGATGACTCATGGTGGCTGGTGCCAGAGTGTTCCTTGCTGGCAAACTGAACCAGCAGGGGGCCAGGAATCCAGGTGGCTCCCCTCCTCCACCTTCCCGACTCACAGTGACAAAACCAAGGCTTTGTTTAGGCCAAATGCTGTGTCACATCTCTGATCCCTCAGACCCCAACCAGAACTATAGAAATAGAGGGCGAAAGATCCCCATTTTCCCATTATTCCTTTTCCACCTCCAAGTTAACATTTAGTTAAAATATCCAATGCTTTGGAATCTTCTCCTCTCCTTCTCTGATTTCTAGTCAGTTCTGGAGCCCTCTGCCCACCCGTCCATCAGCAGCACATCTGACATTTCTCCCTCTTTGCTTGCTGCTCTCCCTTTCTTCTGTGAATGGATTCATCTATTAAAAATGTTTTGGGGTGCCACCCAATTAATTCAGAACGCTGTGTGAGGTGCTGAGAATATGAAGACAAAAAATTGTGATTACAAGTAGGATTTTCCCCACTAGTCGTAAACAAATAAACACAGTCTGGACAGCTCCGTGCCAGACACAGGGGTGGCCTTGAGGAAGGACCACCTGCATTTTTCCCAGGCAGTCAGGAGAGGCTTCACAGGGACCATGGAGATTGGTCTGACTGCAGGAGGACAAGCAGAACTTCACCGGGAGGAGAGGGGAGAGGGCAAGCGTTTTGTGCAAATGTGAGTCCAATGAGACACACCCTGGGGCTCTGGGGCTTATGCTGACCAAAGTGCCATTAAGGGGAGATGGTCAGAGACACAGGCCAGGCTGCACAGGGCGCAGGAAGCACCATGAGCCATTAGACTTACACCTGCAGGCAGTGGGGCCCCAGGAGGGCTGTGCAGTGGACACTGTGCAACTGTCCCCTCTTAGAGAGATGGCTGTGGCAGAGGGACACAGGACACAGGGGAACTCCAGCCACTGAGATGCCCAAGTGAGGACGGCACTGGAGAGGGAGAGATTTGAGAGATGTTAGGCCTTGGAAACAATAGGACTTGGTGCACCCTGAATGTGAAGTGACGGTTTGGCTTTGTGGTAGTGTATGGTTGGTGAGCTCCAGATGGAAACCACCCTGTTATTTCTACCTTGCTTTGTTACCATCTCTCCCGAGAGAAGAGCTGTGGACAGAAGGAGACTTCCCCCCAGGTACAGGCAACTCTCAACACAGGCTGAGCACAGAGGGGACACTGGCCCCACCCGACCCCAGCCCTCCCGATTTCATGCCAGCCAGCCCTCATCCATTTCATCTTCCTTAATGGCTGACTTGGTGGCCCAGGCCACCTTGATCTCGAATTTTCAGTGCTTCTCATTTATATATGGTGACACGTGCCAGGTGACAAGCTGCCTCATCCCACGTGCACCTCAGAAGCAGGCAAACGGGCACTTGCTTGACGGCCCAGCACATACTTGTGGGCTCTCTTTGAATTCCAGGTGAGGCTACAGCTGGATTGAACATCCACCCCTGAGAAGAGGGACTAGGAGTCCATCCTTCCAGTGAGCTGGGGAAGTACTTGGTACTGGTATCAGACAGCACTGGTGTCTGGCGTACTTGTTGAACAGAGATGAGCCTGGGCCATTCTGGGAAGGGAGGGACGACCATGTGCCATGTTAACAACCACTGGCTTTGGGGGGTCACACAACAAAGAGAGTTACCCGGGCCCCCCAGTCCCACACCGGTGGCAAGAGGGAATATTTGTACTACCTGGAGAGAAAAGAGAATCTGAGGGCAAAGAGAGTCCCTCTTAGGTAGCAAAGCACAGAGAGAACACCTGTTCATGCTGAGGCCAGGTGGGCACTCCTGTCCTGCTTCGTGGAGCCATAGTGATGGGTCCAGGTGAGGTATATCTTAGGAACTTACACCTTTTGTATTCATCCATTTATGGGAAGCCCCAATCAAAGTATAATAATAATGAAGACAGCAGACAAAGGATCAGTGGGCTCCTCTGAATCCTGCAGACCGGGCCAGTCAGCCAGAGCCAAGCTGAGTAGAGGCATCCTGGCTGTGCAGCTACAATGCTGTTGTCAGCTCCAGGAAAACATCCAAAGCAACTGCTGCTGAGGACATTTCCCAGCCGCTGTGTCCTCAAGCTCCAGCAACAAGGAGTAGCTTCATTCTTTAACTCTGGTTCCTGACTCAGTCCTGTAATTGCACTTGGATCTAGGTCTGGGTGTGGTGCTCTGAAAGCTGTGAGCCCAAGGCAGTAAGATGCATTCCCAGCGTCCTAGAGAGTCAGGGCTAGAGTTGCCTTCCTTATGCTACACCCCGACCTTTACTTGAGATGACAGGAAGCTCCAGCCCAGAGAAGTGATGTGACTCATTCTATGAGCTAAGAACTGTGCTCTGGCCAAGTAATGTTGCTGTGGCCAAGGGTGGGTGGTCCAAACATCATCTAGAAAGTGTGTTTTTGTGTATCCAGCTCTGCACTGTGAAAGGAGGCAGGGAGGGGATGCATCAGACAAGTGCAAGTGTCCCAAACCCCATGCTGATAGCAAGAGCAATATACCTCCCAGCTGGTGCAAGGCAACCTCTACCACTAGTCCTCACTCTTCTAAGTTCATGTTCACAAAACACTCTTGGCCACTAGATCCCACTTTGATAGTAAAACAGAAGTTCCTTGGTAAATAATATCCTAGAGGTAGTTTCCTACTATAACCTCATATTCATTGGTACATCAGGCACTTGTGAGTTTGGTAAGTGTGAGTCACTTTCCCCAGAGTGGGATGAGCCCTGTGTTCGTCCTTCTGCAAGGGTGGCACTATAGCTCTGCCTGGAGGAACCAGTGAGATGCCCCCACTCTACAACCTCTGATGACAACACGCAGCAGAGAGCTTCTCTCCCCTGACAACCGTCAGCTGGTCTGGGGTAGTGTTGCCTCTGATTTTTTAAAAGGAATGGGCATTTATGCCTCATGCCCCACCAACGATGAGGACTCGTCACACAGGAGTCAGTCACAGAATCCCACTGTTCAGGCAGCAGGTAGCTCATCTCGTGACACCTACAACGCTGCTTCTATGACCTGCCTTCTCCCCAGTGCAGCCTCCCTTCTCTCCTCTTCCTGTGCTGGAGGTTCCATGTGCTTTATTACTTTTCGTTTCCTAATAAAACCTCTCTCAGAAAGAATTTCCTGAAAAGTTTCCCTTTAATTGTCCTTGGATCTAGGTCTGGCATGGTGCTCCCAGAGCTGTGAGCCCAGGGCAGTGAGATGTGTTCCCAGCGTCCTAGGGTGTCGGGGGGGCAGTATCTGAGGATCTTTCCCTCCCTCCCCCTTCCCCAGCCCAGATGACACAGCAGCCCGCAGCTGTTTGCCCTGCCCTCCCTGCCATCCAGCTCCATTCTCACCTTCAGGCCTTCTTTTCTTGAACCCACATACATGTCTGCTTGTCGCACCCGGGCATGGATGTAAGTAACGCCCACATAGACTTTTCCCGCATGCCCAGTGATTGGAAAGAGCCTTATCATACCAGCCTCCTCAAGCCTGGGGCTGGGCACCCTCCCAGGATGCACTCCAGGCCCTCATGAAAATACCCTTGCCAGGGTCCTCCTCTTACTCAGACATGTCTGGATTCCATCTTCGGCTCATAAACAGTTGCATAATCATAAGCTGTTGCATAAATAACCATAGACTGTTACATAAACAATCCCCAGGGCCTCTAGCGCTGTGCTGTGCATATATGTGCAGTGTGATAAACATGTGGCAGGCGGGTCACGGCTGCCTGCATTTTACCAGCTCTCTGGACCATTTGGTCAGGCTTAATGCAGACCAGGTTTTGAAAGCAAATGGATAACCACGGACTCTCACACACGTGCACTACTAATGACAGTGGCAGGGATCAGTTATAGGTGAGTAAAGAGAAAACTTGACACGTGAGAGGAAAGTGAGGGGAACCAGTGCTATGAACGCTGAGATCTCTTTTCCATCTTCAAACAAAAATGCATTCTAGTCTCTCGCGCTTCGTGAACAACGTTGGCTACCACTTGTGCATTGCTTCCTGGCCGCACACCAACTTGAGAGTATGATTTCCATTTTACAGATGAGGAAACTAAAGCTCAGAGAACACATCAGGTTTTCCCTGGGCCACATAAATCTAGATCTGAGCTCAGATCTGTCTGACCACAGAGAAGGTGCTTTCTCCTACTGTGTGACTTTTTTGATATTTGATGAAATCTCCCATAGAGCAGGGATGTGCTCAAGTAGGCTGAGTACGGGTCTCTGGCAATAGGACAGAGTGACCCACGTAGAGGGTAAGAGTGACCCAGGAAGGAATGAGTTTGCCTCCCTGAGCAGTGACCATCAGGGTGGGTTTGGGCAGAAGCCCCAAGACCCCGTGTCAGGAGGCTGTGGGGAGGACTGCATTTCACAGGGCTGCTCTCTAACTCCGAGACTGTAACTAGGGCAAAGGTTCTTCACCCATGAGGAATGTGGGTGGGAGAACAGACTTAAAGAATCAGTGGAAGATTGTACAACAGTGTGAACGTAATTTATGCCTCTAAACCAGTGTTTTTCAGCCTTTTTTATCTCCTGGCACACTTGAACCTATAGTTATACTTCCACGGCAAACTTAAATTATGTTGATCAAAAAAGAACGAATCATGAATATACTTACTGTGCTTTGAGCATCTTTCAAAAATAATTTAATTAATGATCTTTAAAAACTTTGCTGGCACACCTAAGATGCTCTCACAGCACACCAGTGTGCCCAGGCACTTCGTTCAAAATCACTGCTCTAAAGTGCACCCTTAAAAATGGCTGAGATGGTAAATTTTATATTAGGTGTATTTTACCACCAAAAAAAAAAGTCAGTAGAAGAAAGTGACAAATCTACATCGAAACAAAACCCTAGACCCAAACCACTGAGGCTGCCACATAATCAGAGGGAAGGACATTTGGTTTCACCCTTCAGACTCTAAACAAAAGGAAACATCTTTCCCACAAGACTAGACAGGCCATGGACTTGGAATAAACAAGGAAGAAAAGGTCTGTCAGTAGCGTTCTCTGCCCACCCAGTGAGCCCAGGGACCCGTCTGTGAGGTCTGGAGTCCAGAGTCCCACTCCGCTAACAAGTCAAAGGCTGGTCCATCAGGCCTTTAGTCATAATTATGAAAAATAACAGCATCACATACACAGTGACAACGGCATGGGGCACCATGGTAAGCCTCGTGCTCACCCGACTCAGGCCGTGGTGCTCAGGAGCCCTCAGGAAGGAGACAGTTGCGCCGGGCTAGGGTGGGGCAGAGAGGGCCTGGGGGGAGGTGGCAGGCCTGACAATTCATGGAGATGACACCACCCTACCCCGCTCCCTGCCTTGCTGGGAGAACAGCATGTCCAGGGCTCTGTGGTTGGATGAAGACTGATAACAGATCAAGAAATTTCTCAAGACAATATGTATTTTCTGTTTAGAGTCAAGTTCACTTTTTGGCTAGGACTCCTTCAGATAATTCAAAGAACTGAGACTTTGCTTTCATAAATCTAGCATTCCTACCTGCCAAAACCAGTCACATTTATGAAGAGTGGTGTATCCTTGGAGAGAACAGAAGAGGCAAGTTACGGGAAGAGACAAGTGCTTGCCTTGGCCAGGGGAGGAGGCCTCGTGTGTGTTTCCCCACCATTTCCACCCACTCCTGCTGCCCCAGCCCCATACGGCCGAGCACCTTCAGTATATTGAAAGGCTTTTTCCTGAGCTCCCTCCCACCAGCTTCTCCAGACCCCCACAGCAGGAAAGAGTGTGGGTGCAGAAAAGTCTTCCTCGAATGCCATTTCCAACATTTCATTTTATTTCTTAGGAACCTGGCGAGGGTCTTCTGCACCCAGCCAGGCCCCCTTCCCATCTGGCTTCACCTTTCCTCACGCTGTCCGCCTCTTACCACCTCCACCCGTGCCGCCAGGCCCATCTCATTAACAACCGTGGCAGACAACTGGTCCTTTCTGGCATCTGTGCTTTGTCATGAGTCACTTCCCCCGTTATAAATCCTCCTCCCTCTCCTTTACCTCAGGCCCTCCACCTCCTGCGGGACCCAGCTCTCCGTCATTAGGAAACATTCCAGAATGGCCATTTGAGTGTTGGTGCTTTCTGCCTGGTGTCACTTAGCCCAGACACCTTCAGTTTTACCATCTCCAGAGGGAAAATTTTCTGCCTTTTTACCAGCAGGTGGTCCAGACAGTCGCCTGGCTGTGCAGATGGCGAAGGAAATTGGGTAGCGGGGACACGGGGTTCCTAACCTCTTAAACAGCATTTCAAGCGAGACTCCCTTCGGTGACCTCCACTGCTAGAGGCCCACGTGCTGCCACTCCCGAGCCTGTGGAAGGTTCCACGGTACAAATGGGACCGCCCTTCATCTTTCTTCACTCACAGTTACCAGTGAGCTTTCCGCACCTGCTAAAGCAGTTACCATTTGTCCGTGTGCTTTATACCTTCCCGACGATGCTGCCACCAACGCCTCTCTCCTTACCTTTATCCTGTGGCTTCCTGCCCTTTTCCCCCCTTTAACTCCTCCATGGATTGCCAACAGAGTTTCCTGATGTCTGAATAACCTGCCGTCTTTAACTGGGTGTCCTAAGTGGCCCTTTGCTCTTTCCTGCTGTGTCTTTCTCTCGTGAACAGGCCGCCCTCCCCGGCCACATGTGCCTGCCACTGCAGAACGCAGCTCTCTAGACACACATGGAAATGGTTTATAACTGATCACCTGCCGACCGTGGGGTGAGGAAATGGTCAGGTGCCAGCTGACCCCGATCCGGATGAGCCACTGAGCCTCCTCTGGTGTCTTGCTCTGGATGGCAAAGCTGGTTGAAGCCCTGTCCTCTGCCATGGCATGTTTCCCAGTGGGTCCGAAGGCCCCTGTTAGGATGCCACCCTCAGCCTCTCAATTCCCCCAAGGAAAACAGCAGCTACCTCTGGTTATAACAGATACACAGTAAAAAGAGCCTCCTGCCCCCAGACCTGCACTGACTGGTAACACCCTGGTATGGGAGCTATTTCTGAACAACAAGGTGGTTGCCAAGCTCCAGCCCTGCTCTAGCACCCGCCACCCCACACACTGACATCTGCATGAGCCGCACCCCAACCTGCCAGCTGCCCTACCAGAGACATAAGAAGAACTGACCTGACTTGGCAGGCTGTTCCCTTCTTCCTACTTGGACCTTTCGAGTTATTCATCTTGGTGAAGGATTTGGGTCTTGATTCAAATAACCAACTGCAGACCCTGACTTCGTTTAGGTCCATCAGAGAGAGGGCCGCATCCTAAATGTCGGATCTAAGGAAGCAGAAACAAGGTGACTGTGGTCTCGCATTGGGGGCACCCAACTCATTCACTCATCTGATGAGTATGTGTTGAGTCCCTTCTCTGTGCAAACCCTGTCAGATGCCGAGGGTGCACAGATGGCAAGTAGACTTGGCTCCATCCTCCAGGAACTTAGAATCTTATGGAAGATGCGACTGGTACCCTCTGTGTGATGGCAGAGAGTAGAGTTTGTGGAAAAACAGAATTAAACAATAAAAATAAAAAACAATCTTTATTTCCCAACGTAAGTGACATCAAGTTCAAGACACTTTTGTGGGCAATGACACTGACTAGTCCATCCCTTTTAAAGAACCAAGGGAATTTAACCCTGTCAATACAGTCTCTAATACATATTAACTGGATGTCTTTTGCAGATTTTTTAAGATTAGGAAACAAAAAGATGTCAGAGGGAGCCAATCAGAACTGTAAGGTGGATGCCTAATGGTTTCCCATCTGAACTCTTACAAAATTACCCTGGTTTGGTGAAGAGAACACCTGGGCACATTGTCCATGTGGAGAAGGACTCTCTGGTGAAGCTTTCCTTGGGGTCTTTCTTCTAGTTTTGGATAACTTTCTCACAACTTTCTCATAAAAAGCAGCTGTTATCATTCTTTAGTCCTCCAGAAAGTCAACACACAAGTTGTCTTGAGCGTCCAAAAACCCTTTCTCTTGACAGGTCGGCTTTTGCTTCGACTGGACATTTCCACCTCTCAGCAGCCACAGCTTCAATTGTGCTTTGCTTTCAACACTAGATTGGTGAAGCCATGTTTTACCTCTTGCTAAAATTATTTAAAGAAATGCTCCAGAATTTTAAAATGCTTAAAATTTTCATCAGAAGCTCTCCTCTTGTCACAGCTGACTTGGATACAATGGTTTTGACGCCCATTAAGGGGAAATATTAGATACGCTGCACCAGTTGGACCATTTGAGGTACCTGGGGTGTTAGGTATCATTCAGCTATTGACCATCGGTGCTCTTCAATCAGGGCATGAACAAGGGGAATTTTTACCTCACGAATTCATGTGGATGGTCTGCCACAGTGGGCTTCATCTTCCACACTGTCTTGTCCCTTCTTAAAACAAGTATCCCTTTGTAAACTACTGACTGTGGGACTCTGTCCTCAAATTTTTTGTAAAGCATCAATGATTTCACCATTCTTCCACCCATAAATTTGATCTTTGTTCTTACGTTAATTTTAGCCACATTCCTATTGCTCTAATAGGGGTTCTTTGCAAACTGAAGCCTTATGCTTCTTAGTGCCTCAAACGAGATCCTGGTCAACATGTTACAATATGTTAGTATGAGTTTATTTTGGTGCAAAAGAATTTGGAAATTGTCCATGTAAAGTTTTTCCATAGTGTGCATTTTCCATGAACTTTTGGAAGACTCCTTGTATGTGATCCCAGTCTAGAGATCGGGGAAGACTCCCATGAAAGGTGGCATCCGATGTGAGTGATGAGTGAGATTTCAGCAAGCCCAGGAGGTGGGAAGAGCCCGAGTGAGTGCAGAACTCCAATCAGGTTCCTTGTGGCCCGCTCAGGGCTTGTGGTGGAACAGTGAGAGGTGAGAGGAGCTGGGCCTGCACAGGATTAGAGGTCAACAAAGGGTTTGGACTTAGCCCAAAGAATGAAGGACCGCCATCAGAAGGTTCCCAAAAGAGGAATGATTCACACTTTGGAGAAATAGCTCTCTGATTGCTGAATGCAAAATGAATTGCAGACAGAGGGATCTGGGTCGTGGCAGGAAGATGAGACTCCAGCAGTGATCCAGTGAGAGAGGACCGTGGCTCGCACATGGGAGTGCAGTAGAGCTGGACTCCCAGGGTGTCCAGGATAAAGAATCACCTGGATTTGGAGTCACTAAAGGGTATGAGGTTTGGGGAGGAGTCCCAAATATGGGGACTTAGGAAATATGGGTATGGCCACATTTCTGGCTGGACATCTGTGTGATGACATTTACCAAAACAGGGCACCCAGGAGAAGGTCAGCAGGCCTTGCTCTAAAAAAGCAGCAGTGAGGACTGACAATATTCTTTCTGGAAATTCCAGTCCCAGAACCTCAGGAAGGGGCGTCCAGCAGCACCTTGAACCCATCAGCTCCTTCTCAGCAACTCCCACTGACAGTTCTGACAGTTCCCTGCCCCACTCCTCATCTCATCCCTGTAAGTGGGCTCTGTTGCCCATCATGCCAAATCCCACAGCATCCCAAACCCAGCCCCACAGTACTGGATGGCCTCATGCATTACTCCCCTGCACACACTGCCCTGTGCTTACACACAAGCACATCTTAGGCTCCACTGTCACCCACAAGCTCACTGTGGCCCCTCACCTCTGAAACACAGGTGCAGCCTGCCTCCTCCACCTGGAGCTCAGCCCCCAGCCCTTGCTCAGAGCCCACCAGATCCCTAAGCCTTCTGAGATGCCTCATCGGCTGGAGGCAGAGCTGTAACTAGTGTGTCTGCCTGAGCCTAACCTCCTGTTCCTCTATTTAATCACACAGGATCAGATAAGCAAAAAGACATAACCGATCCTCCCATCATATATATGAGGCCCCACAAGTTTGTAACTTGCCACCATGTGCTTATGTTGGCAGTGCCGTATGAACATGGTAAGGATTACCTTGGTATATTGGTGTCTCACAGTTTTATTTGTGTTGACATGTGGCAGTGTCTTACTGAGTAGAGTTCATTATTATTATTATGTGTTTTTATGTGCCATTGTGAGAATGTCAGAGCTTGAGTTAGTGTAGTGAACAAACATTCATAAATATCTTGTTAAACTTGGCAAGAGTGAAAGTGAAATCAGCGACATGTTAGTCCAAGTTTACAGGGATACGGCCATAAAGAAAATGGCAGAGAACAAATGGATTAAACGTTTTACCGAGGCTAGAAAAAGCGTCACTGATGAACAGAAGTGAGGGCAACCAGTACAGAGCAGAACGGACAAAAACATTGCAAAAGATTGTTGAACCGTCCATCAAAATCATCAGCTGACTGTGAGAAGCACAGCAGACCAAGTGAACATCAGTAGAGAAACAACTAGAAAAGTCTTAACTGAAAATCTTGGCTGCCAACTCACACCTCTTGAATCTTGACAATGCACCCCCTCCCACAGCACCATCTGTGAGGGAGTTTTTAGCCAGTAAACAAATAACTGTATTAGCATACACTCTGTACTCACCTGATGTGGCCTCTTAACTTATTTCTTTACCTGAAGATAAAGGAAATATTGAAAGGAAGACATTTGATGACATTCAGGACATCAAGGGTAATTAATACAAGAACAGCTTTGATGGCCATTCCAGGAAAAGAGTTCCAAAATTGCTCTGAAGGGTGACTAGGTGCTGGCATCAGTCCATAGCTTCCCAAGGGGAATACGTCAAAAGTGACCACAGGGACATTCAGCAACAAAGTAAGTAGCACTTTCTGTAGGATGAGTTCGCAAACTCAGACCTCATTATTTTGGCCAGGCCAGTAAAGTCCAGACTCTCTGAAACAGCAGTGTCTCCTTAAAAGTAATGAGCAGAAGTGAACTGGGAAGGAAGAGAGCTGACTCAGACAAGGTCTCTCAGCCAGAAGGGGAGACAGTGCCCACCTAACTCACAGCAGGTTCAAGACGGCTGTGATCCCCACCACCATGGGCTGACCCGTGTCCCCACCTCAAAATTCTTATGTCGAAGCCCTAACTTCCAGCACCTCCAGAATGTGACATAATCAGGGGCAGGGTCTTTACAGCGGTAACTAAGTCACAATGAGGTCACTAGAGTGGCCCTCATCCCCAGTGTCTGTAGGAGAATAAAAGACATCTGTGTCCTAAGAGAAGACCAAGTAGGGACACAGGAAGAAGACACCGTCCACAAGCCGAGAAGAGAAGCCTCAGGACAATAAAACAAAAGCAAAAATCCCAGCTGACACCTTGATCTCAGACTTCTCATCTCCAGGACTGAGAAAATAAACTTCTATTGTTTAACCCTGCGGTCTGTGTGCTCTGCACTGCAGCTGTGGCAAACTAGTGCCAGTGCTGTGGCAGAAGCAGGGGAAATGTGGCACAGGGACCTGGAGGAAGGAGAGCGCAGTCCAGAAGGGGAAGGAAGTCAGCACAGGGGCAGCGTGCAGGGGCTGCGAGGATCAGTAAGATACAGCAGGACCGCCCCGGAGGACACAGCAGAGGGCTCAGAGAGCACAGCATTCCCTCACCTGCTACTGGGGAAGAATCAGTGTCACACAAGCTGAGAGCACCGAAACCGATGGTTGCAGGGGCTGCCGGTGGAGCAGAAGGCCTGTCCCACAGAAGGGACCCCGTGAGCCAGGGCTGCAGTCTTGCTGGACCAAGCTTGGGAAATGCAAGTCACCTGGGAAACCTAGGGCCAGTAGGAAGGGGAACACTGGATTATCAGCCAGACTCTGTTCTCAGGGAAACAGAGACCATTAAAGGTTTATAAAGCACAGAAGTGACCCCCAGGGAGGGGTGTTCCTACCAGCTGCAGGAAACAGCACTGAGATCTAAGAAGGCAGAGCATGGAGGACCCAGCTGCAAGCTTTTCTGACGAAAATGACGAGAGGCCAGGGAGTACGTCCTCCTGGCTCTTCTATTTGCTCAGCTGAAATATTTATCTCAATGTTTGCACGCATAAGTGATGCACAAGCACAGATGCAGCCCTTAAAAGATTTTCTGTGAAGGTTTCCTGGAAGAGACAGTTAATGCCTTTGCTCCCTTGCCCTGAAATTGATTTCTGAGAAGCAGGGCCCTGCATTCATTTGTGAGCTGGCTGCTGGGAGGACTTCTCAGGTCAGGCCCTCGCCCATTGCACCTCCTGGGCATGAAGATGTTTCCAGAGGGAAAGATCCTCGGGGAACTCAGCCAGCAGGGAGGTGACTAATGAATAAACAATTGCTCCTCCTGCTGCACCAGGCCCATTTACCAGTGCTTAGCTATTTAACCTCTCATCAGAACACCTGGCACAGGCCTGCCTTTCTGCAGAAAGGTGCAAATCACCCTTTCATTCCCTTTACTCACGCTATCAGAGTAACAGAAAAGTTCAAAGTTGTCATCAGTGAGTTGGAAATTATCTAGTTCTACACTCCTATTTCACAGATGAGGAAATTGAGGCCCAGAGAAGGGATTTACTCAAAGCCTCATGGTTACTTAGTGCTGTCTGGAATTAGGACCCAGATGCTATGATTCCCAGTCCAGTGGGTCATACCATAAATACAACAGTGTGTCATAATGAAGGTGTCAGCTGTAGTACACTATCCCCCACCCCCAACAGTCCACCAGAGATACTCTGCCTAATGGAAACACAACTCAACCACACGTGTAGTTTTAAACCTTCAACTAGTCACAACAAAAAGGTAAAAAGAAACAGGCAAAATTGGCCTTAATACATAGTCACGGGCTGCTTAGCCCCAGGGATGCCTTCTGAAAAATGCACCCGCCTCTGCGGTCATGCAAACATCCCAGAGTGTGCTTAGGCAAACCCAGACAGGACAGCCAGCTGCATCGCACAACTCCACTGTTACCTTAAGGGACCACGTCTCAGGTGTGGTCTCTCATTGACTGAGATGTCATTCTGTGCATGTGACTGTATGAAATGCGAAAGATTCAGACGTTCTCTCTTTTTTTTTTTTGGCCGGCGCTGGGTTTGAACCCGCCACCTCCAGCATATGGGGCCAGCGCCCTACCCTTTTAAGCCACAGACGCTGCCCTCAGACGTTCTCTTTGCACACCTGGTGATGCCCTGGGTCAGCTGGGGCCCGGCTGGGCTGAGGGTGGGAGGGTAGGAGTCAGGCTCTAAACAGCAGCATGAAGGGCCTGTCCAAGGAGAGCCACAGCCTGCGAGCCCACGAAGCCACACATTTCGCAGAAAATGTGCAGTTGTCTCAGGAGCATTGAGCATATAGAGAACTATTCCCGTAATAAAAGTGTAGGCCGTGGAAGATATTGTCCCAGCCTACAAGAGACAGAGGACTTTTCATCCAGCCACCCATTTCCAGGGTGCTTTTTGCTGACAAAGGACGCTTGTGGGCCGCTGGTATTCCATCTATCCCCTGAGGTGGCTACACGTGGGTGGCAGTGCCAACTCCTGGACAGAACGCTAGGACAGAATTGACAAGGGGTAGCAGGACAGCCCCTCCCTCTGGGGAACGTGTGGGGTCAGCCTTGATGACTCATGTGGAATTCCCAAGACTTTGGATCCAGGAAACTAAACCAACTTCCAGAGTTCATCCCTTTCCACCAGTTGGGAATTCCATTTTAATGCGCTTAAAGCTGCTACAGCTGCGTTTGCCTCCAGCGTCTCCAAAGGAGTCAGGGGGCCGATTGCTTCTTCTCTGACCTTCTAGACGAGTTTCCATGTTGGGGCCACCGACAGGTGCACAGACTAGGGCTGCAGATAAACAGTAGGTTCCCAGGGTGATAAACCCTAAAAGCAGAGTTGGTATGTTCCCGCCGCCAGCTGCTCCCTGGCATGGCTACCTGAGTGCTGCTCAATCCCATCAGTGGGACTAACGAGCTCCTGGGACAACAGGTGGTTACAGAGTTTGGCTGTGCAGAGTTTGATTCTAAGACTGGGCTGTCAGGCCCTTGACGTGCAGCTCGCCCAAATCGAGATGTGGGAGTAAGTGCAGGCTTTACGCCAGATGTCAGACCTGGTGTGAATAAAAAATGGTGCGGAATACCACACTGGAAGTGTTTCTATTAATTACATCTGGAAATGATAAATTTTTCATGTGTTACATTAAACACAGTGTATTATTAAAATGAATTTCACCTCTTTTTAATTTTAGTATAATGACTTTAAAATTTAAAACTCATCTTTGCTCCCTATTGGACGGCCTTGTTCTAGCAGGACCATTTCACTTAAGAGACCATCACCTGGGATTTAACTTTCATGGCACTGACTGGGATTTGGTGAGCATCATGGTGACCAATGCTGTGAGCCTGGTATTCAGTGGCCAGGACAAGGGATGTAAAATGGGAGACTGGCTGGAGGACACCCTGTCTATGAGGCCCATGGGCCAGGACCCCCGCCTTCTGCCCCACTCACTGCCCTGGAAGCTGTGGCTTAAACTATGGGCTGAGGAGCCACCACCTAGATCAAGTTCTGTCCTTTGCTGCTACTGCAGTGTCAGCTGGAAAACTTGGAACAGGACATATCCAGAGGAGGCCCGAGCTGTTTGTTGCTTCTGGACCTTTAGAAATGAAACTTAAATTCCAGGGCTGAACATGGGGGCCTTGTCAACACAAGGGATCTTTGTTC
This sequence comes from Otolemur garnettii, assembly GCF_000181295.1. NCBI lineage: Eukaryota > Metazoa > Chordata > Mammalia > Primates > Galagidae > Otolemur > Otolemur garnettii. Next base: position 3,756,772 of record NW_003852441.1, on the reverse strand, counting down.
TGTGTCTCGATTTAGGTGGTGGGTATATGACCCTACACAAGGGATGAAAGTGTATAGAACTAAATCCCTACACACACACGCACACACACACACCTGTGTTATTCTTGACAATTGCATGTGAATCTACAATTATCTCAAAGTTCATAGTCACACTCCCATGTTCACAGCAGCACTATTCACAGTAGCCACAAGGTGGAAGAACCCACGTGTCCACCAACAGGTGCATGGATAAACAACAAATGGTACACACACACAATGGAATATTATGCAGGCTTTAAAAAGAAGGAAATTCTGGGCAGTGCCTGTAGCTCAAAGGAGTAAGGCGCTGGCCCCATATGCCAGAGGTGGTGGGTTCAAACCCAGCCCCGGCCAAAAACTGCAAAAAAAAAAAAAGGAGGAAATTCAGACACATGCTACAACATGGCTGAATTGTGACATTATGCTAAATAAAATAAGCTAGTCACAGAAAGGCAATACCATAGGATTCCACATAGTTGCCAGGTTCAGAGAAGTCAAGTCACAGAGACAGAGAAGTAGAATGGTGGTTAGCAGGGCGAGGAGTTGGTTAGTGGCTACAGTGTCTCAATTTAGGGTGACACAGAGTTCTGTGGGTGGCTGGTGGTGACGGCTGCACAACCAGGTGAACATACTTAATGCCAAATGGTTAAGATGGCAAATTTTATGCAATGAGTATTTTATCATTTTTTTAAGTGGAAAATTTTAAAAACAGGGCCTTCCGATCTAAGGATCAACGACTCTCTGTTACAGTTCACTCTGTTCAAGGAGGCAGAACCAACAAGCTCTTGCGCCTATTAGAGCAAACCAGCATCCCAGCACCTGAGTAAACGGCCTGTAAGGAAAGTGAAGAGTGGGGTGATCCTGGCCAGTGTCCTGCGTGTTGGGGAAGGCGGGGGCCAGGCTGGTGCAGCAGCATCCACGCCTCACCCCAAGCACATCACACACCCGGATGGATCTCTTGTGCCACCCAAAGGTGGAGCTAAACCTATTACTACAGAGTTAGCCTTGATCAAAAATGTTAGTAAAGGGGGATCAGGGAGCTGAAAACTTGAGAGGGTATCAGTGGCTTAGAGCCGAAAGGGACTGGGGAGGGCTTGGACAGACCCCAGTGTCAGCAAACCAGGTCTACTTTAACATCTGAGGTGGGGTTGGCATTTGGGGACATATTTCTCTTATCAGCAGAGTCACAAAGTTCCTCCTGTACAAACCAAGAGGATTTGACTTTATAGAATATCCTACTGAAGCAGCCCTGAATTTCCTAATTGATGGGAGTGGTGTGGAAAAAACTCCTTAAGCAAGGCAGGGTGGTGCAGGTAACCTATCTACACCCCACAAAACTGGCCACCCACGGGAGACAACTCCACTGTGCCTCTGTTTATTATCTCTAAGATGCTAGTGAGGGAAGAAGCAGGACCTTCCAGGCTGGGAGTTTTCCCCCACATCCAATCATCAGCGAGAACAAGATCACAGGGTCCATTCTGGATAACAGGGAGGGAGGTGATCCAAAAGAGAATTCTTTCTTTCCCCTTAAACTCATATAGGCTGGCCAGAAGTCCCTGGACTTCCTGGAATGTGTATTAAAAATGCCGGATATCTCAGCAATAACTTCCAGCCACCAGGGCAGTGCCTCTGTCACCCTGCTCTTAAGCCATCACACAGAGCCTGTGCCAGGCAGCAGCTTGGGCAGCGTCTGGCCGTGGCAGAGAGGGCGGGGTGCAGACATCTATAGGCATCTGCCCGGTGTTCAGTGTCTTCTGAGCCGAGAGATTCAACTGTTTATGAAGAACAGCATTGTTTTCCCTCTTGATCTTGTAAGTCATGGAAAATTTTTGTGTGGTGATGCATAAATCCCAGAAAGTTTGGTTTAAAGAGTTCCCTAAAGTGTGGGTGGTTCCTCAAGTTTGCTCAGATTTAGCGATTCTTCTGTGTCTGTAAGGCAAGCGTGAAAGTTTCACCCACACACTGTCTCCCTGAAGAGGCCTTTCGGGTCCACGGACACCCTCCTTAGTGAGTTTTGGTGGCTGACTGTTAGATCTGAGACTTTTCTGCTCAAAATTAAAATAAGTCTGCAAGGCTGTTTTAGCTTCTACTCAGTTCCGGCCAGCTCTTCTATGATCTAATATCCCCCAAATGATTATAATTCATCCTGAATAAACAAGTTGTGCTCTTGGAGAAATCTCTCTTGAACGTTTTACTCAATCCATCAATGATTGTTTCATGGGCACCTGTATGTCTGGGCGTGGCCATGGCACTGACTCGAAATCCTTCTCCCATCCTCACTCCTCTTCCTCTTCAGGAAAACTATTCGCCTCTGAGCCCTCCACAAGGGCCTAAGCAGCCATTGAAAATCAATCCCACTGTAACAAAAGCACACTGACGCAGGAAGATGGAAGGGCTTAGGAAATAGCAGGTATTTAATCCCATTTTTGTAAACACACAAATAGTATGTGTTAAGTCCCACTTTTCTAAATACACATTTACAGATAGTCAGATAGAGAGATAGATATTTATGTGCACATTTTGGGAAAACAAAATCTGAATGGATATATACACTGAAAAGAGACTAACGGTGTGTGTAGGGGAACAAATTTTCTTTTCTTATTGCTTTTCTTTGTGTTTTTTCTAGGGTAAACATGCATTATATATGAGGTCAAAAAATAAAAAACATTTTAAAGGAAACAGTGGCCTTAGGAGGAGATGGTAGGAAATCTGGTAGCCATTTAAAGAGGTTTCTGCGTGTGTATATTTTGGGGAGCTCAGAGTTCTGTCTGAGACTATGGGTTTCTCTGTAAGAACATCTTAAGTGTGGGCACCGAGAACTAAAAGCTTTATGTTTTTCCTATGTGACTTGGATTTAAAAACATATCCATATATATGCATAATTTAATACATATGTATATTAAACTAGGTCTTTGCAACCTTTTCCTTGAGAGTGAGGAAGGAATCTTCTCTCTCATCTGGGCAGGCTGGTTCCTGGCTCTGCCTTTGTTATTCTTACTGGGACACAGGCTGGAGAACAGAGAAAAGTTAAGAGAAGCGAGATGCATCACCAAAGAGCAAACACTACCCAAAAAGGGGGAGACACACAGATGGGGAAGGAAGCTGGGAGAGCGGGAACGGAGGAGGGAAGGGCCAGCAGGGCAGAGCGTGCAGCTGGGACACCACAGAGAAAGCCAGAAGCCCTCCCAGCAGCCGCTCCGTCCTGTCACGCAGGGAGGAGAGAAGTGGAGAGAAGCCGACACAGCGTCAGTCCACAGAAACTGCTCTACATGCTCTGCCCTCCCCTCAAGAAACCTTCAGTAAAGGGCGACACTACTCTTCACGGCTTGGGGTCTTTGAGACCTATCAGTGAGATGATGACATGTACAGCTGGTACAAGAAGGCCTGCATTTGGTCAGATCAGGAATCATTTTGTTTTGCAAGACTGGAGAACCGGTGAGCTGAGAGGATGAGGTGGCACTGCGAGGACACCCGGGGAAACCGCCGGCCGCATCTCTGTGGAGCAGCGAGGGAACGTGGGGGGCAGCAGGCCCAGGCCGCGCCGCCAGGAAGCCACCACCTCGGTGTTTCCACTTTGCTGGCTCTCTGGGTGCCGGTGCAGGCCTCCCTTCTCTGAATTATTTTCCTAAGGCTCCTGTAACAAAAGACTGCAAACTGAGGGACTGTGACAACAGAAATTTACTGTGTCAAAGTTCTGGAGTCCAGAACTCTGGTATCGGGACACTGGCAGGTTATTCCTGGGGTCTGTTCCAGGCCCCCACCTTGGCATATAGAGGTCGTCTTCCTCTTCACACAGCTCTCCCCACATGTCTGTCTCTGTGTCCACTTTTCCCGTTTGTTTGTTTGTTTGTTTAAGAGACAGTCTCACTCTGTCACCCTGGCTAGCGTGCTGTGACATCATCATAGCTCATGGCAACTTCAAACTCCTGGGCTCAAACAACCCTCTTGCCTCTGCCTCCAGAGTAGCTGGGATTATAAGAAGGTGCTACCACACCTGGCTAGTTTTTCTATTTTTAGTAGAGACGGGGTCTTGCTCTTGTTCAGGCTGGTCTTTAACTCCTGAGCTCAGGTGATCCACCTGCCTTGGCCTCCCAGAGTGCTAAGATTATAGGCAATTTCCCATTGTTTCATAAGAACACTGGTCATATTGGGCAGGGTTCACTCTAATAGCCTTTCTTTAACTTGGTGACCTCTGTGAAGATCCTGTCCTCAGGTCACATTCTGAGCCACTAGGGGTTAGGCCTTCCACACAGGAATTTGCCAAGAGGGAGACTCAGCTCACCCACGACACCAGCTGCCTGCCTGGGGCCTGTGCTCACCGAGGGTTCCTGTACCCCAACTTTGGAGGTCACTCTCAGGGAGTACCATCCCTTTTCCTTCATACACGGCTCATTCCACAGCTGTTTCCATCTTTCCTTGTTCATTTGCAGAAATTCCACAGAACTCAGGCTTGGTCACTGCGCCCTTCCCTGTTTTCCTTGGGGATGGAGTCCTGTCCTCAGCTTCTGTTCCTCTGGTAAATCCAGTGGGGTTGGAGGTGGGAAGAGAATCTCAATCCCCTCCTTGAGACTGATGTTGCTCCTGAGTTTTGACGCCCACTGATTAAAGCTGCTTTCTGAGGTACAAGGAGCTCAAGGATGAACGTGGGTCACAGGTGACAACAGCTCCCTGCTCCTGAGACAGAATTAGGCTGTGGCCTCATATCTTAAGGGCCTCTGAGGTCCCTTTGCTACTCACAGCCTGGTCATCTGGCTACAGATGGAAGAGGGGGAAGGACCTGCCACTGGAGACACCGAGGAATGAAAGGCATATCGGGCCACACACAGTCACTTGTTTAAAGGTTGGGGTGAGGGAGACAGCTGAACAAAAGGGCACAGAGAGGTCTGGCCAAAGGGCAGCTGAGAGGAGCGGTAGGATCAGGAGAAGGCCAAGCTGCTTGTAGGGGGAAGAAGGACCTCCCACCGCTCTAGGTGCCATGAAAGGTTTGCATTAAACCCAAATTATTGACAGAAATACTGGGTGGGAATGTGACCCATGAGAATCTTAATTTACTTCTAAAAAATGTTTTAAGTCCTGTCTTGGAGGACTCATAATTATAGGCCTCCTTAGACTCATGGTTTCCGTGCTGAGGTCCCAGGTCATGCTCAGGTCTGGAGCAGGGCCCCCATGACCTTCCAGGAATAGGAAACAGAAGGAGGCAGTGGATGGCAGACCCCTCCCAAGAACCCCACCCCAGCCCACCCCAGCTCCACACAGAGCACCTCCAACCCCAGTCTGTGGCTGGTACAACTGGTTCCCACGTAGGATTTCATTTGAACAAAAGATCTCCATGATTACAAAAAGAAAATACAAACATTCGTGTATTAATGCCGCTGGTTCAGCTGATGGGTTCTCTGTGCAGACAAAATCATCACAGGTACTGCATAAATATTCAGCTTACCTATTTCCTCCAGGGTCATGCCTGCTGTGTGGAGGTGGACAGGCACTCCTAACAGTAAAGGCTGTCTTCCCCACGAGGAGCACGCTGCCAGCTGATGGGGGCAGGGAGGGAGGTGGTCTCCAGGAAGACGCTCTGGCGTCCAAAACAAGGTGCACTGTGAGGCCATCAGCCTTGGGCTTAGATGCTGTGGCAGGGCCTTCTGTGTACCAAATTAGTATCTCAAACTGAAGCCAACAAAGAGGACCAGGGTTTCTTCCCCAAAGAGGCCAAGAGGACCAAAATGTTCCCCAAATCTGGCTGTCTCTGTGGGAAACCACCTCCTAGGAAAGGACAATGCAAGTTTGCAGGGCTGCAGTCTTCCCACGAGCTGCCTGTTCCTACTGCAAAGGAAGCAGCTCACCGGGACCATTTTCCTGACATTCCTCCCCCCCACCCCAGGGAGACTTTAAGTTCATGTGGCAGGACATACAGAGGGGCTAGACGGAGAGAGATGGGTGGCTGCCTGGTCCATGCCCAGGTTTAATTCTGTCCCCCTGTGGCTTTAAGGGAGCATCTCCTGTATTCAAAGCATGATGCTAAGAGCTGCAGATACAAAATGAAAAAAAAATTTCCCTTAAGGGGCTTTGGTCAGCAGTGGGGAGGGAGTCTCGTGAAGTGAATGTCGTGTGGGAAGTGCTGTGCTCACAGTGTGCTGTTGCAGGGCCAGGAGCGCCAAGGTGGGGCAGAAGCCAGGAAGTCAGGGCCAGGCTGCTGGAGCCCGTGGCAAACTCGTGTCCACCTGGTCATGTGATGCTGCAGATGATTCCTGATCTATAAATACCTCTGACTGTTGCAAATGCACTTTCACAGAAGGATAGAATTTCAGCATTAGAAGCAACCTTCACAGGCATTAAACCCTTCAGCAGTCTGATCCTGCAAGCCCCCTGGAAATATCCACTGAATGGCTTTGTTAAAGGATTGCTCTCACGCCCACATGGGGAGGTGCTTGGATGACCTGGGTGCCCATCAAGAACTGTCTGGCTTTAGCTCCTGCTGCCAGCCCCAAGGAATGTGAAGGCTGAGGAATGATGTTCACTGGGTGTCTGGCTCACTCGGCATGCCCAGGGCCCCAAGCACGGGGATTCTGGGGCCTCGGATTACAACCCAAGTGGAGTGCCTGAGCAGCCAGCTGCCAGGGGTCACTCTGAGCACATGCGGCTCCTCAGGGCACAGCCTGTGCTTTCCCAGAGGGTCAGGGCAGAGCACACGGTGCCCCCAACAGTCTGCTCTCCCCTTGGGTAACCTAAGCCTAGACAGGGCTCTGGGCTGTCTCTCCCCTCAGCACACTCAGCCTCCAAGCATTCTGTGCTTCATTGCAGTGTGCTGCCTGCCCACCTTGTGTTGGAGGGATCTGATCTCACTTTCCTCCTGCACTCCTCCCATGGCCCAGGGTTCTCCATCACTACTCCAAGTGCATCAAAAAGTTACAAAAGTGAGAATGGGTGGAGGGAGGGTGATTGGAGGGATCACTTCTATGGTTTATCTTACAAGGGTACAAGTGAATCTTTCCAAGAGTAGAATATGATTGTCTTAACACAATAACTAAGAAGATGACATGAAGGTTATGTTAACCAGTTTGATGAAAATATTTCAAATTGTTTATGAAAACACCACACTGTACCCCAGAATTACATTAATGTACCTAGTTATCATTTAATAAAATAAAATAAGTTACAAAAGTTACAGCTCTTATGAGCTTAGGGGCTGTGTCTACTGAATTTCTTGTAAAGTCATACTTCCCTTGTCACTTATCAGTATGGTGACATAAAGGTACAGAGAAAGATGTTTTCTTCATTAAAGAAATTTGAGGCCAGGTGAGGTGGTTCATGCTTATAATCTTAGCACTTTGGGAGCCCAAGGCAAGTGGATTGCTTGAGCTCAGGAGTTCAAGACCAGCCTGAGCAAGAGAGAGACCTCGTCTCTACCAAAAAAATAGAAAAACTAGCCAAATGTTGTGGTGGTTGCCTGTAGTCCCAGCTACTCAGGATGCTGAAGTTTGAGGATCCCTCGAACTCAGGAGTTTGAGGTTGCTGTGAGTTATGATGCCATAACCCTCTATTCAGGGCAACAGAGTGAGACTCCGTCTCCAAAAAAAAAAGAAAGAAAGAAAGAAATTTTGAGAGGGTCCCCTGTTTTAATGCATCAATTTTAGTGGGGGACAATATTTCTAAGATTATTTCTGATTTAGTGGGCCTTCTGAGAAAAAGAGAAAAAGCAAAAAATACTTGATTTGCGTTATTTTTGCCATTTAATGTGGTATAAATGTCCCCACCATGTCCAGTTTTAAACTAGCAGTGTAACGTCCCTGTGGATGTACACGGTTAGCCCCCACGAGCCAGGCCATCTTTACTGAGATTTTATGATGAGCTAGATATCTTTGGGGGCTCACTGAATCCTAGCAGTTCACTGTGACTTATCTATAAAGATGAGAACAATAGAAATAGCAGTCTACAGGTTTTGAGAGGGTCGAATGAAGTCATACCCTCAAAGTAGTTAGGGTAGTGCCTGGCACATAGTAAGCACAGCACAATCGCAATTGTCATTATCATATGGATTTAATCTTTTTATCAGTCATGGGAAGCTGATGCCCTCCCCACAGCAGATAGGAGACTTTCCTGGTGAGCACCGGTGTGGTTGCAGCTTAGAACATCATGCACTGCCTGCTGGTCCCCTGGGAAAGGCAGTGCTATACATCCGTCTTTTGACCCTACTCCCCACCTTTACCAGCCCCCCTGAGGGTGACAAAGTGGAGAGCTCCAGGAAGAGAGGCTGGCACAGGGGCAACAGGAAAGAACATTTAGCTGAAAAGAGAGACGCAGACTGAGCCAGGAGACAAGGCTAGGTGACACCAGATGGCCTGAGCTAGAGCCCTGGGTGCACCAGTGTTGTGTAAGTGTGGGGTGGGCTCATGTTGGCTTCTAAGTACTAAGTACTGGGCACCTCTCTTTCCTGAGGCTTGGGTCATTCTGTGGCAAGAGAAGCTCTAGAAAGGGGGGCAGAGGCATCCAGCAGACAACGTGCAGCTCCCCCAGGTCAGGGCTGGGGTGAGTTCTGCTCCCCGGCTCCCTGCAGTCTCTCAAAGATGGTGTCTCGTGAGGCTACAGGCAGCACCCCTGCCAAACAGCCCAGGGCAGGGGTACACAATGGGGGCCTGTTCCCTCAGAAGCCAGGAGTATTGTGTGGGAAAGAAGCAGAGAAGGAAAAAGTCTAAACATCTGTACTTTCTTCCTACACCTCACCCACTCAAAACATTAGCTTCATACCAAGCTCCCACTGCAGCAGCGTCCAGCGACTTCAGGAGGCCCAGGAAGGGGCAGTGGAGGCCGCATCCACACGGGCTCTGGCCACGTGTCAGCCCCACGGCCTCAGCCCCATTCTTCATGTGCTTTTGGTTTTCCTTAAATACGTGATGGAATCATTTGCAGCAGTCAAGGCCAGGGTTGCCAAGGCTAGAATTTTTTTTCTGACTTGCATTCATTTTTTTTTTTCTATTTTGTCTTTTCTTTTTTTTTAAGTGGAAAGAATGTATCTGCAGAATGCTACATTCACTGGTAAATTCAAGTTTTGACTCTTCCTATTACACCTGCCAGAAGTAGCCCAAGCTGCAGCCCAGCCTCTCCACGTTAGGATCAGGCAGGGTTGTGACTTTAAGGGAATTGGAGGAAGACAATTAGCTTTTATTTTCCAATCTCCTTGTTATGGAGTTTGGTCTTTCAGCAGGAAAACAGGGCTTGTCAGTTAAGGGGATCAAGGGGCCTATATTCCCAGCATTATTCTGGACACCAAAGAGAAAAAAAAAATCTCAATGGCAATCACAAAACACACACACACACCAAAAAAAAAAAAAAACTTAGAAAGGCCCTCTGGGCTTATTCTTACCAAAAATTTAAAAAGGTCTGAAAGCTACATTGATGAAAATGATTTGATTCTGACACTTAAGTAGACAGATCAATGAGCCAAAACAGAAAGACCGAAAAATATAAAATAATGGATAAGGCCAATTTCAAGTCATTTTGGGAAAGACAAGTGATTTAATAAATATTGTTAAGAAAACTGGTGAATCGTAGGGGGAAATAAATCAAACTAAATCTTCCTTCATACAAAAGTATTAGAAATATAAGATGATCTTTTCATGTAATCTTGGGAGAGGAGAAAGTCTTTCTAATCAAGCCACAACTCGAAAGCTATTGAAAAGAATGACTGTGGAAATATTTAAAATTCTATTTATTTATACTAAAAATACTTAAATGATGTCAAAATACAAGTGAAAAGGTGGGGACGATATTTGAAAGACAAGTTATGCACCAATGATTAATCCATAAAGGTTTTGATATGCAGATGGGTCTTGTGTCCACAAGGAAAAGGCCAACAATTCATTTTTTTGTGAGTGAAACGCATAAGCAATTCACAGAGAGAAAAAGAGAGGGAGAGAAATGATCTATAAATTAATTAAAAGAAAAGGTAAATTAAAATTGGTTAAAAAAATTTAATAGGTTAACACAGACGTTTGATAACCTAAAATGTGGAGAAACAGGCATTCTCACCAAAATACTGGAGAGAGTGTAAACAGGTGTGGCATTTTTGGAGAGGAACTTGCTAGGATTTGTCCAAATAACAGTGCAGTCGCCTCGCAAACAGGTCACTCTTAGGAGCCCACATAAAGGACACCTGGTAGCGGTCACCCTGTAGCGGTGCGCACAATGGCTGAAGCACAGTCTAGATGTTCTCCGAGATGAGAGTGGTTAATGCGTTCATACCATGTATACTTGGCAGTTGTTTCGAAGAATGAGATGATTCTACCGTGTTCCAAAAGAAACAGTCTCCAAGATTGCTAAATGCGGGGAGCAAGGGGAAGTGTGTGCTGGGGGCTCACACTTGTGGGTTCATTCTCCTGAGTTCTGCTGAGCCACGCCACAGGCCAGGCGCTGTTGGAAGCACTGAGGACACAGCCTTGACACGACACACAGAACCCTTGGCCCACTGCGAGCTCCCGTGCAGACGAGCAGGGTAGGTAGAATATGCGACGTGCCACGTGGTGCTAAGGGACAGGGAAAAGTTCAAACGAGGGTATGTGAAGGGCTGCAGCTTTAAATAAGGTTCTTGGAGAAAAGCTTCACCAAGAAGGGAGAATTGGAGCCAAGACTCTTAGGAAGAGGGAGAGAGCCGTGCAAACAGGTGGGAAGAGAGCTCACCAAGGCAGGCTCCCCCAGCGAGAACCACAAGGAACAGCGAGGTCGCCGGGAGGCTGGGGCAGAGGACAGGAGGGGCCCAGAGCGGGGCCGTGGTGGGCCTTGTAGGCTGCTGAGCAGACTCCGACTTCTAGTTCGGAAACCACGTGAGGTGATCCGACTTAAAGTTTTAAAAACACGCAGAGAAGACCCGGCCGGGAGGCCGGTGGAGGTGGGAGAGTGGCTCTGCGCCCCATTCCTGGGCGGTTTGCTTGGCTCTTTGTCTCACTGTGCACCTGGTGCTTTCCAGTCTCTGAAAGAGCATCCCACGTGCAGTGCGAAATAAAGAACTCGCCCAGAAAGGGAGCTTTCCATTTCTAGATCGCCTGGTAACTGTTTGGATGATGACGTAGGTTGGGTTCCCCAAAAGCAGAGCCTGAGAAGTCTGGTGAACAGGGAGTCTGTTTAGGAGGTGAACGCAGGAAATGCCGGCAGAGCAGAGCAGCGGTGAGATGGAGGAAACGAGGGGCAAGAGCGGCTGCTTTCTCCGCAGATTATTTGGGCCAAGGAGCCTCGGTCCTATTGGGAACGCAGAGAGAACGTGCCTCAGAGTTATCTGCCCAACTAAGGGGCCAAGGAAGCTGGGTTGCTTATCCACCACTCCCGCTTGCCCTCACTGACGGAAGCTCCCAGGAAACTGAACTCCAGGTCCCATCCAGTGGGACATGCTGGTGCCTGGGACCAGACTCCATGGGCATGTGCTGAAATGCCAGGGTGTGGGGGCTCCTGCCACAGAGTGAGCTTGGCCTTCTGAAAATACTCGCCATGGTTTCCCCTCAAGTTCTTCTCACCCTCCTGTCCAAATGGACCCTGCTCTTCAATTCCTTTCCTGTGAAGATGGAAATGAAAAGCAAACAGGGTGGACTTAGAGCTGAGCTCAGGGAGTTGCCCTCAGGCCCTGCTGTCTGTCCAGTAGCCTGCAGAAGGCCAAGGGCGCGCTGAAACAAAGGCATAGATACAAACACTGCCTGTCTGGTGTTCTTTGGTGGGAAAAAAATGTTTTGAAAACATCCTTTTGCAAAACTTTATGGTTCACCATTGTATTTATTTTTTGCAGTTTTTGGCAGGGGCTGGGTTTGAACCCACCACCTCCAGTATATGGGGCCGGTGCCCCATTCCTTTGAGCCACAGGTGCCGCCCTGCCATTGTATTTTTAAGAAAAGGAATTGTAGATAGCAGAGCATTGGGGATATAATTAGAATGTCCCAGCCTCTCTTCCACATCCATTCATGTTATTCTGCTTCTTCAGGCCCAGCTCTAAAACCTCTTTCAGGAAGCTGTCCCAAAGGAGTTCCACCTGCCCCTCCAGTCTACCAGGAGACGCTCAGTACAGGGGCCACCAGGTTCCCTTCCTGAGTCCGTGACATATATCAGCAGTGGAGCTGTGAATGTGTGGACATCCAATACTCAACCAAATCACTGGGCCTCTCTGACCTAGCTCCTCATCTTCAAAAATGATGGAGATTAAAGGATCACTATAAAATGACCTCAAATCACACTTCTACTCACTTGATTATTCTATGGTTTTGAAGCAACTGGTTATTGGAATAGACCATGAACTTCCCCAGAGAATGATGACCAAAAAGAGAGGTGAAAAGAGGTTCTGAGCAGCCCCAGCTTTGTTAGAATGAGAGAACCTTTCATGTTGATAACTTTGAAGGAACCAACTCTCACTTAGGCATTCTGGTATATAAGTTCCTCTATAGACTCTTTCATTTTTTAGGAGAGAGATAAGATCTAGCTCTGTTGCTTCACAGGGTGAAGTGCAGTGGCCCAGTCCTCATCCACAGCAACCTCAAACTCCAGGATTTAAGCAATCCTCCTGCCTCGACTTTCCAAGGAGGTAGGACCACAGGCGTGTGTCAGCATACCTGGATAATTTCTTTTTAATAGAGATGAGGGTCTCACAATGTTTCTCAGGTTGGTCTTGAACTCTGGGATGAAACAGTCCTCCCACCATAGCCTCCCAAAATTCTGCAATGACAAGCATTAACTGCCATGCCCAGCCCTCCAGTTTTAAAAATTACTCATGAGTTCCTCAAAGGCAGGACTTACATCCTACTCTCCTTCTGCTCCTGTATTTAAGGTTGTGCTCCAGGTTGTTGTTCATGTTGCCAGGTCAATGAGAGAAGAAAATCAAGCACCTTTCAGCCTATACTTCTGGCTGTCCTGCTTGAAGCCCTGCAGTGACTCTCCACCATTCTTAGGAAGAAGATTTGTCTCTTGTTGCTTTTCTTTTATTGCAGAATATTATAGGGGTACACAAATTTTGGTTATGTAATTTGCATCTGTACAGACTGAGTTAAAGTTATCAGTGTGCCCTGCAGCCCGATGGCCATGCACCATACCTGCTAGCTGAGAATTTCCCTCCCCTCCCCACACCTGCTTGCTTCCCGTTGCGTTTTACTTCCATCTGTGCACCTGGGTGCTGATCCACTCGTTCCAGTTTAATATTGAGTACGTGCCATGTTTGTTTTTCCATTCTTGTGATACTTCACTTAGGAGAAGAGTCTCCAGTTCCATCCAGGTTTGACCCACATTAGACCCCTGCTTGCCTCCCAGCCTCACCCTGGGTCACTGAGCCCACCAGCCCTCCCACATGGGGGCCTGTCCAAGTGTGCTCTTTAGGTCAGTTGCTTCAAGATTACCTAAGATGCTGGTTTAAAGTGCAAACCTCTGGGCTCCACCCAGAACTACTGAGTCAGAACCCCTAAAAGGGGGTCCCAGGAATCTGCACCTGTAGCACACACATAAGGTGACTCTTAAGAACTCTGAAGTTGGAAAACTACGCTTCTTCAAGGCCACCCTGACCTCCTTTTAGTGTCTAAAGAGAGAGGCCCCCTTCCAGCCTGAATTAGTTATGCCCCCTATTGCTACATAACAAATCATTCCAAAATTTAGCATCTTAGAACAACAAACATTTCGTATGTCCTAGAGTTTCTAGTGATTAGGAATCCAGGAGCTGCTTAGCATGATGGATGTGCCTCAGGGTCTCTCAAGAAGTCTCAGAGTTGTTGGTCAGAGCTGCAGCACCATTTGGAGAGGCCAGAGAGACTCCACCCAGGGCTGTCGCAGGAGGCTCCAGCCCATCCTGCCCGCGGCCTCTCCATGAAACAGCTCCCCAGCCAAGGCAGCCTGTTTTCCCCAGAGCAAGCAACCTGAAGCAGAGAACGTGGGCCCCTAAGACTGAAGTCAGGGTCTCTTTATAAATGAATCCTGGAGGTGACATCACTGGTGCCACATTCTGTTCATCAGAAGTGAGTCACTAAGTCCAGCCCCAAGGAGAGGGGAATTAGCTCCACCTCTGGAAGGGACGTGTATCAAAGAGTTTGTGGACAAGTCTTCAAAGAATGTCACACCACCTCAGCACTTCCCCAACACTGTTTTTCTAAGTGTGATGTCTTCCTACTCCCAGTGAGCATATACACACACACACTCACACACACGCACTGGCCAGACTAAACCCCACTTACCCTCCATGCATCAAATCAAGCTTCACTCCCTCCCAGAGCTATCCTGCATGGCTGCCCAGGAGGTACAATGGCACAACTCCAGGGGAGGTCATTTTCCTAGTAGTCATTGTAGATTTGTGTGTTTATTAAGACAGTTTTTCAGCAGGTGACTGAAACTGTAAGAGGCCCCGAGTGGATTTAGAACATTTTAATGTTGTAATGGTGGTACCAAAGAGGCCCCTATTCTCAGATGATTCCCAGCCATCTCAGGAAACCCACAACCCCACCTCAATTCTAACTGGGGCAGAACTCCATGGTTGGCACAAGTGACCTGGAGCAGGTGGCTACGCCATACCCTCGTAGGAGCACCTGGGAGCTGCCAACCTGGGAATGCCCCAGAGCAAATATTGTGGAGCAGGCTGGGGTGGTGAGGATGAGGCCAGGCTATCTGGTGAGAGAAATTGACGTCTGGGAAGCACATGCAGCTTCTCTCCTAACCTAGGGGTCCTCCACCTGAGCCGGGCGTCAAACACACTGACCATCTGCATGCTCCGTAAGACACTGTGACCGTCCCCTGTTTATATGCTAAAACCCTAACCCCCAAGTGATGGTATTAGGAGGTGGGGCCTGTGAGAAGTGATTAGGTCATAAGCGTGGAGTTCTTATAAAAGGGATCAGTCCTTATAAAAGAGGCCCCAGGAGCTCATCTACTCCTTCTACCAGGTGAAGACACAGCAAGAAAAGGCACCTGCTGGCCAGCAAGCAGGCCCTCAGCAGACACCTCGTCTGCTGCCCTCTGTCTCAGACTTCCTGGCCTCCAGCACTGTGAGGAACAAATCTCTGTTGTTATAAGCCACACAGTCTGTGGCATCTTGTTATACAAAGAGGTGGCCAACATGTACAGAGTATTTTGTGAATGTTGTGTAAAATTTTGCAATAAATATTTTGCAAATAAAGTTATGTTTAGCTACAATTTCCCATTGTCCCAATGTAGTTTAGAGGTAATTTGGGGGACACCCTGTACTGGCCAGGACAAACCAAGATGGGCATTATCCCACCAAGCCAGGTCTGAGGGGAGGGGAGGCAGGCCGTAATACCAGAGCTCCAAGACTTGAACTTTGCCAAAATCAAACAAACCAAATGAGGAGGCATTGATTACCATGGGGCACCACACAGCTATTTAAAGAGTATTAAATCTTTGTCTGTTGACTCCAAGAATAGCCATGATGTATCATTAAGAGAGGCAAAAGAAATGTGTTTTGTAAGATTCTGTCTTTGTCAAAATACTTGTTTTTCTTTAAAAAAGAAAAGGCCAGGGTTGTCACATTACATGATTCCAAAGAACTTCATTTCATTACACTCCATGTGAAGCTGTGTCCTCACTCCCATCACCCTGCAACTGTGCAGTGCTCAACATGTGCCACTGTCCAAGGGACTCTGGAGTAAGACACCATGCAGGGACTTGGAGGACATAAAGAGAAGAGTGAGGCAGTCACTACCCCTGTTTTGGTTCATGTTTCAAGGGCAGGAGGGATTAAATGAACTCTGGCATCTCACTACAATCAAGAAGAATGGAGGCAATTTTACATTAACAGGGAGAGATGTGAAGTGGAAAAAGCAACTTTCAGAATATGTGTAGTCATCCCAAAAGGAGCAGAAACAGTATTTCACCTTATCAGCAACTATTAAATATCATGTGGTATAAAAATATCTGTGATTTCCACTGTTGACAATGTCACAGTTGGGCAATGCTTCACTGAAAGAAACACTAAAATTCAATAAGAGTTTGATGAAGCTGTAACTGTTCTTCCACCTAATGGACTTCTGATTTCTACTTGTCAACCCCTTACAGGTCTACAGAACTCAGGTTAAGAAGCTTGATTTTTCTGCATTCTAGAAAATCACCATTGGTCTCTTGGCTAACTCCTCCTTTGATCGCTGTGAAGTTTGTTTGTTGTTGTTGTTGCTGTTATTGCAGTTTTGGCTGGGGCTGTGTTCAAACCCACCATCCTTGGTATATGGGACCAATACCCTGCTCTCTGAGCCACAGGTGCTGCCCACTAGAGTTTGTTTATTCATGGAGATGCAAGGAGCTGTTCTTGGACATCCAAAGTCAGTGAAGCCACCCAAATGCACATGCCTTTAATGCCAGTGTTAAATGCTCTAGCAGGTGGTGTGAAATAGGTCGTGGCTGGTATAGAGAAAGATATTTTCAATAAACAAAAGCTGCACGTTCACTACCTTTTAGTCCTGGTGGTAATGGTCGTGATGATGGTGAAGGTAGAGCAGGAGATGGTGGTGATGGGCATGTTAATGGTGATGGTGTGGTGGTGACCAATCTGCAGATGGAGATGGAGGTGGCAGAGACAATGACAAAAGTGGATGTCATGGTGGTCATGATGGTGCTATGGTTTGAATGATGGTGTCCCCTCCAAAATTCTCACTGAAACCTAATAGATTTAAGAGATGTGGCCCTTAGGGGGTGATTAAGTCATGAAGGTTCTACTAGGGCCCAAAGTTTAAGGGAACTTTCTTGCTGTTTCATCATTTCAACCAGGTGAGAATACAGTGTTTCTCCTCTCTGGAGAATACAGTAACAAGGTGCCAACTTGGAAGCACATACAAGTCCTTGCAGACTCTAGTCTTGCTGGTGCGTTGATCTTGGACTTCCCTGTCTCCAGAGCCATGAGAAATAAATTTCCATTGTCTATAAATTGCCCACTCTATGGTGCTTTGTTACAGAAGCATAAGTGGACAAAGAAAATACTTAGTGATGATGGAGGTGATGATGGTGATGGGAGTGATGGGAGTGGTGGGAGTGGTGGGAGTAACAGGTGTAGTGGTGGTAACTTGATGATGATGGTCACTGAGGCTGTAATGGGGGGAGTTGTAGATGGCATGGTAGTGATTTTCATGGTGGTAGTGATGGGGCATGGTCATGATGGCAGGGATTAAATTGTTTATGGTATGATAGTGATGGCCATGGTGGCAGTGATAGGGATAGTAATGGTATATTGGTGATGTTCATGGTGGCAGTGATGGGGTGGTAATGTCATGATTGTGATGGTCATGGTGGCAGTAATGGGGGAAATGGTGGTGATGGTCATAGTGGCAGTGATGGGAATGGTGATGTCATGGTGGTGATGGTCAGAGTGATGGTGGTGTGATAGTATGGTGGTGATGATCATAGTGCTAATGATGGTGATGATGATGGTATGGTGATGATGGTCATGGTGGCAGTGATGGGAGTGCTGGTGATGGTCCTAGTGGTAATGATGGGGTGGTGATGGCATCATGGTCATGGTGGCAGTGATAAGGTGGTGATGGCATAAGGGCACTGGTCATTGGGGCAGTGATGGGAGTAGTGGTGATGGCCATGGTGGTAGTGATAGGGTTAATGATGGCTTAGTCATGATTGTCATAATGGCAGTGATGGTGTAGTGATGGTTATGGTGGCAGTGATGGCGGTAATAGTGATGGTCATGGCAGCAGTGTTGGTAGTGGTCATTGTATGGTGGTGATAGTCATGATAGCATGGTGATGGTGATCATGGTGGTAGTCCTAGGGGTGGTTATGGCATGGTGGTTGTGGTCATGGCAGCAGTGATGATCACTGGGGCAGATGGTGGAGGTGGTTATGGGTTGGTGGTGATGGTCATGGTGGCAGTGATGGGGTAGTGATGGCATGGTGGCAAAAGTCACAAGGGCAGCGATTGGGTGGTGTTGATGGTCATGGTGGCAGTGATAGTGGTAGTGATGACATAGTGATGATGATGTTCATGGTGGCAGTGATGGGGCTAGTGATGGTATGGTGGCAAAGGCCACTGGAGCAGTGATGGGGTTGCAGATGGAAATGGAGGTGGTAATCACGGTGATAGTGGTGGTCATGGTGATGGCGGTGAGGGAGGTGCCATGTGTGTTCTGCCCAAGAGCCTCCCACAGGTGATCAGAAGGTATAATTTCTCCACATTCTGGCGGTAGGACCTGACAAAAGCCCTCTGCTCTGCAAAGTGGTTCTGAAGTTCCATGTGCCCTGCAATTCCTGACTAGACAAGCCATGCACCAGAAAATATACTGTTGAATATTGTGATTGTCCTGTTCTGGGCCAGGAGAACTAAATCACATCTTATGGATGAGGCAGTTCATGTTTCTATGGCAATTTTGCCTGTGAACAGGGGAGATTAAGGGAGAGATGGGCCTGGATGCTGAGCTGACCCAGACACACTGAAATCCATGTTCGACACAGAGCTGGGTCTCACCTGGGAATAGAAACCAATTTGGGTTGTGGGCCCCCAAAGGAGCCACTTCCTGTAGCAATTGCAGCTTACTCTGTTGTGCTTCTGCCATTCCCAACCCTCTAAGGCAGGCTTGTTGGCTGCTACAGCCTGGCAGAACTATGATTCGGGAAGCTACGGGGGACCCAGTGGCTATGGTGGGAGTTGGCAAGACAATTAAGGCCTGGGATGCGAGCCTTCCAGAAAGCACTTGGGAATTCCCCCTGTGTCCTCAGGACAGAGCTCCTACTCTTGGTACCTGAGGATTACAGGGGCATGCTATTCCTCACATTCGGAGGGGTCAGAGTCCTCTTGCTCACCTACGCTTCAAGAAAACCTGAGTTACTTACAAGCATCTCATTTTGCAATTATAAATAAATAAATAAACAATGATGAAGTCAGAAGGAAGGAAAGGGAAGGGAAAGGAAGGAGGAAGGGAGATGAATGTGGAAGAAAGTTCAAGAAGAAAGGGGAGGAAGGAAAGAGTGGGGATGAAGAGAGAGGGAGGAATTATATGGCTGTAACAAAAGAGGAAGGAGATAGAGGACAGTGTCAAGGGTGCAATGCACGCCTGCCCCAATCCACAGAAAAGCCACAAAAACCTGGCCCAGCAAGTAGGACGCAAAGGCTGTCACAGAGAAAGAAAGATAGACCAGTCTTCTTGCTCTGGAGAACTAGGGGACATGAGGTGGGGCTGAACACGCCAGGGGCCAGATGCTGCAGGCTCAGCCCTGGCAATTGCCCCAAGTCTGGAAAGGACAGTAAATGGGCCTCAGAGTCTCCTCTGCAGCTGCCCCACCCAGTCCTCCAGGACAGAAATGCAGGCAGGAAGTGAGAGTCCTGGAACAAACAGTGCACCAGCTCTCGAAACTTCCTCTGTGTTGTCGCCAGAGCCGTAGAGTAAGATGCCCTAACCTGAAGCCAGCCTGAACTCAGGAACAGCTCCATGGCACTGCAGAAACAAACATCTCAGTTGGAGCTGAGGATAAACAGAAGGCAGCTTTGCAAAGTTTTAAAAACTTAACCAGGCTGCTAAAATTCAACTTGGCCAAAAATTTACCATGACCTCACTCCTTTTTATGAACAGCTGTCCTGATACTAATCCTGCCTCTTCCCATGATCCCTTTTGTATAAGAATGGAAGAGCATGGCATGAGCCTAAACCAGATACTCCCTCAGAGAGCCCTGTGCGTCTAGCAAACGTGCATCACAACTGCAATTAGATAGTGTGCTTGTCTTCATCTCTCCTGCCCAAATGGAAGCCTGACTGTCTCCCGTGTCCCTGGCTGGGCCCTGGCACAGTGCCTGGCACAAGCAAGAGCTGCACATGTTTGTTGGAGACCTGTCGGCGTGCTCCAAATATGGGAGTGAGAGAACAAGTTAGGTCTGTAAAATTACGTCCCTCCTGATAAAAGCTAGAGGGAAAAAAATTCTACTTGGAATTGGGCTAGATAGTTATGGACTGGTCATTTAAAAGAAGGGAATAACAAAATGTTAGGTTTTATGAGATGGAGCCTCCAGTTCCTCTATCCGTCCAATGTCCTATAAGGAACGGCACCTAACAGGCACCTACTGAATAATTCATTAGAAGCATACCCATAGCACTAAAAGGAACCTTCCTACCAATGCCACCTACCCAGGGCCTCACATAGCTTTTCCAGCCTCTGGATGTTATGAAAAAAACACCTCTTTCCAGTGCATTTGGTTTGCATGTTAGGACTTGCTCAACAAATACTCAAGCACCAGCTCTGTGCCAGCACACAGACAAGGCCCTGGTAACAGGATGATAAACGCAGGTGACTTTGCCCAGGTCTCAGGCACTTTCAGCCTTGCCATGCTCTCCATCTTCTGGTCCAAGGGCTCATGGTGAATGGGTCCCATGAAGAACATTCTCTAACAAAGCTGCTTCACCATACACAGTGCCACAGCTGAACCTTAACTTGAGGACACCAGTGGGGTTGTCACTGATGAAACCAAGGAAGGGGAGATCTGAGTTAGGAGAACCAACCAGCCGTTGGAGTTGAGAGGCCTGGGTTCCAATCCCAAGAGGTCTCTCATACTCCGGTAATTATCTAGTCAACTATGGAAGAATGGAGCTAAGTCCATGGGCAGTAAAACAGACATAGAATAGCTCCCAGATGCAAAAGCGTGAGTGGAGAGCCTGGGGCCACTTGGTCAGCACCTTGCCAGCTGGAGCTCTCTGGTACTGACTTGACTCTCCACAAGAACTCCCACCATTGGCAGAGGCACAGAAACAACCCCAAGGGTTGGGTTTCTAACTTGCCCAAATCCAGTAGCTTTTCACACTCCTTTGTGTACCAAAAGTAATGGAATGTTCTGGGTGGCTGAATACTTGACTCTACGGAAGAAGGGAACTGATCCCAAGAACCTTGCTGGGCCCCAGCAATAGAAGCACCCTAGAAAGGCCACTAGGGGAAGGGGGAATAGGAATTTCTATTGGCTCTGGAATGCAGAGCCTGGGAGACGAGATGGGGTCTTGACACCAAGGTCAAGGTCTTTTCCAGGCTGTCTATCATCCTGCACAGTGTGCTGGCCAGAGTGAGCATCTCCTGAGCTGTATATTCTGTCCTGTCCCGTGGGGACATCAGGTCACCACCAGGACGGAGGTGCAGCAGGCCCAGTCTAACTCAAGGCATTGAGGCAGCCCACTGGGCCTGTTCCACTGCCCCAGGAAATCCCCCAGACGTGCTTAGTGTCAGGGACAGGACAGGCCCAGCCCAACCATGGCCTACAGGTGAGGATATCATGGTGTGATTTCCAAGGACCATGGTAGCTGCTGAGGCCTTAGGTCCCTGCTAAGAGACAGGGAAAGGGGGTGGGTAGTGAGGAGAAAGAGGGGTTTTTCTGATTACATAACAAACAGAAGACGAGCCCCAAGCTCTGCTCAGCTCTGACAACATCAGATCACAGCCAATCTCAGGCCCATTTGCTTCGCTTCACTTCACTTCCTCCCACCCCAACCTCCCACCCACTGAGGTTTCAATCTGTCTTCCCTTATCTGGCACTGATAACCATGAGGACTCAGAAAGTGCCCTTTGGTCTGGAGGTGTGAGAATTCCAGAAGGGTCTCAGAGCAAGTGACTCCATCAAGGCTGAAGAGAGCCACCTTGTCCAGAAGTGCATGAGTGCTCTGACACAGCTCACAAAGCTCTTTCACAGTCTTTCCACAACCACCAGGCTGTGGGGCAGGATTCTGCTCCTGAATTCTGGTCTTCAGGGATGTGGCATCACCTCTCTCCCCCTGGGATTTCAGCACAGAGAGCTGAACTCTGTCCTGCACCTCGTCCTCTCTCTATGTGACTCCTCAGCTACCGCTAAGGACCCTTATCAAAGCCCAAGGATAAAAATCCCTATCCTCCTTGTCCTGAAAAAATTAAAAACAAGACTAGGGGACTGAGTAGCATTTATGCCTCTTACATAAGGACCCAGACCACCAACAGCAAAAGCAGGATGTGCTGACCATGTGGTGCTGGCCTCATTCCAAGGCCGCTCTAGACCCCGCTTCCCTCACTAACAAAGCCTAACACTCCTCTCTGTGTCAGTCTCAGAAACCACCCCCAAGCATCTGGCTGGCCCACCCCTGCACTGGAACTTGCTTCCTTAGTTACCCTCTTAGAGACTTTGCTGAAGCCTCTTATCTGTCACGCAGCCTAATCTCCTTAAAGACGTGATCTCAGGCTCGGCACCTATAGCTCAACCGGCTAAGGCACCAGCCACGTACACCTAAGGTGGCGGGTTCGAATCCCCAGCCCGGACCCGCCAAACAACAATGACGGCTGCAACCAAAAAATAGCCAGGCGTTGTGGCGGGCGCCTGTGGTCCCAGCTACTTGGGAGGCAGAGGCAAGAGACTCGCTTGAGCCCAGGAGTTGGAGGTTGCTGTGAGCTGTAATGCCACGGTACTCCACCCAGGCGGACAGCTTGAGGCTCTGTCTCAAAAAAAAAAAGACGTGATCTCAGGCCACTGATGGAGCTTGTAGTATGTGGCAATGTGTGATGTCCTAACAGCCCCTCTCAATGTGAAAATGACCAGCAGGCTCAGTCACGTTGCTGAGGTTAAACGTCAACTGTTTAAACACCAACTGTGGAATCTGCAAATGGATAAATACCATGTGGTGGGCAGGGAGGCAAAGAGCTGTTCAGAAACAGCTGCTGAGGAAGTGTCAGGCGCAGCCATAGTTACACAGCCACACAGGTGGGCTAACAGGGTACGTGCTCTGCTGTTCCATAAACCAACCTCAGTAAGGGAGACTCACTAAACAGCTCTCCTGGAACAGTCCATAGGAAGAGGATATCAGTGAGAAGGGGCTGTGGGCTGTGGAACCTCAGAGAAAGCCAGGGTCCTCTTAGGGATGGAGTTCAGCGCAGAGCAAGTGAGACACCCCAGGCCTCTCCACTCGGGCCGGCAGAGGTTGCCACATCAAGAGCACATGCACTGCCTGCCGGATGCTTCTGGCCGAGCTGGGGCTCCAGGCCTATTTCTGGGAGCACCAAGGATGTCTCTCAGTTTCTCATGAATAAAACTGGTTGTGGCAAGCATACACTGGGCTCAACTAGACTTAGCTGTTTCTCGCCCACCCTAGGGCAGTGGAACAGCCAGGCTGATGCCCTGTGAAGCCAGGGAGATCTCTCCCTACCTCCCATTTGTCCCCCCAGGGCCCTCCAGGACTGTAGTGAAAGGGCCCTTTGAGAGTCTGACTCACTGGTCCCCACCCATACTGTGCTCAGGAAGGTCTGGACCAGGAGACAAACCTAAGATGAGACATCACGGGTCCCTCAGGATCCTCCTCGTCCTTCAGCAACCAGGGCTTCATTACTAGATACAGCTAATTTTGCCAAACTGCCTCTTCCTGGGAGAATTCATATAATCACAGCTGGCCAAGTGTCTATATTAGCCAGACCTGTGAATCCTGGTTTGGACTTGAGCAGAGTTCCCCATTTCAAAACAAATTTAGACTTTCTTGATACTGCTTCAAGAGGTCAAGCTTCTGGACAGCAGTCACAGAACACGATTTCCATCGCAACATCAGGTATTAATGACGTCCTGGGCTCACGCTTGTGTTGTTGTATTCCAAGAATGAAATTAATCCAAACACTGCTATCCATAGAACATTCATTTTAATTTAGGCAGTATATATTTTTATAAAAACTATTAAATGCCTAGAATTTTATTTATAAAACTGTGAACACTTATTAAACAGAATTTTTAAAAAACAACTGTGAAACCCTTATTAAAGCCCAAATTCCTATAAACTCTAATGCTCAATGAGGCTCTGTAAGCCACACCTTCCCAAATGCATACCTTGGCCATAACACCCATAAAAAGACAGACTCTTCTGCCTGCCTCCATGTCTATAAATGTTCCAGGGATACAAAATACAATCCATGGAAACCACCTGTATTTTTGCAAAAAAAAATAATAATAATTTGGGCCATGGGTTTGGAACCCAGAAACAGGTCCCTAATTCGTGCAGCTGTCTCAACACCAAGGCACAGGGGCAAGAGACAAGTTCTCCAAAACTACTCCTGTAAGTGTCTGAAAACATCTGCACAATTCTCTGGGATGGAGAAAACGCATTGTAGGGCAAATTTAACTTTTTAAAATGCCACTTGTATCAATTAATACATCACATGCTCTACGTGTGTGAGGGGAGCCAAATGGGTATTAACTGTCTTGCAAATACAGACACAGTCAGGTTAGGTCAGCCATGCTCAGTAGATAAACCCCAAACATGAGACTGGCTGGGCTGGCTTGTCATAACTGGATCCCCTTTGCGCTTAAAGACAAAGTTTGTCCGCTTGGAGATTGTGAAGATTTCAGCATAGTTTGCTTTGGAGCCAACTCAGAGCATGGGTGGACCAATTCTAGTTGTTCTCTGACAAATAACAGCTGGGGTTCAGCCAGGAGCTTCTACCCCACCAATTCTGCTCCACAAGGCAGACTTTAAAGTACAGAGGAAAAGAATCTTCTATTTCTCAGCAGGGGACACTCAGTGCCCCCCCCCCCACTGCCACTTTGTAAGTCCCTCAAGGCAAAAACATCTCAATACTGGGTTCAGGTGCCAAGTGGAACAGTCAGGTGGGCTCTCTCAGAACTGTGCTGTGGTAGTTATTAAGCTAATTTTCTCTTGGCTTCAAAATCCATCCTATACTTGGAGATGCTGGGGTTGGGTTTCTGCAAACCACATTCCTGCCTTGTGCCATGAACAGCTCTGCCCATAGGGGGCACCAGCGGGATTCTGCAAAGCTGTACAAGGAAGGAGGAACTAGCTCCTTTCCTGTTTCCTGTCTGCATTCTGTTCACCTTCTATTGGCTTCCTATCTCTGCCAGGAAGTTGCTGGCATCCCTTAACAGCCCTTTTTGTCCACCCAGCCAACTCCTTCCAGAAGAATATGAATCCAGTTTTTGGTTTTGCTCACACTCACAGAAGCAGCCTCACGGTGACTCCTCAGAGACACCAGCCAAACAGCTCCCTCTGCTCAGAGGTGGGGACACCATCTCCATGGGGACTCCCTTGCAGCTCAGAGACACCAGCTCCAACTGAGAGGCATCCCCACTCCCCCACCTCAGAAGTCTGAGATTCAGCCCACAGGTCCGGTCTCCAAGCGTCTTAACTTTTAATGAGTCCAGTGTCTTCCCCCTGGCCCACCCACAGCCTTAGGGGTGATAACTGCTCCCTGCAGATGCTACTTCCATGGATACCTGTGCGTTTTCCTTCTGCTCTCTTCAGTTTCCTGGTTAATAATTCTTTATATGAAAGTGTGATTTCTGTCCCCTGCCTGGATCAGACAATTCAGCCACACTTACATTCTAAGCTTCTACGGCAGAGACTAGAACAGCAGGGACTGCCCGATCCAAGCAGACCACACGCTGGAGGGCACACTCACGGCCCACATCCTAATCTGGTTTCTCTCCACCAGCCTCTGTGTAGAAGGAGCATGGAGGAGCAAGTTCAAATTTAAAGGACATAATGAAATTTGTGGCAAATGAAGCTAATGTGCTGGCACATTCCTGGGGGACGGCTGCAGGGACCCCTTGCTAAACACTTCATGCTTCTCCTTGCTGGCTGCTGGTGAGTTATACTGAAGCGTCCTCTTCTTGGGCTTTTGGGAGAAGATGATCTTGTTATAGTTTGCAGTGGGACCATCTCTGGCTTCTGTTTGTATGTGGGTGGGCTCTGGCATCATGGTAGGACTTACGGCTGCTATAGAATAAGAGCTCCACATTGATAACGTGGCTTGTGACAGTGTGTCCCTGTACAGAGCATCACCAGACGACTTGGGCGACTTCCTCCTTTTCAGCTGAATGATGCTGGAAAGCTTGTGCTGCCTGTTCTGCTTCCGACGGCTTTCCTCAAGAGCTCGCACACATTCCATTTCTCTCATTTTGCTTCTCTCAATGAGCCTTTGCACTGTCGGGGAGGTATACGTGACATAGGCCGGCCAGGGCTCATGTTTTTCAATCAGATTCAGGGGAAGTCCTATGTTTCCTGTGAGTCCTACCAGCAAAGAAAAATGCAAGCCACTTAGATGCACTCACATGAAATAATTCAATTTTTCAGAGAGTGGGAGGGAATTGGTACCACCTTTTGCAGACCACTCCCATTATGTACCCCCTGTATTCAATGGGAATAAAATCCAGTCCAAAGCTGGGGAGGACAGAATGACATTCTAGGGAGTGTAGCAAGTAATGAAGAGCCAGAGCCTTGGATTCAAGCCTCAAATTGTTTTACCCCCGAACTTCTATTTTTTTCCTTACTTGTCTTTAATTTAGACAGAGTCTCACTCTGTCACCCAGGCTAGAGTAGCATGGCCTCAACTTAGCTCACAGCAACCTCAAACTCCTGGGTTCAAGCAATCCTCCTGCCTCAGCCTCCCAGGTAGCTGAGACTACCAGAAAGCCCAGCTAATTTTTCTATTTTTTGTAAACATGGGGTTTCACTCTTGCTCAGGCTGTTCTCAAACTCCTGAGCTCAAACGATCCTCCTGCCTCAGCCTCTCAGAGTGCTAGAATTACAGGCATAAGCCACTGCTGCCAGACCTGAACTTCTATTGTTTTTTACCAATAAAAATGATTACTCTGAGGCTATTGTAAGGACTAAATACAGTGACATATTTTAAGAGCTCAGAACAGTACTGGAAAGCTTGAAATCATGGGCTCTGCACCTGACAACTCCAAATTCCTACCCTACCCTCTCTGTAACCGTGGACCTTCAGCAAATATTCTAGCCCTTCTAAACAGAGGCCTTGTCAGTAAAATGGTAACTAGAATCAGACTGTGTTCACAGCTCTTTCTTGTGGATTAAAGATAATTTAGGTACAGCTTTTAGCACAGCATGTTTCATAGTAATTAGGAAATGGTAACTACTAACCTTTTGGCTCTATTATTTCATTTAAACACCTTGTACAGTGGGTATTAGCCCCAATTAACAGAGGATGAAGCTGAGGCTAACTAGCTTGCACAGTAACAAGTGGTGGGTTTGAACCCAAGCGTAACAGGCTCAATAAATAAATATATAAATAACACTTAAGCTTTTCACTATGGTTGATGGCCAGAAGTTTTGGATATCTGGGGGAGGGAGGCTTTACGAGAAACGCAGCCCATAGTTTACCAAGCAGCCTGTTCCTTTGCAGATCCCAAATCCTGGTGGGTCTGTCCTTCCTGCTTCCCTTTGCAGCTTCATTCTACCCAACAGAAATGCTGTGAAACTTCTCTGCTGCAGTTGCCACCTTCCCCTGTGTTTCCTAATTCTGTATTTCTTTGGCCATTTCAGTAGGAGTTCGGGGGTGGGAGGGGTTAAAAGATTCATCCTGCCATTTCTAAACTGAATTGAGTAAAAAATGCTGGAAACAGGGATAATCAAGAGAAGCTGCAGATTATACAGTGATTCCCAGGCTGCGTCTCGGAGCTCCAGTAGCTAGAGCTTGTCTGGGATAGACCTGTCAGTAAAGAATGTGCCATGGAAGGATTCCATCTCCCTGGAAGAGTCATGTATGACTCTGCCTGAGGAAAGCAGGATGGGAGACAAAGCCTCACACTAGAAAGTCCCCAGCAAGGCTTCCAAGCACAGTCTGGACTGGTCATCCTTTTCCCTTCAAAGCAACTGCAAAGATATCACAGGTTAGGGCATGTCCCCGAATCTGGTAGAGAGGTAACTAAAACTGCCTGGAGCAAAATTAGTAGGCGGTGAGGAGAGCAGGAGGCCTCCCAACTCCCAACCACTGGATATTCCCTGCACCTCGACAAGAGTGACTGTCCTAGGAACCCTGCACTTTCCCACTCGCTCCCAAATCCTCCAACTTTAGCCAGCCCCACCTCGGGAGCTCCCACTATTCATGCTCCCAACCCTACCTTCTTCCATCTTCATTCTTGCAGCATTCCTCTCTCTCATTTTTACAGATTTCATCACATCAAAGCTCCAAATTCCTTTTGGAAAATAATATTTGTTAGTCACAAACTCCTCAAACTGACCTGAGAAGGAAGCAGTTTGCAGGCACCTGGGGGTGGGAGTGGGGCCCCAAGTCCTCTGGTGTCTGCTGAGGGTCCAATGACTCCACCCTCAGAGGACATTCCTTCCTCAGAGCTGAAAAGACCCCAGGTGAGCCCCTCAAGTGGCCCCCCGCAGCCTGTGCCTATCCACCTCCAGTGAAAGGACACTGGACTTGCCTTCCATATTTGTAGGGCTGTTTGAAGTTTGCACTCTCTCCAGAAGTAAAATAGGACTCATCAATCATTCCAGATAGTGGCAACAAATTTTGAGGTGGCTTCATCTGCGGAGTTGAGGACCATTCTTTTCATTACTGCTTCTAAGCTTCTAGTTAATGAAGCCTCAGGGAAGCGCAGTTTTTAGTGAATGATCTGTCTCCACACCATGTGTATTTACATAACCCACCAGCTTGTACAGAGCCTCTCACCGTGACTCATCAGACCCCAAGAGCAGCCCCGTGTGGGCTGTAGGACAATTCCATAGAATGGTGCATTTTTCTCATACCTGATAATTCAGGGAATGGGAAGCTATTTAAAAAGAACCAAAGGAAGGCATGTTTCAGACTGCCTTGAAACTCAGGAGGCAAAGAATTTACATTAAGTCTGAGGACGAGCTGTGGGCTTTTGTAATTTCCTTAGATTCCAACACAAAGGTTCCATTTTGTCTCCCTATAAATGAAATGCAAATCAGTCGACAGACACACACAGCACCAGTGGAGGGACAGGGGGCATAACGTTCAAGTGGCTTTCTTGTTTCTCCTACAGACACAAAGCCCATGTTCAATCCAGTAGGCTTCCAAGACCAGCTCCCCCACCCAATCTCTCATCCCACCATTTCCAGAATCTAGTCTGGTAGACCAGGTTTGGCCTAGGTAATTCAATTACCTGATACAACTTTAATCAGCTTCCTTAACTTGTTAGGACTTCAACTATCACTTACAAAATGAGGATGAGAATGAATTCCTGTCCTGCTTCTCTCAGACAGACAAAGCTGTTTGAATAAAATGACTGGAAATTAAAGTGCTTCTGAACCAGTGCCCCTTTGAAGTTTGCTGCACATGGGAATTACTAGAGATCTTTAAAACATACCAATGCAGGCTCCCACCCCAAACACTGTGATTTGATTCAACAGGATGTAACCCAGGCATTAAAAATTAAAAGCTTCCCAGGTGATTCTAATGTGCAGCAAAGTTTGGGAACTACTTTTCTAGAATGTAAACCCTGAAACTGAAGGCATTTAAATCAACTACTTAGAGACAGGAAAGGGGTCCTGAAGACCTATCTTCTCAGTCCTTTTCAATCCTTGGTAATCCTAAAACACATGCTTTCCTTCAAGAATTCCTGATTATATTAGCCAAGCTTTGTGGCGGGTGCCTGTAGTCCCAGCAACTCCGGAGGCTGAGGCAAGAGAATCGCCTAAGCCCAAGAGCTGGAGGTTGCTGTGAGCTGTGATGTCATATCACCCTACTGAGGGTGACAAAGACTCTGTCTCTTAAAAAAAAAAAAAGAATTTCTGATTATAGAGTCAGGACCGCATCTCAAGGGCCTTTAAACATGTAAAAGGGCCTCAGAACATTTCCACCACCAGCTGCCAATACCAAAATTAACTTAGAACAAATGTCCAGGGGAACCAGTGGCCTGAAAGAGGGAGCTAAGGAAACTATGGCTGTGGACAGGATTCTCCTGCAGAGCTAATGATCTCATCCTCTGTGACCACAGGCTGCATCCTTATCTCAGGAAACCATCTTGCAAAAGGATTTTGTGGGTTCCAGGCAGGATTGATGGATTAGTGAATAGACACAAATCAAGCCCACTCAGACTCTTTGCCCCAGCACTGCTGTGAAACTAGTGTCATTAGCATAGTCAAGATGAGCAGATTATTATCTTAATCTGGTGTTTCCCAAACTGTGTCCCACAGAATGCAAGACTGAAGATGTTAATAGTTATTACTTAAAGAAAAAAAAACTTTTAAAGCCCCCAGCAAGGGCTACCTCATACAGCTGTACAGATCATTTAACCTAGGAGTTGCTATTCACATAATCTAAATTGTGTGCAAGATTGCAGGGCTGCCCTCAGTCGAGTTTGAAAAAAAATAAAAATCTGTGTTATATAAATTCCTTTATAATGGGACCTCTCAAAGCTTGTTGTGTAATTCTCCAAAAGGAAGAGTGAATATGCACCATCCTCTAATCTCATTTGACCAAGGAATCAATCATTCATTCCTTCATTCAGTCACTGAGTAGGACATCGCATTGAACAAGAAATCAATGCAATATTTGCACAGATTCCGAAGCAATGTCCTTCTCCTGCCCCTGTTTCGGAATCGCAAGCCTCAGAGAATGTCCTGTCTTAAGAGAACAGAAGGATGAACTTGCTCAGGATAGCTGGATCTTCAAAGACTCACCTGCCCTGAAATCAGCCCGAGCGTCCCACAAAAATGTCCCTATTCTGAAGAATAAGCTCCATTGGAAATTAGACTCATTTTCCCTCTGTTCAGCCTCTCTCCTCTGATCTCTGCTCCAATCTGCAGGCTCCTTCTCCGTTTGCCTCTCACCTCTCACTTTTCTCCCTAAGCCATGCCTTGCCCCCGATGAGGAATCCTATTTTCTCAAACAGGAACCCGGTGCAAACCCTCATCTCACCTCTGCATTCCCCCGCCCCCTTCCGTTTCTGTTTTGGTTTTTTGTTTGTTTGTTTTTGTTTCCTGTCCTCTGGCTACTCCTCATTTATTTTTGGCTGAAGAAGCTGCCACTACGGCTAGAAATGTCTCAGAAAGCTTATCTCTGAGATCCATTGACGTTCCCGGGAATGAACCCGCTCTGCGCACTGCGCGGCTTACCTTGGGTCTTCAGCCCGAAAGGCGCTGCGCACCTCATGGCGCATGCGCTGCCTCAACGCAAAGCGGGGCGCTGAGCGCACCTGTGACCGACTG
Source organism: Otolemur garnettii (assembly GCF_000181295.1). Taxonomy (NCBI): domain Eukaryota; kingdom Metazoa; phylum Chordata; class Mammalia; order Primates; family Galagidae; genus Otolemur; species Otolemur garnettii. Next base: position 3,725,884 of record NW_003852441.1, on the reverse strand, counting down.
CCCACTAATCAGCCCCGCCTTCTCAAGGCTCTGCCCACTCCTTACCCCACCCCCACGGGCGCCACGGAATCCCTGGCCAGAGCCCCAGCCCTACCTAACAAGCTCTGGGCAAGGTGATCGCTGGATGTGGCTCTAGCGACACTGCTGGCAGAGAGAACTGGAAATCCTGGAAACGTTAAGCCGAGGGGGAAGAAGAGTGGGGAGAGGCAAGTCCGTCTTTGGGATAAAAGAGATGTTCTGTCCCCTTCTTGCTGTTCAACAACGTGCTGGCCTCCTTCTCTCTCTCTCTCTACACACACATCCTCAAAGAGCAGGAGAAACAACGCCCTTATTTCACTCTCTTAAAAAGTCAATTTAGAGGCAGCACCTGTGGCTCAAAAGGGTAGGGCGCAGGCCCCATATGCCAGAGGTGGCAGGTTCAAACCCAGCCCCGGACAAAAAAAAAGTCAATTTCCAAAAATTAAAAAAAATTACGTTAAATTAAAACTAAACTAAATAAAGTTTTGAATAGACAAAGAAATTCAGGTTGCATACAATGGGCCGCTTCAGCAGTTGTCAGTATATTCTTACAGACCCCATGAGTCTGTCTTTAACCACATCTGGGTGGGGAGGTAGGAGTCTATTCAGAACTGCCCACCTTCTAACACAGACTGCAGCATAACTGGTCCACCACTTTGTTGGTTATGAAGGAATATGCTGTTTCTTGATAATGTTTCTGTTCTCCATATATTTTCTCTAACAATTATCTGTGTACTTGGAGGGTGTTTTCCTTTCAAACAGAGAAAACGAGAGTTCAAGTTCTGTGACCATGCCACATTTATTTGTTCATTCACTCCTATGAGCAAGCATGCATCTGAAAAACCCATCTTGAGCTCCAAACTCTACACTTCCAAGAATGTTGTGCACTGACTCAGAACCTACCATGGACTCTCCACACTCACCTTTTGCTTTGGAGGTCTACCCTTTTGTCAAAGGGACTTAACACGGGTTTCCCATGATGGTAATAAATCAGACAAGACTAATCCATGCCATTGGTGTCATCAGAAACAAAGCAGAGACCTCCCTGTCTGTAGGCCAAAATGTTCCATCAGCCACCTGCAGACAGGCATTGACCACATCCAGGTACCAGGCACTGAGCTTGGTTCGAGGAGCTCACAGCCATGAGGAAGCCAGACCATCCTAACCAGCCTGTGTGGGGACACGTGTCAAGAAACAGGCTCAAGAGAAAAAAACCGGTTGTGCTGAGAATCAAAGGACAAAGGAAACAATAGGCAATGGGCATAATTTAAATGCCAGCCTCAGTGCTTCTGACCTGAGTCAGGGGCGACTCGGCTTAGAACCCACCTTCTTCTGTCAGTATGCAAATAATGTAGGCCGTTCACAAAAAGTGTGTTTTCTGCCTATTGGCTGAATATCCCCTTAAAAATTCACTAGAGGAAGAAGCACTGAATGTTGTATATCTATTAAGTCCAACTATAATCTATATTTTACACATATCCAAGGAATAGTCAAACACAAATATTAAATTTCCACCTTGAGATGAAATATGAAGACACAGCCATATTATCTATAGATCCAGTTCAAAATTTAAAAATGAAATTTCCACAACAGGCCAAACAGGCATGCTCAGAGAAGGGATTTTCCACCTTGTCCTTCCACGGACATCTCTGGGGTAGACTTACACATTGATAGGCTGGACGTGTAGGAAGGACACAGGGAAACAGGCAGCAAGAAATAACCCCATAGCCTCATCTTTGGGGAACCAAACACAAAAGGCTTTAAGTAATGTGGTCCCAGAGACCCTCTCGCTGCCTGACAGTTGGCTGTTCAGCAATGGACTGTGAAAACGTGTGGCCTCACGATGTCTAATCAATCAGAAAAAGGAAGTCCTGCTCGGCTGAAACAATGGGGACACGGTGAACCTAGAGAACACGTGGCGGAAACGGCCAGCACTTCCCAGGCCCGGGATCCATCACTGGGCCAGGCCCCCCCTTTTAAAATGCTCAGAATACTAGGAACCCAGGCCAGTGTTTGTTTTAAAGACGGTAACTTGCATTTGAGACTTCGCCTAGAAGAGGAGAATTAAAATAGCTGCTTTCCGTAGGATTCAGTTATTCTGTCGGGCTGTGGACGGCTGTGGACAGCTTGTCTTCGGCAGCACGCAGGTTACACAGTCCACAGGGGGACGTGAGAAAATGCTGTGTCCCACGCTGCGTCCTATCACGCCCCAGGGGCAACATTCCCTTCCTTCTTTTTTTGGGTAAAACCTTTTAACATGATTTTTACCTTCTTACATTTTTAAAGTGCACAATACTGTGTTGTCAACTATAGGCACAGTGCTGTGTAGCACATTAGAACTCACGCATCTTGAGTAACTGAAACCTTACACCCGATCAACAGCTTCTTACTTCCCCCTCCCCTAGCCCTTGGTGACAATCATTCTAGTCCCTGCTTCTATGGGTCTGACTACATCAGATGCCACGTGTAGTGGCATCATGTGGCATATGTCCATCTGAGTACAATGAATTTCACGTTTGCTGCGTGGCTCAGAAACTGCTTTAGGAACCTCTCTGAGTTTTATTGAGCATGACAGAGCAGTTACTGCTGAGACATGTTACACTGGTGACCTCTTCACTAAATGGTTCAGGCTCACTGTGCTTTTAGAGTGAATTGCTTATACTAGGGAGTAAGATGGTGGACTAGAGATATCACTACACCAGCCACTCTCAGAGAGACCTGGGAGAGAGGACTCCAGCCACCTGTGGCTAAAGGGTCCTGCCCAGAAGCATCATTCCAGGGGCATAGTGAGATATTGGGGTGGGGGGGCTCCAGGAGCCTGGGAGGAGGCCACTCCAACACCTAAATGCAGAGACAAGGACATTTAAAGAGAAGGAGGCAGTGAGAGGAAAAGGGAGGGGAAGAAGTGAATAAGAAGAAAACACACATGAAAAGGAACCAACAAAAAATTCCAGCAATGTGAAAAACCAGAACAGATCGACCCCTGCAAGGGATTGTGAGGCAGCTACCTCAGAAGAGTCCACCTATAAAGAAATTATGGAAATGAAAGAAAGGGAATTTAGAATATGGATTACAAAAGCAATGAAGGGAATTGAAGGAAAAGTGGAAAGCCACCAGACAGTGAATGGCTTTGCTTTTCCATGGTGGTTTTGCTCAGCGGTCACCTAGTGTCTTGCCAGATGAGACTGCAGTTGGGGGAGAATTTTGCATCACATCTTGAAAGTTTGGAGAGTGTTTGTCATTGATCCGTTGTTGTTCCCTCACTACCAGACTGTGAAGCATCCAGCCTCTCCATGAGTCTCCATGAGAACACGTGGGGGAAACCGCCCCGCACTTCCCAGGCCTGGGCTCCATCACTGAGCCAGACCCCCCCTTTTAAAATGCTCAGAATAATAGGAACCCAGGCCATAGGTATGGGGTGTCAGAGGTATGGAGGGGTCATAGGTATGGGGTGCTCTTAAGAACCCCATAGGTATGAGGTGTCATAGGTATGGGGTGCTCTTCAGGACACTTTCCCCTCCCATAGCTAATCTTGGCCACAGGGAACCAAGATTTGTGGCCAAATACATGTTTCTCACACTGCATCCAACCTAAAAATCTAGTCTCAGAAATACTTCCCAATGTTGGCTCTTATCACAATTCTCCTACACACATACACACACTTGTGCACGCACATATGCATATGTACACACCCACAGTCGATGCTCTGAACACTCTCCCTGCTCACACTCACCCAGTCCTCACACCTGAACTTCCTAGCCCACACTGTGCCTTTGCCCTGAATTCTCTTCCCACTCCCCACTCCTAAGGAACTGTGTCTCCAAGAAAAAAAGACCGAGAGCCTAGCCCAACCACTTGGAGAAACCTGTCCTAACACTTCTAAGAAGGGAATCTGTCCTGTCCTCTCAGAAGAGGGTAAAAATGGCCCCTCTACAAACAGCATTTATCAGGTTATATTGATAAAATAATCCTGTGATTAAATGGATACAATACACTCAATATGAAAAGTCAAAGATATGCAACTAAAATTTGAAGACACTTCCTCCCTTCCGGCCCCATACATCCCTGAGACTTCCCACCAAGAGTACTTTGTCATGTCATCCCCAAAGGACCTGCCGTCTCTCCTGGCCCCCAAGCAGGGCTGTTCCTCTCCCTCCTGATGATTGGGAGACACCCATCCTCCTTACTCTCACTGCCATTCTCGTCCTCTTTGCTTCCTCCCTTCTCTAGAGAAGTTCCAGCCATCAGTCCACCCCTCCTCAGCCACGTGGCTGCTGCCTCCTCTGACCCCTCCCCTTCCCCTTGGTCCCTGACAACTTCAGCTCCTGGCACACATCGGCTTACCCTGCACCATTTCTCCTGGTTCACCAGTGGTTGCTTCACCATCTCCTCAATGGTCCGCGAAAACCTCCAGCCCAACCTTTCTGGACCTGCTCCGTCCAGTCACCTTGTCTTCCTCCCAATCTCCAGCCACTGCCACTGCAGTCATTCCATTGATTTGATCATCCATAATGCACTACATCCAAAATCTCAGCTGCAAGCATCCCATTCTGACCAACCACTTCCACACCTCTAGCTCGATCCCCAAGCAGCTCCAGATCCAATGAGTGTCTATTTCAATCCCATCATTCTGTCCCCCTCAGACTCCCCCTGTGCTCTCACTTCCTGCACCCTCCTTTGAAAAAACCCAATAATTCATCAGGAACCCCCTCACCTCCTGACCATCACTCCTGCCCCCTCACCTCCATGTTCCACAGGGACGGGGCTCCTTAGTGCACACTCACCACAGGCCCTCCCCCACCACCCACTCTGTCTCTATTGAGGATTGAGGGTCCCCTTCTCTTTTTAATCTCCACATGTCCCCAAAAGTGACATTGACCAGTTCTGCAGTTTTACATCCCATCCAGCTGGCAGCTCTTCACTCAAGGCTGACCCCTTTCCCAAAGCCCAGACTTCTGTATCTGACTGCCAACTGGACATCTTCTTTTTTTTTTTTCTTACATATACATGTGTATATTAGGTTTCCACTTTTGCCTTCACAGAATTAAAAGGCTAAATTTAATGACAATAATAATATTTAACATAAAGACCTGGACATCTTCTTTGACCTCCAATTCTCATGGCTCAAATAAACTCTTGACCTTACTCCCTAAGATGCTCCTCTGTGGTCTCTTCCATCTCAGGAAGAGGCACCATTACTCACCAGATTGCCCAATTCAGACATCTGAGGTTGTCTTGAGTCCTCTGCCTTTTCACATCCCAGCCCTCATCCTCCCCAAACCCCAGTGGGGTTTAACTTTTCCACATCTCCAGTCTACAAAGCATCAACATCTGGTAACCAGATGCTGAGCACCTGGTGCGGCCTCCCTGCTTCCACTCTTGTCACCTGCACCTCCCCCTCCACAGAGATGATTTTTAAACATAAATTGGATCCAGGCACTCTGGGAGGCCAAGACAGGTGAAATGCTTGAGCTCAGGAGTTTGAGACCAATCTGAGCAAAAGTGAAACCCTATCTTTAATAAAAATAGAAATCTTGGCCAGGCATGGTAGCAGGTGCCTGTAGTCCCAGCTACTCAGGAGGCTGAGGCAAAAGGATCACTTGAACCCAGGAGTTCGAGGTTGCTATGAATTATGACCCATGGCACTCTAGCCTAGGGCAACAGCGTGAGACTCTGTAAAAAAAAAAAAAAAAA
>NW_003852441.1:3697977-3720088 GCF_000181295.1 Otolemur garnettii | reverse complement strand
AAAAAAAAAAAAATTAGATTAAATGATTCCCCTTCCTCACACACCGGTGGCTCCCCTACTACATTTAGGATATGATGTAAATTCATTCCCTAGTCTACAAGTTCCTCCTTGATCTGGTCCCTGCCTACCCTCCCAGCCTTAGCCAGAGGGGCCTCCCCATCACACACCATGCCTGGCCACACCAGCCCTCCTTTTCTCTAAAAAGCACTAACCTTGGTCCTACCTGAAGTTTCTTCTCTAGCTATTGCCTCCAACTGAACAAGTCCTGATCCTTATTCTCTCTCATAAGTCAGGGTTCAGCCGCAATGTCAGCTCCTCGGTGAGGCCTTCCCAGGCTACCTCAGTTGCCACCTATCTCCTGTTTCCCTTCTCTGCATAACACTAACCCTGCCTGACTTTCCTTAAGGTTGACTCATTTACTTTCTCTTAACCAACCAGAATATCTCATTCATCACATTCACTGCTCTGTCTCCAGGCCCTTGGAGCAAATTTATTAGCTTAATGGACATTCCTGCAATTGCCACAAACAACTTTCCCTGAAATTGCCAAGGATTACTGGAAATCTAAACATCTGGCAGCTACACCCTGTACAGGACACAGTGAAAACCACCGGCTAACAGACTTGGCATTAGCTGCTGCTAGAGATAGGCAAATGGCAAACAGGACAATATCTTTAAAAACATGACAACAAATACGGCTAATGGAAAGACCTGGGTTCAAACCCTAGCATGGGTCCTTCCTGCTTCTCCATGGGCACATCACTTGCCCTGTCTCTGAGCCTTCAGTTCATGCCATCTGTAGAATGAGATGACCCACATCCCTAGTAGGATTACTGTGAAGACTGAATGAGATACGGCAGATGCCAGCAAAGACAGCAAGTCAAGCCGTGGAGCCACAACGGCCCAAGACAAGATAAAATAAAACGCCTTCTAGTATGAAAAAGCTCAGGGGGCCTAAATGTATCAACTTCTAACTCAAGCTTTACTCCACATTTCCTCCAACCTCCATCTGCACTCTGGCCTGGCCCAAGGTGTCCCTGTACCCTCCACTCCCACCAACCAGCCAGTGTCTTCACCACCAATTGTAGCCCCCAGGGCATCTCCCATGAGTTGTTTGTTAGTGGGTGTGACAGCCTTTTCTTATGCATGTGTAACCTCCCTCCATAATAGTTATAAATTCACACATGCAGCTCCTGATCTCTGCTCCAGCAACACTTCTTTTGGGAGCCAGGCCCAACCCCCGGATAAATGCACTCAACCTCCTCTCTGCTACAAATGTCTTACCAGTGGGCCTCCCATCCCATCATATGTTACTTGGTTAATATGGCTCTTTCTTTAAATTGTGTTTTTTAAGGCTTGGAAGTGAAATCATTAAACTCCAATCAACTCTCAGCCTGCCATGAGGATTGACTCAGGTCATGACCCAGAGCTTACCTTATTCTGATATTTTCTCTTCCTCAGTTCTCCCAGCTGCAAGTTCTTTTGAGTCCCTGAGATGGTTTCTGAGAAACATAGAATGAGGAAGATTGACTGGCAAAAATACAGAGTGTCCATCTATAAAGAAAATTATGAAACCCTAAGGAAGGAAATAGCAGAGGATATTAACAAATGGAAAAACATACCATGCTCATGGCTGGGAAGAATCAACATTGTTAAAATCTCTATACTTCCCAAAGCAATCTACCAATTCAATGCCATCCCTATTAAAATATCAACATCCTATTTTCAAGACTTGGAAAAATGATTTTGCATTTTGTATGGAACCAGAAAAAAACCTGTATAGCTAAGGCAGTTCTTAGTAATAAAATCAAAGCTGGGGGGCATGAGGATACCAGATTTTAGGCTGTACTACAAAGCCATAGTGGTCAAGACAGCATGGTACTGGCACAAAAATAGAGACATAGACATTTAGAATCGAATAGAAAATGAGGAAAAGAAACTAACATCTTACAACCACCCAATCTTTGATAAACCAAACAAGAACATACCTTGAGGGAAAGACTCCCTATTCAATAAATGGTGCTGGGAGAATTGTATATCCACATGTAAAAGACTGAAACTGAACCTACACTTTTTTCCACTCACAAAAATTGATTCAAGATGGATAAAGGACTTAAATGTAAGTCACAAAACAATAAAAATCCTTAAAGAAAGCATAGGAAGAACACTGGAAGATATGGGCCTGGGGAAAGGCTTCATGAAGAAGACTCCCATGGCAATTTCAACAACAAAACTAAACAAATGGAACTTAATTAAACTGAAAAGTTTCTGTATAGCTAAGGAGATAACACCTAAGCAAATAGACAACCTACACAGTGGGTAAGGATATTTGCATATTTTGAGTCAGACAAATGCTTGATAACTATGATCTATAGAGAACTCAAATTAATCCACATGAAAAAAGCCAACAATCCCATATATCACTGGGCAAGAGACATGAATAGAACCTTCTCTGAAGAAGACGGACTGGCTAACAAAAACAAACATATGAAAAAAATGCTCATCATCTCTAATTATTAGAGAAATGCAAATCAAAACCACTCTGAGATACCATCTAACCCCAGCGAGAACAGCCCACATCACAAAATCTCAAAACTGCAGATGCTGGTGTGGATGTGGAGAGAAGGGAACGCTTTTACCCTGCTGGTGGGACTTCAAACTAAGACAATCTTTTTGGAAAGAAGAGAGAACTCAACCTAGACCTCCTGTTTGATCCTGCAATCCCATTACTGGGCATCTATCCAGAAGGAAAAAAATCCTTTTATCATAAGGACACTTGCACTAGACTGTTTATTGCAGCTCAATTTACAATTGCCAAAATGTGGAAATAGCCTAAATGCCCACCAACCCAGGAATGGATTAACAAGCTGTGGTATATGTACACCATGGAATACTATTCAGCCACTAAAAAAAAAAAAAATGGAGACTTTGCAGCCTTTGTATTAACCTGGAGGGAAGCAGAACACATTATTTTCAGTAAAGCATCACAAGAATGGAGAAGCATGAATCCTATGTACTCAATTTTGATATAAGAACAATTAATGACACAGTGGGAGTGGGGGAAGGGGAGAGCAGAGAGAGAAAGAAGGAGGGATAGGTGGGAGAAAGGAATACCAGAGAGAGGGAAGGAGGGGGTGGGGTCTTGGTGTTATGCCACACCTTTTGGGGGCAAGACACGATTATAAAAGGGACTTTACCTAACAAATGCAATCAGTATAACCTGGTTTCTTGTACCCTCAATAAATCCCCAACAATAAAAAAAAAAAAGAAAAAAAAATACAGAGTGTCCATAAAGTTGGTCTACAATTTAAAATAGATAACTCTTTTAAATTGCACATGAACTTTATGGACATCCTGTACAATATTAATAAAATGTAACTATGCTGAATGGTTTGGGGAAGAGTGAACAGTGAATATATATACGGGATGGCCATAAAATTGGTGTGCAATTGCACACAAACTCTATGGACACTGTGTATAAAACTATTGCCCACAATTAAAAAGTGAAAATAAAAGTTGTCCCTTCCCCACAGGTCAAGAAAGAAGACTCTTGAAATTGGGGAGAAAACTTTAGTTATTAGTTTCAAATAAATCTTTCTAGGCACAAATATACACCAATAGCGTACAATGAAACACAACCATCCACACAGAAAATATGTGTGGGTAACATGCCGGGGAATCCTGAAGTTCTGACAAAAGGGGCTGTTGTTGATTTAGAAATGCAATTAAACAACAGGGCTTTAATGTGTCTTCTTGGCATGGCAAAGGGATGCAGCAAATACTTATAAAATCCGGGAACAGGCCCTTCATGGAGTGTGCTGTGTGGATGTGTCCGCTCCCCAACAAAGGCCTGGCCTTTAAAAAACACCCTTGTGCAGCATTGCAGAAAGCCTGGCTCGGTCCTCACTGTCCTACTTGTGTCTCTGTGATATCATTGCATGTGGACTTCAATATCTGAAGAGGGCAGCTGATGAGAGACTCACCAAACTTCCCAGCATGGGAAAACTATATGAGACAATTGTTTCTGAGGAAAGTACAGCATGGAATTAAGAGCATGTGTTCAGGGCAAATCGAGAACTTAGTTGTGTGACCAAGAACAAAATATTTAAACTTCAGAAACCTCAGCATTCTCATCTATAAAACACAGGCAGTAAGAGAAACTATCCCTGGATTGGCGTGAGGATTTAACTAGAAAAGTCGCATAAAGCATTGAGCACGGGGCGCTGGGTGAGAGCCTTGTGGTTAGAGTATCATTAATATTCAGGGTGGTGAGGTGTCTGCCACGATGCCAAAACAACGCAGCCCCAATGTTCAGGCTGGAAAAATGAGTAACAAAATGCATCTCACCCAAAATGAGCCTCTAGGTTGAAGATCAGGGAAGAGACTGCAGCAATGGGTGATCAGAAGATGTGCTCAGGAGACTGATCCTTCAGCACAATTGCTGCCATAATGCTGTCCCCATGTCTCGCCTGTTCTGCCCCATCCATGCTACTTCTCAAGGCCCAGGGGTCCTGCTTGTACCATCTGCTCTCCAAAAGGACACTCTCTGAAGCTCATCCTTAAAGTCTACATGCCTGAGGCATCTGTGTCCACTTACAACCACACACATGAACACACACAGCCCCGAGTAGAACATCGTATAGTTCCTGGCATGAGAAAGAGTCTGTGAGCCACATGTGTGCACATGCATGAATGCATTCATGCACATGTGTGTGAATACACACACATACACCTGTGTGACACTCCACAGTCACCAGCAGGTCTGATACAAGCTTTGATGTCTCTTGTCCCAGTTTTATTTCTCTTCTCAGATCACTGCAGCCCTAGTCTAGAAAGACTTTAGGAGCGAAATCGGGCCAAGAAGTCTCGCCAGATTCCTAGTGGAAATAATCTGGAGACTTAGGTATGCAGACAATGTTAAAGGGGACGCAGTGCGGGGCACAGAATTTGGGAGTCAGGAGAACTGGCTTTAAAATCCAGCTTCATGTTGATCTTTATCTTAATCAGAAAGATTAAGCAGCTTCCCCATATCCAAGATGGGAAACGCCCTGCTCCAGGGGACATTATGGTGATCCCACTGATGTTGATCCACAAAGAGCTTCCTAATTGAGGACCAAGAATGCTGAGCTATCAGTATAAATTGTATGATCTGGGGGCTCATTGTGTGAACAAGAAAGCGAAATAACTTTGGCCTCCAAGGTGGAGACTAGAGAAACTCCACAGGCAGCAGAAGTGTTGTGTTATTCAAAGAGTGACAAAGACCACCAACCAGCGGGATAGATGCTGTCTCAGGCTCACTGCTTTCCTCAAAGCAGGGGTGGAATAAGATAGGAAAGTGGAGGTTAAGTGCAATTGGTTTAGAGACTCAGAACTCCTTTCCCCTGACAAGTCTCTGGAATGCAGTCAACAAAGCTACCCACCTCCCAGGAGGAGTCCATGAACATGGAAGTCATGTCCCTCAGCCCCTCACAACCCACAGCATATCAGAGCTGCAGGAGTGACAGGGCCCATGGGCAGAACAAAGACTCAAAGGCAACTGGGCCCACCAGGTCCCCAGGAGGCAGCCTGTGACCTCACCTCCTGGTATTCACATCCTCCTGAATGCCCCTCCCCGAGTATGAACTGCCTCTACTGACTCACTTCCAAAAAACAGAATCTAGTCAAAGCAATGGGATGTCACTTCTGAGATTGGGTCACAACAAAATTTGGCATCTATCTTGAGTGCTCTCTCATTCTCTCTCTCCCTCTCTTTTCTGTTCATGAAAGGGAAGCCAGCTGCCATTTCCCATAAGCTCCCCTAAGAGAGGCCCGTGTGGCAAAGAATAGGGGGAGGTTTCCAGCCAACAGGCAGCAAGGAATTAAGGCCCTTAGTTCAATATCTGTAAGGAGCTTAATCTTGCCAATAACCATGGAGTGAACCTGGAAAAGGACCTTCTTCTCTTTGAGCCTTCAGATGAAACCACAGCCCCAGACAAAACCAAGACTGTGGCCACAAGGAGTAGCCCTGCCTGAGACAGAGGCACACAGTTAAGGCCCACCCAGATTCCTGACCCATAAAAACCATGAGATAACAAATGTTTGTTGTGACCAACTAAGTTAGGGGTGGGTATTTTGTTACCCAGCAGGGGATAACCAAAACAAGGTCTCCATCTGACACTCCAAGGAAAAATCCCACCCCTGAGACTGAGCTAGAGAAATGCCTTCTATTCCGGCAGTGGTGGGAGAAATCTTACTGTATAATTTCTCCTTTCTCACTCCACTCTTGTGTCTGGGGACAACACAGTATCTACTGAAAGAAGAGGTCTTATGTAAGTAAAGAATTTTGTCCTGTAATGAAGCTTCTAACAAAGCAGATTTGGACAGAGCCATTTTGACATAGCAGATATACTGAGGGGGCCAGTTGGGTCAGGGTTGAAGTAGAGATGGGGACAGGTATGACAGTTAGAGATGACATTGGGGTACTAGCCTTGCCTTAATCAAGAGGTATGGGAAGCTGAAATTTTAGTGGTTTCTTTTGAAGGCCAGGTTAAAATGTTCTTGGCATCAAAATGTCTTTGTCAGAATAGCCAGATCAAAATGTTAGGTGTGATCTGGGGACTATTTTACTCAACCCCACTACACAAACACTCTTTGGCCTCCACCGAGGCCCTGAAGCCGGGAAGACTGCCACTAATCTTCCTTTCCTGCTGATGCCTGTGTGTTTGTGCATTACACACACATACCCATGATCATAATTGGATCACTGTTGCTCAGTGTCCAACAACACAGAGTCTAGCTTGGAGTGAGTTTCAAGGCCACCAAGTTGGGCAAGGTCCCATGCCCAACTTGGATTTGGGCTGTTCTGATTGAGAGGCTGACAGCCACCTGTACAGAGGCTGAAGATACACCAAGACCTCTGTGAAGCCCACATCATCAAGGGTTTCCCTGAGTCCCTCAGCATCCCAGAAGAATGAAGAAAGAATTATGCAAGGTGGACCTAAAGAGTATCTTTATCTGTGAATTGATCATCTTGGTTTTCTGAAGTTCTCTGTCTCTTTAAAGCCATTGATTTATTAACCCTTAATAAAGAGGCTCAGAAAGCTTATATGGTCAGAGACGCAATAGTTCCAGGTCACCACCACCAGGTTACTTCCTACCCAGAGATCTGAACTCCAGCTGCATGGGGTCAAGCCCTGCGTATTCCAGCCTCCAGGCCACTTTGCCTCTCTGGGCCTCCTGGGAGAAAATAAGGCTTGGGGTCTGCTGTAGCCTGTCTCCTCCCAGCTCTAACCTCCTGCGTATCCGCACCCTCCTGGCATGGCCTGCCCTAGGAATTGGAATGCACTGCAGTTTCCTAACATCCCACCAAATGGATTCCTTATGAGCCCGACTTCTGAGTTTGTACTCACCAAGAAAACATTGCAAGCCCTGACCTTCAAAACTCGGCTTGCTCTCATTCCCAGATGGATTTCAAAAAAGAAAAGCTAACTTTTGCCCTCTAGAGTGGGAAATGCGAAAAACACAAGAGCAGAGCTCTGTGAAATGAGACCACAACAACCCCCCACCCCCAGGGCGTTCATCCCACGAAGCCAAGACGCAGGGCCCCGACAGCCTCTCCATCCACAGAATGGAAATTCTAGGCGCAGAAGGTGCCCAGACGGACCGGCTTGCTCTCGCTCTCTTGCCAACTGCCGTAAACCTGTTTCTGTCCCGTTGGAGTTGCAACGTGGAGCCAGAAATCTGGAAGAATTTAACACCCAGTCGATTCAGACACAGGAAAACATTGTTCAAAGTAAACACTGGAATCCCTCCCTCACCACCCAGGAATGTGGAGCCAGCAGGGTCTGAGCTCAGCAGCTTCTCAGAAAAGCCCCCGCTAAGCTGCTCTGCTTTGGGGCCACAGACCAGGAGAGCCGGGAGGGGCTCCACATGCCACTCTCTGGCCAAGACAAGGCCAGGAGGTCAGTGCACCGGGCTTCTCCCCTCCCCGGGAGCCTGGCCAGTGCCGTCCGCAGCCGCGGCTGCAGAACCCTATGCTCCCCACAGCACCCAGCCTGTCTGCAAAGGCCAGCACGGTCCTCAAACTAGACTGAGGGACACAGAGAGGGGCTCAGGATGCTGTGGGAATTTCCATTTCCTCTGCCTCCCAGCAGGTTGTGAAAGACTCAGTTTTCCTCAAGGAAGAAAGAAGGCTCTGTGTGCAGGGCCGGGGTGCAGTCCCTCTCACTAAAAGCTGTGTGTGCTTCATGGGACGTGGCCATGGACATTCATTCCACTTTGACAGGGACTTTACTAATTCCATTTCTCAAAAGCCATGTGCCAGGGTCCCCACCCCTTTTCCTCGGGCTCTAGGGAGTAGAGAGAAAGGACTTGCTTTATCTGGGGGCTTTATAATGGATCCCAGAAGGATGTTGCCCCTTAAATCGTCTGTGTCACTGCATCCCTCCGCCTAAAATTCTGCCTAAATTCCACTCATGAAGATGCAGGCCTGAACAACCAGAGAGAGGGGGGAATGTGGGGGCTGGGAGCGGCTCAAGGAAAAGAATGTAGAGGCCAGTGACAGCCACGTTGCCTCCTGAACCCCTGAGCCAGTGGCTGGGAAGTTTGGGGACAGCAGCAGCAAGTCGAGTCACTGTGAGGTGACCAGAGAAACAGTCCACTAAGTGTGCCCATGACAGCCTGTCACTTCCTAGCCCTCCCTCCACCCTGCCTGACAGCCAGGACACTCCCCATTCCTGAGCCCTGAGGGAGCCACTAAAATCTCACTTAATCGGCCCATTTAGTGCAAATTGTTGAGGGCCTCCCCTGAGCCAGGTGAGCAGGAGGGACGTCAGCCCTGCTGTCCAGGAACAAGAATAATCCAGACAAGAGGTTTTCAAGGGGTGCTCCTGCTGGGACTGCCAGGGAGCTTGTTGGAAATCCAATTTCTCAGGTCCTGCTCTGGCTTACCGAACCTGGAACTCTGGAGGTAGGGCCCAGCAATCTGCATTTTCTTAACCTGCAAGGGGATTTCACTGTCCACAAAAGTCTGAGAACCACTGACCAAGTCTGTCACTGCCTCACTGGTAATGGAGAAAGTCTGTGAGTCTAGTGGTTTGCAGTGGAGAGGGCCCAGGAATGGCCTGCGTGTTGATGTGCGCCCAGTTTCAGAACAGTTGGGCCGGAATGTGGTGTCACTGAAAGCTTCTGATTCCAGTTTCAGAGACACTTTTTCCACCTCAGTTTGGTCATCCTTTCATGGTGATTTCTAAAACTTTATTTGGGAGAAGAGACGGGAACCTTCCCTCCACTCAAAAGGAAGAAAACAGATGGGTTTCTTTGGATTTGCAACCACCACCAGATGGGGGCTTTGCTCTGAGAAGGTTCCTGGCCTGACAGCCAAGACCCTCACCCCTAAGGGATCCACCAAAATCTTACTTAATTGCTCATTTAGGACAAATTATTGAGGGCTTGCCCTGAGCAGGTGAGCAAGGGGGCTGCCAGCCCTGCTGTCCAGGAGGGATAATAATCCAGACCATCAGGGCCTCCCCCGTCCACCCTCAATGGGCCCCAGGGAGGGTATACAGCCAGCTTTTCCCACTGAGCTGATTTCTAAAGAGAAGTGCCAGCCCATGACATAAAATTCCACATAGCCTTTTGGCAAATGACCCCCATATTACCAAACTGCACGACCTTCCATGCATGTCGGGCTTAGTCTGACCGGCTGGACAGTGGAACCCGCAGGCCACTTTCTCCTGGGTTTCCCTCACAGGCTGGACCCTCCTCTGCTCCACCTCCAAGGGGAGGGGACTGCAGCTCTGTCCCAGGCACCCTTGGCCTCCCCATCTGAGCACTTTCCCAGGGCAACCCCATCACGGTGGCCTGACTCCTCCCAAATGTGTCTCCAGCTGTGGGTTCTTCCCTGAACTGCGGGCTCATGTGCCCGGCCCCCTTCCAACCCCTCCTTTCCGCTATTCTGGGGGCACTTCAGATCCCCCTACCCTGTTCAAACTGAGTTCTTGACACCTCGGCCTCCACACACCCTCAAACCTGCTTCTTGCCGTCCTTTTCTCATTTTATCAAACAACACCCCTAAGCCCACTTGTTGCCAAAGAAACTAGGCGTCTTCCTTTCCTTTCCCCTCATCTCAGAATCCAGTTTCTAAGAAAGTCAGGTCAACTCAACCTGGAGAAATCACCTGGCTCCTTTCCACATTCTCTCCAGTCTACAAAGGTAACAATGGCTGTGGCTGCTAATCGCGTACTGACTCACACCACGAGCACGCATGTTATACGCACACTGAACTCACTGGGTCTCCCAGCAAACCTGCGTGTTAACTGCTATATTATTCCCTCCTCCTACACAGGGTAAAATTTCAGCACAGAAGAAATACCCAGTGACTTGCTCACAGCCAGACGTCCGTTTTGTTGCAAGCAGAATTTGGATATGGGTAGCCAACTTCAGGACCCATGTGACCAAACGTGTGCTGCCCCCGTGTCTAGCTAGATGCTCCCACAGCTTCCAGACTGGCCTTCCTGCTTCCAAGCTTGCCCCATACAATTTATTTTATCCACACAACAGCTAGAGTTATCATTCTAAAACATGCACCAGTGCACACAGCAGTCCTCGGGTTAAATATCCCTCCCAGGGGTCCCGAGAGCACTTAGAACGAAACTAAAACTCCTCCTGGTGGCTGCCCCTGCCCGCCTGGCACCACTCATTCATTCTCTCTTGGTGTTTCTTTCCCTCTTTCCCTTCTCCCTTGTCTCTCTCTCTTTCTTCCCTCCCTTGCTCCAGCCCCACTGCCCTCCTCTCTATCCTTAAATTCACCAGACTCCAACTATTCCCTCTGCCTAGAATGATCTTCCCACAGAATTTCACAGAGCTGGATTTTGATCACCTAGACCTCAATGTTACCTTCTTGGAAAGGCTTTTTCTAACTTGCTGCTCCAAACTAGCTGCTCAGTCCATCACATCACCTTATTTTATTTTTATGACAGTTCTCGGCACTATCTGAAATTATTCCACCTTGGTTTGTTTGCACTTTATTTCCTGCCTGCCCGCTTAGAATTTGAGTCCATGGGAGGAAGAAACTTGTCTGTATTTTGCTCACATCCACCTCAGGACCCACAGCTGTGCACACTTTGAGCCTCTGCTCTGCAGCACATGCCACCATAGAAAGGGGACACAACAGAACGCCTGCCCTAAAGGACATCACTGTCTACAGTTCCCTGGTGAGGATGTGGAAGAGTGATTGCTCACCTAGCATAGGACAGCCAAGAAGACGTCCTGGGGTAGTTGATTTGGGTTAATTTTATTTCAGCAGTCATTCTGCACCAGACCTGCGGGTGACAGAGATGGATGAAATCAGTGCTCTCTTTTCCTTAGTACCAAGGTCACCTGGAGAGCCTGCAGAGGCACCCATTGCTGGGTCTCACCCCCAGAGTTTCTGGTTCAGTAGAGCTGGGGTGGGGACCAGGAGTCTGCATTTCTAACAAGTTCCTAGGTAAAAGACCAGTATCGCTAGTGTAGGAACTGCGCTTGAAAATCACCAGATTGGACCATTTCCCTGCCACTACCACCATGAACATGGCTCAGTGCAACACCGTGTGCCACTTGCTCTGATAGAAACGGGAAATGACGATAGGAGACGGAGCCACCCAGCTCACTTAAAAAGGAGGAATCAGGTGACTGCTTGGAGGAACTGGAACATGAATTTAGTTTTGAATAATGAATAAGCATCACTGAGACAAAGAAGGGAAGAAAAACAGGAAAAACTTGCAGAAGAGGACAAAGTAGCTAGCATTATGACGTTAAAAATTGAAATACAAGGTCAGACAATTAAAGTCACAAACTGGTCCTTAAAAGGGTGCTATGTACTACGTTGCTGAATATCACTACAGTCACCAGATGGCCAAAGGGGGTACTCTGAAACTGGCAATGAGTTATTAAGTTAGAAACAGGACCTACAGCCATGCAAGGCAAAAGGGTAAGTCACACTGCATCAGTTTGCTGACGGGATCATTTCGAGTTACGCCTGCATAGTGTGGCCTGTTCTGTGATTGACAGACTTCCCTGTCTTGAACTAAGACATTCCTTTCTACTGATGCCAAGCCGTTAGACAAAGCTTTATTTCTTTAACCAATTACAAGTCAAAGAACTTCTGAGCCCACCTATAACTTATAAGCCACAATTTCAAGATGTCCTGTCTTTGGGTCCAAACCAATGTATACTTTCCATGCATTGATTTATAGTTTTACCTGTAATTCCAGCCTCCCTCCCAAAAATGAGTAAAACCACACTGTAACTTGCCAACTCGCATTGTCTCAGAACCTCTTGACACTATGTTTTCCAGGTTATGGACATTTATATTGGTTCAGAATAAAACTCTTAAGTTATTTTACAGAGTTTGTTTTTTCCATTAACAAAATTTTTATAAAATCACAGTAATGAAGACAGCGTAATATTTGTGCAGAACAGACAGAATTTACAGGGAGTAAAATTGCAGCATAGAAGAAATGCCCAGGGACTTGCTCACAGCCACACGTCTGTGTGTTATAGTGGGATTTGGACGTGGGCAGCCAACTCCAGAATCCTGTGAATAGACGGCCATAGAATAGAAAGCCAAAAACAGACCCACTCCTATCTGGCACTTCAGATCAGTGAGTAAAGGACAGTATTTTCAACAAACACTTGTCTCTTGAGTATTAGTATGGAAGGGTAATCATACTAGCTTCTACACTCTCACAATATGCAAAAATCAATTCCAAAAGGGTCATATTTCTAAATATTTGAAGTAAAACAGTAAAACTCTTAGACAGTACTATAGGAAAATATCTATATACCCTTGGGATAGGAAAGATTTTTTAAAACTAAGAATTTCTGAATCCCAGTACTCTGGGAGGCCAAGGCAGGTGGTTGGCCTGAGCTCAGGAGTTTGAGACCAGCCTAAGGAAAAGGTAGACTCCATCTCTCCTAAAAATAGAAAAACTGGCCAGGTGTTGTGGCCCACACCTGTACTCCCAGCTACACAGAACGCTGAGGCACAAGGATCGCTTGACCCCAAGAGTTTGAGGTTACTTGAGCTATGATGATGCCATGGCACTCACCCAGGGCCACAGAGTGAGACTGTCTCAAAAAAAGAAAGAAAGAAGGAAGAATTTCTGTTCATCCGAAGATACCATTGAGAAAATGAAAGGAAAAACTCGAAATGAGAGATTTGTGCTTTGTATAACCAAAAAGGTCTGTATACAGAATAGTTTTTATTAACAAAAAAGGACTACAATCTATAAGAAAAAGATCAAAAAAATAGATAATTGGTCAAGAGATTTTATAATAGGCACATCATAAAGAGATCCAAATGGCAAAATGAACAAATGAAAAAGTACTCAACTTCCAGAAATTTGCATCAAAACCACAGTGAGGGCAGCACCTGTGGCTCAAAAGAGTAGGGTGCCAGCCCCATATGCTAGAGGTGGCATGTTCAAACCCTACCCCAGCCAAAAACAAAAAAAAACACAGTGAGATACCACCACAGACCCACAAGAATGGCTACAATTTCTGTAACTGACAATACCACTGGGGTGAAAATTCAGAACGAGAACCACATACACTGCAGTAGGTATGTAAATTGAAAACAATTGGACACCACCTACTTAAAACATGCGCCCACCCTCAGACCTGGCATTTCCATTCTGAGTTCAGATATGTGAAAATGCACTATCAAGAATATTTATAACTGATTTATTTATAATAGGCCAAAATAAAATAACCCCAACATTTATTTACCCCAGGAAAATGGAGACATCGGCAGTACATTCAGTGGGACTCTACACAGCAGCGCAGGAAGCCATGTGAAAGACTCACCAAAACAACAGAGTAAAAGAAGCCAGACATGGAAGAGCAAATAGATTCAGAAAACAGGCAAATACAGTGTTTAGGAAGACCACGTTTGTCCTGTGTAAAGCAAGGGTGTAACTTCCATAGATTCTGAGGGTTATTGATGCCAGGCAGGGAGCTCCTGAGAGCTAGCACTGCCCTTTGGCTTGACATGGGTAGTTGTTACAAGGCAGGGTGTCCACTTCTGACAAATCGCAAATCGTAAGCTGTATGTGTATATTTCAAAATTTAAAAGGAAATTTTGTAGGATACAGAATGGCAGAGCAGGGGAAGGAAGTGGAAAAAGTGGACGGAAATGAAAACAAAAACTGCCAGGAGGAGGGGAATATACTTTGTCTAGGAGAAGTGCTGAGTGGTAGTGGTAGAGAGCTTGACCTTGGGCTGTTAGCGTGGGCGTGGGCGTGGGTGGTTCTCTGCAGCAGCACCCAGGAGCCCTAGACTGAGGGTGGGGGCGGGTTAGTATCTTTGTGAGTGGGAAGGAAATTAAAGATCATGTGGCAGGGGTGGGGCTGAAAAGCCTGGATCTGTACCACTAGGCAGCCACACCTATCAAAGACAGACCAGCAGCCACTGACCTAGAGGCTGTAATTAGCAAGTTGGCCCCCAGTGTCTCTCTAAGGCCAAATGCAAATATCCAAAACCAGAGAACAGTCATTCTTTCCCATGTTTCTAAAAACCTTTAGAATTACAAAGGTAAAATAAACATTTATTTTAGAAGCTAACAATGAAAATTGAAAACCAGAGTAGGCCAACCGTTTCCCAGGCAACAAGCCTGATCAGCTACAAATTCCTGGTGTCTGGTTTCAACCAGAACTCACTGTAGCCTGGACAGCCTTTTCTCATTTCTCCTTAATTTCTGATTTCCCCACTGTCCCGCACCCCCAGGGTGTTCTCAGCTGCCCTGTCTGTGGTGGGCTCCCCACCAAGCCTCCTTCCCAACACCTCTGCTGAGCCTGTGTAACCGTCTGTCACCAAAGATGCCAGTGGCCAGAAGAAAACAGGTGCTGGGAGGCCCTAGAGGGTCCCAGGGATGACACAAGGCAGGGACCTGGCTGGAGCCAGTAGCTGGTGGGAGAGTCTGAGTTGAGATGCACCACCTGCCTGACCACCCCAGGGGCCGTGGCTGGCTGGCAGGGGAAGAGCAAATCCTGACAGTCAGAGGGCGGTCTGGGCACAGGGGCCAAGAACACAATCCAGCACAGGAGTGCCCCATGGAAGTGCAGAGCTCAGACACCGGTGTCAGGCAACAGTGGGTTTGAGGCCTGGTTCTGGCATTGACCAGCCCTGTGACTCTGGGCAAGTTACCAACCTCTCTAGTCTCATTTTCCTCTGGTGGAGATGATGCAGATGGGTAGCAATGGATGAAGACCCTGGGGCCAGGCAAACCTTCAGTTCTGAGAGCAGATGCATCTCTGCCCTGTGGCCCCACACCAGGCAAACAAGTGGAACAAGGAAAGGATTGTTGTGTGTCCACGAGCAAAGATATCCCCAAAGATCAAGCCTTCGCTACCTTTTCAAAGCTTGCGTGCCCTGCCAATGGGAGGTGATGCCTACTGATAGCACTAGACACAGGGCTGCGTCTGAGAGCAGGGCCACAAGTTCCTGGTGGGTCCCTGTCCTTCTCTACCCTCCTGCCCCACCTCCTACCCCTCCAAGCGGCCCCCCTCTGCCCCAGCCCCTCACCCAGCACTGTCCAGGTGTCCTGCACTGCTCCCCCGCCCCACCTCCTCTTTCAAAAACACCGAAGTCTCCCCTCCTCTAGAAAGGTCTTTCCTTCAATTTTTCTCCTTTTCTCTGCCAAAATCCCCCAGGGATCGGCCCCTACCCACTGCTGCTGCCCTTTTCCTCCCTCCCCAAGACCCTGCAGCCCTCACAGCCCTGTGACAGGGACGGCGCAGGGCGGGAAGGAGCAGAGGCACAACTACTAAGGGGCTCCAGAAGGTGCACACAGGATCTGTGCACATACAAAATGACACACACACACACCCCCCAACATACACACATACCAACAGACAGACACCCCAACATATACACATACCAACATACATACCAATACACAGACATACATACCCACACACACACCCCAACACAGAAACACACCAACATACACACCCCAACACACAGACGTATATACCAACACACACACCAACACACACACACGACACACAGAGACACAGAGACAAACACACAGATACAGACACACAGAGACAAACACTCAGACACAGACATTTACAGAGTCACACACACAGAGACACATACAAACACACAGAAATACAGATACACACACACACACTTGGGGCAACAGCAAGCCATTCCAGTATGGCAATCAGGGGGTGCTCACTCTGGTGAGAGAAGAGGAGGCAGCCCTGGGGCCATTGTCCTGGGAGTGCCTGCCCTGCCTGGCACGAGGGCTCCAGACCCCTGAGGGCGGCAGCACCTAGAGGGTGAAGAGCTGGTCCTGGGACTGCTGCACCCGGGGCAGAGGCGGGTCTGATGAGGCCTGAGGTCCTAGCTGGGCAGGGAGGGCTCCCATGCCCTGCACAAGTCCCAGGGGTGAGTGCTCAGAAGACATCCCTGACGTGAGGTTAGCAGAAGCGAGGACTGTGCCTGCCTGCCAGAGGCCCAAAGCCTGGAGGAAGCAGAGAGTGACCTGTGGACCCAGAAAGCCACTGTAGGGAGCCAGCTTCCTGACCCCAGGCTAGTCAGCGAATCAGCAAAGAGGCAAGTGGCAGAGTCTAATTTGTACCTGAGAACTAGGCTCCCCATGTTAGACCCACAGCCTTTCTGCTTTCTGCTGACTCAGTGTCATCCTAGTGAGTGCAAAGCTAGGGCCTCCCGCAGGGAGAGTGGGCTCTGGAAACAGAAACCCTGACCAGGGAGGGAGCCGGGGTGCTAAGGCAGCCTGCCCTAAGCTAGGGGGAAGGGGAGGGGGTCCTCTCTGTCTCTGTCACAGAAACTAGTCTTTTCTCTCCTCCCTTCTCCCCCCTCCCCCACAAGGTTTCATTGCCTTCATTAATCATAAGGTTTCTTGCTAATTTAGGGTTTTGTTTACTGATATCTTTTATTCCTTGTTCTGAATTATTTTTTAATAAGCAACTTGAATATTATTACTTTGTAAAATTTTTCTTGATTGAGTGGCTCTTTATTATCTTCTTCCATACAGGTTCTACAGGTTCTTAATAATAAAAAGGAATTTACCAACCCTGGGTCCTGAGCTGCGTCAAGGGACCACATGTCTATGCCAGACATCATGATCTAAGCCCCACACATCCATTATCAGGGCATTGGGGACATAGGTATATTTTGTATGAATTTGTCTTCTTTTCCTGTTTAAGTAGAGCTGTCATCCCTGACCACACACAGTAGAATCACTTGGCCATTTTTATAAATATACTTGAACCTAACCCCTGTACAGACAAAGTAAATCAGAATCCCTGAGACAGGACAGGGCGGGGTATTGGCATTAATACTGAGCCTTGGGAAAGTGGGGGCAACCAGGACGGGGAACCACAGAGAGAAGGGATGCTGGGCTCTGGAGCTCTGTAACAAGCAGAAAGCTGTCCCTCTGGGGAGGGTGTGACCTCCTCCTCCAAGGTGGATGTGTGCCTCCTCCCCTGTCCCCTGGACTTCTGGCCCAGACTACTACCTGAGAGGTTCCTGTGATTCTTCATCCTTCTGTCGCTATCTTGGCTGTTCCTCTGCTCATTGATGCTTAGCTTTTGTCTCTGGATGTCCCCTATGCTCTTGATCTCACAACCTTCTTGGCGATGTCTTTGCTGAAGCCAGCCATCCTCTTACTGTTGCCCCAAGGCAACCAGGAGCTGGGAATCAGGCAGAGGGAGCATTGTGACATCAGCAGTTGCCATGCTCCCCTAGAATCTTTGGCCTCGCTCTCCTCCCACAGGCTCAGAGAGTTGCAAACACTGATGTTAAAGTGATCATTCCCTCCCCAGGAACAAGTGCCTACTGTGTGCTGGGCCCTGATGGGCATGGTCCCACTGGGATCTCTGCCTCTGGGCCAGACCTGGCCAGCTACAAAGATAGATGAGACCCCTAGTCTACTTCCTTAGCACCACAGTTACCTAGGTCCATTAAGGCAGTGGCCCCCAGCCCTTTTGGCTCAAGGCACTGGTTTCATGGAAGATAATTTTCCATGGTGAGGGGATGGGGGACCTGACAGGAGGCAGAGCTCAGGCAGTGATGCAAGCGATGGGAAGCGGCTGTAAATACAGATGAAGCTTTGCTGGCTTGCCCATGCTCACCTCCTGCTGTGCGGCCTAGTTCCTAACAGGCCACTGCCTAGTGCCATTCACAGATTAGGGATCACAGCGTTAAGACACAGATTGCTTTCTGGGTTCCACACCCAGCAGAAGGTGGATTCAGGGTCTCTGATTCAGTAAATATGGGCTGGGCAAGCTCTCAGCATGCTTCTGAAATAAGGTGCTCTCTGGATGAATTGGAGAGAGAATCACTACCAGGAAGAGGCTACTGATAGTCAGCCTCCTTCTGCCCCACCTCCCGTGTTTGGCCAGAGGAGAGTGTGCAGCTTCTACCCACACCTGGGACCCCAACCCTGGACAGACCTTCCAGATTCACACGATGCAGAGCAGGGTGTGAAGTCTGGCGGTTTATTTGCAGCTGTCACCACCCAAGAACTAGGCTGGAGTTACTCTTGAGCCCTGTTGACAAATCCTTTGTATGTAAAGTCTTTCCTCATGTCTATTCTTCTCCATCCCTATTCCCTTCTCGAGGTCAACCTGTCCAGTCAGGAATCTGAAGTCCCCTCACTTCTCCGCAGCCACGTCAAGTGCACCAGCTTCCTCAAAATCATGCTGACTCAGCGATGTATTTCCCATTGACGCCTCTTCCTCGGGGCTCTCTGTAATCTGGGAAGAGAAGCATATTCTAGAAAAAGTGTAAGTCTAGAAGGCAGAAGATCTTCATTTTAGTCTCATTTTATCATTGAGTGGTAGGAAAATATCCATCAAATCATTCCCTAGTAAGAATACACCTGTCCTTCTTGCTCACAAGCCAGCGCCTGACACTCCAGGTGGACCCTCCACCATCCTTTTGCTGTCACCAACCTCCATCCCCTCCTCTCTCCAGACTCTAGCTCCTCTTCAAATCCAGCTCAAACTCCCACTGAATCTGTTCTTCCTCTAAAGTTCCTGCGCCTGCGGGGCTGAGCCTCCAAGTGCAGGACAGGCCAGAGCCCAAGCTGGGAGCCAGACCCTTGCACACGTTAAAGTGACTTTTGTGAGTGCCATCAGCACCATCACCTACCAGCACACACACTGTTTGGGGAAGCCATGATGTAATCACGTCTGCTCCTATGTTGCTCATGGCAAGACCCCAAGCTAGAGAAAGAAATCTATAGCCCGAGTTATTTTCCTCCCAGGGCTCACCTGGCATGATGTGCATCTGGCTGGTGATCAGCTCCTACCAGCTATGAGCAGGGTGAGCCCCCACTAGTGTGCAGCGTGACCTGGCACCCACCAGTCAGAGACACCCTCCCATAATTGGCCCTCAGTGCACCTTGCTGCCTTGCCACAGGCACATCCAATGACCTCCTGACCAGCAGGTGTGGAGCACTGCCCTATCCCTTTGTTCAGGGAAGAATGAACTAAGCTTCTGGGATACCAAATCTGGCTCTAGGTCACCCACACACACACCTTGTGCCTTCAACTCCTTTCATGCTAGAACTTTTCCAATGTTCAAAATCTTTAAGGAAATCCTATAGAGCCGGGTCTAGCATTCTAATCCCCATGCTACAAAATTACAAACCTGAGGCCAACAGGAGTTAAATAGATTGCCCACAGATACACCAGTTCACAAGTATTAATACAAAATTCAAAGTGCAGACTCCAGAACATAAGGCATGAAAAAGAAGCCACTCAGGCAGCTCTACCCACCAACTCAATGTAAGAATCCACCCGAAATCCACAATGGGCTTCCCAGATCCCCAGCTCCTACCCATCTTACATATACTCATCTTCCTTCTGCCTCCCACTCCAAATCACTGGAAAAATGGGTTAGACATACAAAGGCTGACAATTAAGTTTACAAACACATCCTAGAAAAAATGCTACATACCTCATTGTGAAAATCACTATGGTCACCTTCAAAGTACTTGGGAAGCTATGTACTGACACCAGTGTGTAGTCCACCCTTCAAGCAACTTCAGACCTCTTTTTCTGGAATGACTATCAGAGTCATCATCATATTAACTTTGATGTCCTGAATGTCATCTAAATGTCTTCCTTTCAATGTTTCATTTATCTTCCAGTAAAGAAAAGTCACTGGGGGCCAAGTCAGGTGAATAGGGAGGGTGTTCCAACACAGTTGTTGACTGGTAAAGACTCCCTCCTGGACAATGCCTTGTGAGCTAGTGCATTGTCATGATGCAAGAGCCATGAGTTGTTGGCCAAGATTTTTAATTAAGATTTTCCCAGCTGGTTCTCTATCAATGTTTACTTAGTCTGCATGCTTTTCACAGTCAGATAATAATTTTGATCCACAATTCAATGAATTTTGTCAATGTTCTCCTCAGTTCTACTCATTACTGGCTACCCTGACCTTTCCTCATCAGTGACACTTTCTCTCCCCTCAGAAAAACATTTAATATAGGCTTGGCATCCATAGCTCAGCAGTTAGGGTGCCAGCCACATGCTCCAAGGCTGGTGGGTTTGAACCCAGCTGGAGCCTGCCAAACAAACAAACAGCCGAGCATTGTGGCAGGTGCCTAAAGTCCCAGCTATAAAGGAGGCTGAGGCAAAAGAATCATTTGAGCCCCAAATGATGTTTCTGTGAGCTGTGATGCTGCAGCACTCTACCGAGGGCAACACAGTAAGACCCTGTCTCAAAAAAAAAAAAAGAAAGAAAGAAAGAAAAGCATTTAATCCATTTGTACGTTGCCACTCTCTTCATGGCATCATCCCCATAAACTCAGACTAACATACCCCTGATTTCATTTCTACTCTTGCCAAATTTAACAAAAAAATGTATGAATGTTTGTTCATCACTCTAATTGAAACTCCAACATTCTGGCAGTTGTACAGAAAAGCACACAACAACAGTAATGAATGCCACTCAGAAAAACACTGCCATACATCAATATGAGCACTGATATACCAAGGTTATGAAACCTTACTGAATTGTTTGTACAGTGCTGATAACATAAGCACATGCTGGCAAGTTGAGGAACTTTACTGTCAGACCCCATATCCCTTTGGCATACGCACTCAAGTTTTATATGAAAAAAAAAAATCAGGGAAAAGAATCAATGTTTTAAGTCAGAAGTTTATTAACTCTCCCTCTACATCCCCAAGTTGCTTTTTTTTTTTTTTTTGAGACAGAGTCTCACTTTGTTGCCCTCAGTACAGTGCCGTGGAATCATAGCTCACAGAAACCTCTAATTCTTGGACTCAAGTGATTCTCTTGCCTCAGTCTCCCAAGTAGTTGGGACTACAGGCACCCACCACAATGCCCAGCTATTTTTAGAGACAAGGTCTTGCTCTTGCTCAGGCTGGTCTTGAACCTGTGAGCTCAGGCAATCCACCCATCTTGGCCTCCCAGAGTGTTAAGGTTACAGGTGTGAGCACCATGCCTGGCCCCCCAAGTTGCCTTTCTGAGTGTCAGACACCAGCACACATCACCCCTTCCTAGAAGGGGTCCACCACAGCCCTGTACCCCTGGTGGAGTAAGTCGAAGATGGACATCCAGTCTATTCAGGCAGTTCACTGGCTGGCTTCTTGCCTGAGGCCTGAACCAGAAAGAGGACCTAGGCTAGTCCAATTATCTCTTAGGAGTACAAATTGGAGACAGAAAATGAACAGGCAATTGTCCACGGGAGCCAAAGCTCTGAGCATCTAAAAGGCCACAAAGGGGTCGGGGGGTGGGGAGAATGTACCAAATGAAAGGATCTAAATGAGGTCAATATGTTGCAATTTGTAGATAAACTTCTTTTTTTTAATTTATTTTTCTTACTTATACATGTGTATATTAGGTTTCCACTTCTGCCTTCACAGAATTAAAAAGGCTAAATTTAATGGCAATAACAATATTTACCATAAGGACTGAGAACAAAAGCCTCATAAAGAACAAATGAAGATAAATACATTCAGAAAAGAAATAAGACAATTGCTGCAACAAAATATCAAGCAATAATAATAGTAATAATGCAAAGAAAGTAACATTCACATTGTCAGATAGAAGTAGGTCTGGGCAGTGCCTGTGCCTCAAAGGAGTAGGGCACC
>NW_003852441.1:3686631-3696878 GCF_000181295.1 Otolemur garnettii | reverse complement strand
TCTATCGGCTTTAGAGAAGATTGTATTCATGTCTCTTCCCCATTGATGTATGGGGTTGTTGGGTTTTTTCTTGTAGATTAATTGAAGTTCTGCATAGATCCTTGTTATTAGACTTTTGTCTGATTCAAAATGTGCAAATATCCTTTCCCATTGAGTAGGTTGTCTATTTGCTTTGGTTGTTGTCTCCTTGGCTGTATAAAAACTTTTCAGTTTCATTAAAACCCATTTGTTTATTATTGGTGTTGTTGCTATTGCCATGGCAGTCTTCCTCATAAAGTCTTTCCCCAGGCCAATATCATCCAGTGTTTTTCCTATTCTTTCTTTGAAGATTTTTATCATTTCATGCCTTAAATTTAAGTCCTTGATCCATCTTAAATCAATTTTTGTGAGTGGAGAAAGGTGCAGGTCCAATTTCAATCTTTTACATGTGGATATCCAGTTCTCCAAGCACCATTTATTAAATAGGGAGTCTTTCCCCCATTGGATGTTCTTGTTTGGTTTATCGAAGATTAGGTGGCTGTAAGTTGTTGGTTTCATTTCCAGGTTTTCTATTCGATTCCAAACATCTATGTCTCTATTTTTGTGCCAGTACCGTGCTGTCTTGACCACTATGGCCTTGTAGTACAGCCTAAAATCTGGTATAGTGATACCTCGGCTTTGTTTTTGTTACTTAGAACTGCCTTAGCTATACAAGCTTTTTTCTGGTTCCATACAAAATGCAGAATCATTTTTTCTAAGTCTTGAAAGTAGGATATTGGTATTTTAATAGGGATGGCATTGAATCGGTAAATTACTCTGGGAAGAATAGACATTTTAACAATGTTGATTCTTCCCAGTCATGAGCATGGTATGTTCTTCCATTTGTTGATGTCCATTTCTTTTCTCAGAGTTTCATAGTTGTCTTTATAGAGATCTTTCACATTCCTTTGTTAGGTAAACTCCCAAATATTTCATCTTCTTTGGCACTACTGTAAAAGGAATAGTATCCTTGACTGTTTTTTCAGCTTACCTATTGTTGGTATATATAAAGGGTACAGATTTGTGAATATTGATTTTGTATCCTGAGACACTGATGTACTCCTTGATCACTTCTAAAGGTTTTGTAGTTGAATACCTGGGGTTTTCCAGATATGCAATCATATCATCTGCAAAGAGTGAAAGTTTGATTTCCTCTGACCCTATACGGATACCCTTGATCACCTTTTCTTGCCTGATTGTGATGGCTAAGACTTCTATTACAATGTTAAAAAATGATAAAGACAATGGGTATCCTTGCCTGGTTCCTGATCTGAGTGGAAATGATTTCAATTTAATGCCATTCAATACAATATTGGCTGTGGATTTGCTGTAGATGGCCTCTATCAGTTTAAGAAATGTTCCTTCAATACCTATTTTTTAAGTTATTCTGATCATAAAAGGATGCTGGATATTCTCAAAAGCTTTGTCTACATCAACTGAGAGAATCATATGGTCTTTGTTTTTTATTTTCTTGATAGGATGTATTATATTTATAGATTTACATATATTGAACCAGCCTTGAGACCCTGGGATAAAACCCACTTGTTCATGGTATATAATTTGTTTGATGTGATGCTGGATTCTGTTTGTTAGGACATTATTAAATATTTTTGCATCTATATTCATTGAAGACATTGGACTTTAATTTTCTTTTCTTGTTGGGTCTTTTCCTGGTTTGGGGATCAGGGTGATATTTGCTTTATAGAATGTGTTGGGAAGTATTCCTTCTTTTTCTATGCTTTGGAAAAGGTTATGTAATATAGGTTCTAGTTCCCCTTTAAAGGTTTGATAGAATTCCAATGTGAAGCAGTCTGGTCCTGAACTCTTCTTTTTGGGAGATTTCATATAGTTGATGCTATTTCAGTACTTGATATAGGTCTGTTCAACATTTCTAATTCTTTCTGGGTAAGTTGAGGAAGGTGTCTTGCTTCCAAGTATTGGTCAATTTCTTTTAGATTTTTGTATTTCTGAGAATAGAGTTTTTTGTAGTATTCATTAAGAATATTTTGAATTTCTGAGGTGTCTGTTGTTATTTCCCCTTTCTCATTTCTGACTGATGAAATTAGTGATTTTAATTTTCTATTTCTGGTTAGGCTAGCCAAGAGTTTATCAATTTTGCTAAACTTTTCAAAACACCAACTTTTTGATTCATTGATCTTTTGAATAATTCTTTTGTTTTATATTTCACTTAATTCAGCTCTAATTTTGGTTATTTCTTTTCTTCTGCTGAGTTTTGGGTTGAAGTGTTCTTTCTTTTCCAGTTGCTGGAGATGTCCTATTAAGTTATTGACTTCCTCTTTTTCTGTTCTCTTAAGGAAGGCTTGCAGTGCTACAAATTTCCCTCTCAGGACTGCCTTTGCGGTATCCCAGAGGTTCTGATAATTTGTGTCTTCATTATCATTCTGTTCCAAAAACTTGGTAATTTCCGTCCTAATCTCATCTTTCACCCAGCTATCTTTTAGCATAAGGTTATTTAGTTTCCATGTCTTTGTATGAGTATGCAGATCCCTGTTATTGGTGAGTTCAACTTTTGTTCCGTGATGATCTGAGAAAATACACAGAATAATTTCTATTCTTTTAAATTTGCTGAGGTTAGCCTTGTGACCTAAGATGTAATCAATTTTGGAGGATGTTCCATGGGGTGATGAGAAGAATGTGTATTCAATTTTGTTAGGATGAAATGTTCTGTAGATGTCAATTAAATTCAACTGACATATGGTGAAGTTTAAGTCCAAAATTTCTTTGCTTAGTTTCTTCTTAGAGGATCTCTCCAACACTGCCAAAGGGATGTGAAAATCTCCGACTATTATGGTGCTGGAAGATATCAAATTGTTCATGTCTGTTAGGGTCTTGGTTATAAATAGAGGAGATTCTGAGTGGGCGCATAAATGTTAATAATTGATATCTCATCATGTCAAGTGTTTCCCTTAACAAATATGAAGTGACCATCATTGTCTTTCCTTACTTTTGTTGTTCTAAAGCCTAATGCATCTGCAAATAAAATTGCAAGCCCTGCTTTTTTTTGTTTTCCATTTGCCAGGATTATACATGTTCATTCCTTCACCCTGAGTCTATATTTATCCTTTAAAATAAGATGAGATTCTTGTATGCAACAGATATCTGGCCTGGGTTTTTGTATCCAGTCAGCCAACCTGTGCCTCTTTAGCAAACAATTTAAGCCATTCACATGAATTAAGAGTATTGATAAGCCTGGTGGTATTTTGGGTGTCAAGTTTTTCGAAGAACCAGTGGACATTTTTAATCCTTTCACCATTGAAAGGATTGAAGTTGGAAGTTGGGTTTTGATCCATAATTTCTGAGTGAGTTTACTTTGGTGGTAGAGCACTGTGGTGATCATTATGGAGGATGGGTCTGAGAATATCTTGAAGAGCTGGTTTAGTTACGGCAAATTTCTTCAAAGTGTGAAGGTCATTAAAGTGTTTTACTTCTCCATCATAAATGAAACTCAGTTTAGCTGGGTATAAAATCCTGGGCTGAAAGTTGTTTTGTTTTAGGATATTGAAGGTTGATGACCATCCTCTTTTGGCTTGAAAAGTGTCAGCAGAAAGATCTGCGGTCATTCTAATATTCTTCCCCCTGTAGGTTATGTTTTTCTTACGTCTGGCTGCTTGCAAGATCTTCTCTTTCATATTAACTTTGGCGAAGCTAATTACAATGTGTCTAGGGGTTGCTTTATTTGGAATGAATCATGCTGGGGTTCTGAAACTGTCTGCTATCTGAATTTCAGAATCTCTTGCCATGTTTGGAATATTTTTCTCTAAAATCTCTTGGAATAGAGCATCTGTGCCTTTCAAATCATTCTCATCACCTTCAGGAATTCTAATAAGGCAAATGTTTGCTTTTTTGGAGTGGTCCCACAACTCTCTCAGGGAATGATCCATCTTTGCTCTCCATTTCTCTTCATCTTTGAGCATTTGGGAGCATTCAAAAGCTTTTTTTTCAATGTCCAAGATCCTTCTGCCTATTCCATCCTATTACTGAGGGATTCTACTGTATTTCTCAGGTCTTTGAGGGATGCAAATTCTTGCCTCAATTTGTCAAAATCTTTGGTGATTTTATCTTTGAATTCTTGAGACAACTTTTGAATTGCTCCTTCAACTTCTAATTCCAATTTTACTTCAATTCTGTTAATCTTATTTGCTACCCAAATTCTGAACTCAATTTCTGACATCTCAGCCATTTGTTTATGAATGGGATCTTCAGTTGTGTCTCCTTTATTATACCCTGGGAGAGTTGATCTACTCTGGTTATTCATGTTGCCCAAGTTTTTCCTCCGATTCCACCCCATGGTTATTTTTCACCATTTGTTTAGAGAGGCTGGTAAGGTGGAATTAAATTGAAGGATCCTGGAGATGTAGTTAACCAGCCCTTTACCAGAGTGCTGGGACTGGTGATTGCAGCTTTTCCCCTATGGCTTTACTGGAGACCCACTTGGTATGATGGGGCTAGGTGGGTCTGTCTTGTATTTAGTTAGACTCTGACCAATCCTAGTGGTTCAGTGACTTTGGGTTGAAATCTCAGCTGTGGAGGAATACAAGCAATTAAGATGCCCTCCCACCCACTGGCAATAACTGGGAGAGGAGAATCAGACTCTCCCTCTACAACACAACCAGGGTATAACCTTGGAGAGTCCCCAGGTGATCAACCCAGATCAAGAGTTCCAAACCAATTGTCCTGGTCAGCACAAACAGGGATCAAGTGGGAGAGTTCAAATGGAACAGCAGGGGTCCACTGGCAGCTCAAGTGTGACTCACTCTGGTGATCCTTGGCATCAGAAAGCTTCACCCAACAAAAGAATTATTCCATGGGAGCTGGTGCCTCTTTTCCCACTTTGCATTACTGTCATCCTTAGTCACTGGTTACCCTGCAGGGCTGCAGCCCAGCTCTAATACTCAAGTACACCAGGGATTTGCACCTAAGTCAAAGAGGAGATAATGCCTCCCCCACTGGGCCATTTCACTACTGTGCAGGCTGAAGGAGTTCTGGTCTGATTTCCTCCCGTGATCATTGGAAACTGGGGAGTGTTCCATCTGCGGGGATTACGTGAAGGAGTATAGTTCTCTCCCTCAGAGACCACACCTCTGCCTTGGCCAAATTCCACCTGTGGAACCCCTGTGGGTCAGGTCAGGTTCCCTCCATGTTCCACAGAATTGGGGAGGTGTCTCTCCCAAATCTGACCCCAGTAGGAGGAACCATGAGGCCACCACCACTGTCAGGTTTGGTGCTGCCACTATCAGAGGTGATGCCACGGGTCTGGGGTACTGCTGGGTGCAGTTTGCAGGAGCCAGTTGGGGAGCCAGAGAGGAGAACCACTGGCCCCGACTGCAGGTCACAGGAGCTAGGCGGGGAGCCAGAGGGCAGAGCGTCCGGTCATATGGATCACAAGAGCATGGTGGGAAGCTGGGAAGCTGGTGGGTGGTGCCCCTCAAGTGGCAGAAGCTGGTGGGGTCCCTGCAGGTGCCACCTTGGTCCCGGTGGTCAGTAGTGGGTCTGCACTATGCTGCTTCAAACACAGAGCATGTCTCTCTCCCGTTGTGACTCCCCACCTCTGAAATTTGTTTCCTTGGAGTCCCACCTTGTCTCAGCGGGGTGATGCAAGCCTATCAATCCTCTCTCTCAGCTCAGTTCTGATCTTCTGCTTTATTGGATTGGTTCTGGCCATTTTTTCTCCCTCTGGATGGGAGCCTCTGTTGAAAGCTGGCTTCAGTCAAACATCTTGCCTCCCTCTCAATAAATATGCATTTAAATGCTTGAATATGCATAGAAGATAGGTTTCTGAAATGCTATGAAATTGCAACCATAGCTAATCAGGAAGGGAAGGAAGACCCTCCCCCCAGAGACAGAACACTTGCTTTTCACTTTATAGGAATGTTTCACCACATGCCTGTATAAGGTCTTCATTATGGAAAAACTAATTTTACAAAGGAAGTACAGGAAAGAATGACCCGAATCATCTGAACAGTTTGTATACTTCAAGGTCATAAATAAGAAATCCCCACAATCCCCACCATTTCCACCCTGCCCCCTTCTGCTCCTGATCTGGCTAATGCAGAACCAACCTTTAAGTTCCAGGTGAAAGTCACCTTCCACAGTGGGGCACAGAACTGAGTAACCGAGCATCCCAAACAAACCAGTCTGATTCATTAAGGAGTGGTAAGGCTGACCACCTGCCTAGAAGTGCTGAATTTCAAAATCTTTAAAACATGACAAAATATATATTGTAAGCTGGATCTGGATCCTGGCTCCAGGTGGCAATCCCACAAAAAAAGAGTCAATTGTTCCCTTAACTATGCGCCAGGGCCCTTTGATCATACCTCTTTCCATGCCCTTCTGTTGTATTGCCGTCATCAGACTGTAGCTCTTTGAATAATTAATGCAGTCATTGCCAGCTGTAATTGGGGCTCATCGTGGGTCATACAACATGCTGTAATCACACTTGACCCTCACAATCACCCTGAAAATCAGGTACAGTTTTTGAATTCCCATTTTAAAAATGAGAAATTGAGTCTGAGAGAAGTTGAAAAACTTGCTTAAGGTCATAACAACCAGCAACAAGATGGGTGGGTAGAGCCAGGACTTGAACCCAGGAGGTTTGGCTCCAGAATCTACTTGCTTAGCCACACTTTATTTTGGAAGACAAGACTCATGCCTCAGTCCTAGTAGGAGATTCAGCGATTAGCATCTGAGTTTAAATAAAGTAAAATTAACAATACCTTATTGGGCGACTATAGAATGAAAAATTTCCTTCCCTACCTCCAAGGAGGCAAAACAGGAAGTCATTTTCATTATGTCTCACTTGACCCACAAATTTTTTCAAGAAAAATAGCTACCACATGGATAAACTTAGACATCTTTAGGCTAAGTGAAAGTAACTACTTGCAAGAGACCCCATATTTGGTGATTCCATTTATACAGAATCTCTAGGATAGACAAATGGACAGAGTTAGAAAGCAGAAGTGCTCGGGGCTGGGAAGGAAAGGAGGTTTGGGGACTGGCTGCTGAAGGCCAAGGGGTTTCTTATTAGGGGAATGAAAAATGTCCTAAAAATTGTTTGTGGTGATGGCTACACAACTCTGAATATTCTAAAACCACTGAATTGTACAATTTAAATTGGAAAATTATATGGAAAGTGAATTATCTCTCACTAAAGGGATTTTAAAAAGAAAAGTATCTACTTAATTATCTTTTTCCAAATCCAGTAGAAGCTCTATACGTTGATCACACAAGAGACTATAACAAACTGATCAACATACTGAGGTGGTCAACATAGGAACTAGGCCTTCTGTACTGATACGGGTGCATGTCCAGTCTATGAATTAGGCCAACTTAAGGAGGTGGTTAGTGTAGGGAGGTGCTCAACTGTGGAGATTCTAATGTATATGCTAAGGGTGAGATAAGAAAGAGATGAGATGAAAGATAAAACTAATGAATAGTACATAATGATAGGTTACATAGCAAGTTATGCAGGTAGGTATCCAGATAGATAATAGATAGATTTAGACAATAGTTTCCTGTTAGTTTCTTTCTTCATATTCTCCCTTCCAAGACCAGACATCCAAGAGAGGGGAAGCCCTATTGACAAATCATGAGAGTTACTAAGTTATTAAGAAAACAGCACGACAGCCAGCCATATGCCACACCTGTTCCCTCCACTGGCTTCATCGGCACCTCCTGACAAGTTCTGATGGCTCAAATCTTTTGGCTTATCTGTTACTTCTCTTAGACGTACATCAAAATCCCCAGCTTTGGGTTCTGTTCTCATGGTGGAGCATGAGATAGATTACCCAGCAAACTCCTAACTCTCAAGAAAGAAAGAAAGAAAGAAAGAAAGAAAGAAAGAAAGAAAGAATGCTGCGATGTAGTCATCCAGAAGGGCAGGCAATCCCGGAGGAATTTCTTTCATCTTTGGAACACATTATGTAATTTATTTTGTAAGAGATTCACGGAGCTAATTCCATTTTTCATTGGCAACCATTAACATGAGTTCACATTCCCAGAAGTAATTCTGGAGATACACAGCGTCCTGGGACTGGGAGGAGTCAAGCACATCGCAAAATGTTTTGTCTGCATACAGTAGATAATGCACACAAAATCGTGTGTACAGGCTCACAATCACAGGCACACTGCTTTCTAGACAGACTCATAAAATGTTCTGTTCCCTCCACATTCCATAAGTTGGTCTTCCAACCACATGTCACCCAATCTCAAAAGAGTCCAAAATATAAGAAGCCCTAGGGGAAAGGTCTTATAGCTTGAAGTCTCATCTGTTGTTTCTCAATCCTGTCTTTCTTTTTCATTACCATCATCCAAATGTCACTCCATGAAATGTTCTCCTAAGTTACTTGAGACCTAGTTATGAGCACAGATTTCCATAACTTATACCCTGGAATGCTGGTTCAGTAGGTCTGGAGGAAAGTCTGGGAAGCTGTGTTTCTTTGGTTAGGTTTTTGTTTTGTTTTGTTTTAATGTTTAAATTTTATTTATTTATTTTTAATTGACAAAATGATAATTCTGTATCATTATGGGGCACAATGTGATGCTTTTTAATCTATGTGTACATTATAGAAAGATTTAATCAAACTAATTAACCAATCCATCACCTCACTGACTTCTCTTTTTGTGGTGAGAATATTTGAAAAATAAGCAAAGGATCTGAACAGTCATTTCACATAAAACAAGATACGAATGGCCAACAGATGTATAATAAAAAAGTTTAACATTTCTAATCATCAGAGAAATGCAAAAAAGACAATGAGATGTCTCCTCACACCTGTTAGGATGGCTATTACCAAAAAGGGCAAACATAACAAATTTGGCAGGAGTGTGGAGAACCCTGGTACACTTCAGTACAGCCATTGTGGAAAACAGTATAGGGGTTCCTCCGTGACCTTATATGATACTGGCATAAAATCCAGCAATCCCATTTCTGGGTATTTATCCAAAGGAATTGAAATTGATACAGCAGAGTAATATCTACACTCCCTTGCCCATTTCATCATTATTCACCACAGCCAAGATAAGGAAGGAGCCCTAAATCTCCATCAACAGATGAGTGGATGAAGAAAGACGTGGTATACATGGACCAGTGTTTCTTGAACCTCTCTGATCTCCCCGCACACCTGAACCTATAGGCAAACTTCCACGGCACACTTAAATTATGTTCTACAGGGGGAAAAAAAAAAAAGGATATACTTACTGTGCTTTGAACTTCTTTTTAAAATAACTTAATTAATGATCTTTAAAAATGTTCCTGGCACACCTAACATCCTCTCACAGCCCAGCAGTGTGCCACAGCACACCTGTACAAAATCCCTTATATAGACAATGAAACATTATGGAGCCTTTAAAAAGAGTGGCCTGTCATTCACTCCAACAGGGAGGGAACTGAAGGCATTAAGCTAAATGAAATAAGCCAGGGCAGAAAGACAAACACTGCACCTTGTGCAGTTGATAACAATGTATTCTACATTTCAAAATCTCTGAAAGAGTAAGAGGCTGAGATTCTAAGGGAAGCCTGGGAACTGCTGCTCTAGACTGTCACAACAGCACCCCAACTGGTCTTTCTCTGCGAAATCATTTTTTAACTGCCGACGTTTGACAGCTGACAGCTTCTAAGCTTCCTGCTTCCCTCTTTCCCATGTGCCCTACATCTGGGCCACCTGATACGAAATCTTTTCATATCTCTTTTGGGGCCAGGAAGAAATTCACACCACACAAGCTCCTGCCGATACTCAGGAACCCCCAACTTAGCCACACCCTGTAACCACCACTGAAAAAAAAAAAAAAAATGCCAATCTCCTGTCTTGCCCTCTGTGAGAAGGAGAAATACATCTTATACGTCTTACAGATCCTGAGAAAGCAGCAGGCAGCTGCAGAGGAACTCCTCCTCCAAAGACAAGAACAAACTTTATACTGAGCTGAAATAACCTTGAAAAGCAAAAGAAAAACAGACTTGGTAACTAATAACAACACCCTGGTTTCTAACATCTGTAGCCATAACTATGTGGCTGATATTGAACTGAAGACAAAAGGGTATAGAAGAGGCTGGAAATAAACCGTTCCTGGGAACTCAGCGTTTCACACCTTGAGGCTCCCGAGTACTCACCGGCAGCTAAAGGTTCCTTCCTCTATATGGTTGGTGTAAGTGTCTGTCTGTTTTAATTCACCATTTTTCTATAACATCTCAGCCTGTTTGGAAGAGCTTGGGG
>NW_003852441.1:3668701-3686003 GCF_000181295.1 Otolemur garnettii | reverse complement strand
TGTAGTTGTTGCATAAAAACAATGATGTGAGTAAGATGTGATTGCTATGTGACAGATAATTTCTCTGGGAAGACAGGACCTGTGAAAGTCCAGTAAATGATCGAATTTGTCTTTAATTTGAATGTCAGATCACAGCTCTGTGCATTCCATTTGAAAATTGGCCAGGAACACATTTGCGTTGACTAAAAATGGAGTCTCGAATGCACCAAAATAGTGATTTTTTTTTTTTTTTGGCAGTTTTTGGCTGTGGCTGGGTTTGAACCCACCACCTCCGGTATATGGGGCTAGCACCCGCCTCCTTTGAGCCACAGGTGCCGCCCTAAATTATTGATTATTTTCCTGGAAGTCTTGTGATATGTTTTCATACTGTTGTATCAAATCAAAAAGCAAAGCCACATGTGCTTTTGCTGTTCACAAAACACAGGACAAAATCATTTGCCTTAATTTGTGCTGGCCTTGGGTTTCACTTGGAAGACTGTATGGTTTGAAACATTGTATTGCTAAGTGGGTTTTCACCTTGAAGATGCAGGTTTCACTCATTTCAATGAGAGATTAAATCCACTAAAAGTACTAAATTCACAAAAAATGTGGGTTGGACACCTGTGCTTTACAGCGCCCCACCACCTGCAGTCCCCTCCCGCCCGCCCAATCTCTGTAGAGATGGTGACACAGCACTGGACCCAGGAACCTTGTCTGCCTCACCTTCCTCCAGCCACCTTCTCTCATGCCTCAGGCTGAAGCCACATAGTGCTATACTTTAAAGTAATTAGTTCATTTCCTACATATTCCCACTGCCCTTCTTTCTCATTGTAAAGTTCAAAGAAACCACAAAGTTAAAAAAAAAAAAACCTCTGAACACAAGTCCACAGAGCCAGTTTTCCTGCCAAGAACAGACAATAGTGGGGCTAGGGCAGTGGAAACCCTCAGGAGGAAGGACTGTGAGCAGGCCAGAAGTGGAGAAAGGGTAGACAGATCCTCTGAATCAGGAGCCCCTTCCCTTCCTTCCAGGTGGTGTCACCCGCCCTCCCCATGAGGCCTTCTCTGATCTGCCCAGGCAAAGCTAATCTCTCTCTCTCTCTGTCTTTCTCTCTCTCCCTAACACACCATTCATACTATCTCCCTGTAATATTGTGGGTTGTTCACAAGTTTGTTTACTCCAGGCCGGGCACAGTGGCTCATGCCTGTGAATCCTAGGCGGGAGGATTACCTGAGCTCAAGAGTTCGAGACCAGCCTGAGCAAGCTCAAGACCCCCAAGCATTGTGGCAGGTCCTATAGTCCCAGCTACTCAGGAGGCTGAGGCAGGAGGATCAATTGAGCCCAACACTTTGAGGTTGCTATGAACTATTATGCCAACAAAGTAAGACTCTGTCTCAAAAAGAAAAAAAAAAGAAAAGAAAAGAAAACTTTGTTTACTGCACTGGGTAAATGGCTTCTTAGTAGTGACTATCTTTTAATTACCACAACATCTAAAGCATAAAGGGCTGATAAACCTCCTGTCCTGGAGTATTAAATTATTAATATTTAGGAGTCCTATAACTAACTTAGAATAGTGCAATTATATGGCACTGCATTTTTAGTACACTGAAAAGCATTATTTTTTTAATGTAAGTGTCAAAAATGTCACAGTGGGTTTGGAAACTTACTTTCTTGTTTCTGCTTTTCACGATTCTAGGAACTCTGAAGTGGCCTGAGGTCTCTTAATCTCCAGCAGACCCTGTGCATACAGCAGAGTCTAATATGGGAAGGGTTCAGGAAACAGCCACTGATCAGTTGCTACTTCACTGCAAAAATTCCTTGAAGATGGACCAGTGCCAGAAGCTGATGGTGTTTCTATGGGACAGTAAACTTAATCCTTCCCCCTTTCCTTTCCAGCCACAGGCCCATACTTATCCCATAACGCAGGTCTTGCCTACTGGTCCACGTGGCAGAGATTCCTCCAATGGCTTCCAACCACCTGTGAGCCCTGGGCAGTAAGTACTCCAGTTCCAAGCTTCCTGTGGCACAGTGAGAGGGCTTAGGCTCTGCCTTTTACTACCTGTGAGCCTTAAGAAGCTCCTTCTCCTTCTCTTAGAGCTTGATTTCTTCCTTATGCAAGGGACATCAAATAACATCTCCTCCATTCACCTTGCAAGGATGTTTTGCATGTCAAATTAAAGAATACTTCTGGAAATGTTCATAAACTATAATTACTATTAGCTTCTTCTTTATAAGGGGGCACTCTGGTGTGCAGAATAGTCCAATTTTCATGCCAAAAATACTTGGCACAGTGTGTGTGCTGTGAAGCAAGACCAAGTAGTGCAGAGTAAAAGGCAAGCCCAATTTTATTACATAGTAGGATGGGCCCTTGCAACTCTTTTTAAAATTTAAGCCTTCTTTTGAAAAAGATGAAAATATTATTTCTCCCTTTAGTATTATCTGAAATTTCAAATAAGTAAAATAATCAGTAAATAACATGATTCTGATATGACCCCTCACTCACCAGCCCCAGATGAAAGCCACCCTTGAGCTTATTAGCTGCTTTTTTGTTTGTTTGTTTGTTTTCCAGTTTGGCCAGGCTGGGTTTGAACACGACACCCCTGGTATACAGGGCCGGCGCCCTACTCATTGAGTGACAGGCACTGCCCTATTAGCTATTTCCTATTACGTACATATATATATATATATAGAGAGAGAGAGAGAGAGAGAGAGAGAGAGACTTTCACTCTGTCACCCCAAGTGCAGTGGCAACATCATAGCTCACAGCAACCTCAAACTCCTGGCCTAGAGCAATCAATCCTCTTCCCTAAGCTTCCTCATTGCTGGCACTACAGATATGTGCTCACCACCAAACTCTGCTAATTTTCTTTATTTTTTGTAGAGATGGTGACTCACTATGTTGCCCAGGCTGGTCCTGAATTCTTTACCTCAAGCTTTCCTCCTGCCTCAGCCTCCAAAAGTGCTGAGATTACAGGCACTGCACTTACCTATTTTATTTTTTTAAATCATTGTTTCCAAGGGAGTTAACATCGAAGCTGACCCCAACAACAGAGCTGCAGAGCCACAGGACTGAGCCCAAACCCAGGTCTCCCCTGGAGCCACCGCCTCCTCCCACCCCCCAACACCTCCAGCCAGACAGAGCCACCACCCCCTCCCCACACCCGACCATTCCCTCCTACCATGAATAAACTTGCTCAACCCTGGCTGAGAAGCCAGTCTGAACTCTCAAATCCTGGAACTGAACAGAGATCATTGCTATTTTCTTGATAACACTGCTCCCTTCCAAGGAATCAACCTCCACCCAGCCTGAAATCTAAAAAGGCTTTTCTAGAAAACTTCAAAGACATCCTATGTTTGAAGCATTTGTTAGTTTCTAAGTATGTGACTACATTAGTGATTCAAATGTTTTTCTTTGACCATGGAGCGAAGAGAAGCTGAACAGAAAACGAGACTCTCATGGTCTCTGCTGGTTCGAGGTGCAGAACGCCCAGGAAAGAGGTTAAACCATTGAGTTACAGGAACCACAGCAACCAAAAATTGCAACTGAAAGTCAGATTTGTGACCAGGCTGTGTGCCCTGTGTGGCAAAAGAAGCTCTTGTTGACTCGCTAAGAAACAGAAAATTACAGACATGGATTCACCCACCTGGCACCTGGGGCACCTGTCACAGAGACGCCACCAGGGGACTTCAGCTCCACACACTGCTGCCCCTCCCTGCTTGGATTTAAAGCTGCTGGGCTGTGACCACCATGGCAGCCTTGGGGTGAGGGGTAGGGGCCCTGACAGCATCCAGGTAAATAGTGAGAATCCTTTCTGGGAGAACCAAGAGGAGTCAGGTTATATATGTTTTTATCCCGGGAAAAACACATGAGAAGGAAAGTGCTGACAACCCAGCAAGGGGGTCCTCGGTTACCTGCTACATAGAAAGCCCATA
The DNA here is from genome assembly GCF_000181295.1 of Otolemur garnettii. Classification (NCBI taxonomy): domain Eukaryota; kingdom Metazoa; phylum Chordata; class Mammalia; order Primates; family Galagidae; genus Otolemur; species Otolemur garnettii. Next base: position 3,682,093 of record NW_003852441.1, on the reverse strand, counting down.
ACTGAGACGAGGGAGTCCTCGGTTACCCGCTGCACAGAAAGTCCCTAACTGAGACGAGGGGGTCCTCGGTTACCCGCTGCACAAAAAGTCCCTAACTGTGACGATAAGGATTGTCGAGAAAGAAAAGATTTCCTGCAGAGGACACAGAAGGTGGGAGGAATGCCCTACCTCAAACCCTCCTCCGACCAACAGGGCCTGGGGTTCTCCTGGAGGCAAAATGAATAGCGGGTGAAGGAAGGGAGCATCTTTGCACGTGTGAGGCAGAGTGTGACGCACACAGGCACAGTGAGAAATCACGCTGCCACCACATCCCATGATCAAAAAATGTCCAATAAGTCCCTCTGAGGGCAGGGACTTTCATAGTATACTGAGCAAAGGGTTATTACTGATCATTCTTTCAGCCTCAGGAATAGGCAGGACACAGGAAGCTGACTCCTTGGGAGCCATCCATGGTGACACATGGCTTATCTTGTCTTCTCCAGACAAACAGGTGTTGTAGTTATCTCTAGCTGCAAGGAGGCTCCACTGTTTCTGGGAAAGAAAGTCAAAAGGGAATGCATCAGTGCAACAGAAAAGTTACAAAATTCTGCTCAGCAAATCTTACTGGCCTGGGAACCTGAAACATAAAAGAACTACAAAATAGAAAAAAAATTATTTAAAAAAATTTCTCTTGCTTATGGAGCAAGTTACAAAAGCATAGGATCTGTAAAACATTCCATACCATAAATGTAGGGATAAAAGATAAGTAGATAGAAGATAGGTAGCTAGGGAAGATAAAAAGAAAGATGCACAGACAGACAGATGCAGATAGTCAGGCAAAAAGATGGAAAAAATGGAAAAGAAGATAGGAAGAAAGATAGAAGGTAGGTAGGGAAGTAGGTGAATGATAGATAGAATTATACAGAATCTGTGTATACATACGGAGATATATGAATGTGTGGTACAGAAATGCAAGAAATGTACAACGTTGCCTTCTTCCCCTGGGATCCAATTTGTTTTGTTTCTAGCCAATGGAAAGATTGTAGGGAAAGAAACGGAAATTCCTGCCTTTATTTGAAAGGCTTCCTGAAAAATATAGGACTTGCTATGCAGAACTAAAACATTACGTGTGTAAGGCCCTCAGCTGCAGGACAGAGTGTTGTGGGTTGAACTATGTCCCCCCTCCCCCCAAAAAAGGCTGAAACCCCAACCCTCACTGCCTGTGTCCATGGGCTTATTTTCAAGTGAAGTCTTTATAGAGGGAAACAAGTTAAAATGAGGCCATTTGAGGGGGCCCTAATCCAGTATGCCTGATATCCTCCTAAAAAGGAGGAAGTTAGACAAAGATACCCACGTGGGTGACACACCAGGTGAAGGTGAAGGCAGGCACTGCCATGAGCGCCTGTGAGCTCAGGAACACCAAGGACGGCCAGCAGGACACGGGGGCTGGGCGAGGCCACAGAGCAGAAAATCAGCCCTGCCAACACTTTGGTCTCAAACATCCAGTGTCCAGGACTCTAAGGATACATTTCTGCAGTTTAAGATACCAGCTTCTGGCACTTTGTTAGAGTAGCTCTAGGAAGCTAATCCAGGCAGAGGCTGGCTCAGACAGGGGACGCACTGCCTGCAGGACCCATTCACGGAGATTTCTCCAAGTTCTGCTTTCCTCAGTCTAGGCTCCACTCCGAGGCAAGTGGTCACTACATGGTGACCCCCGGAGACCCCAGAATTACAACTTTTGAGTTTCAAGTCCCCAAGGGGGAGAGCGTGTCTTCCCAGGCACTCCCACAGCAGACCTTGAATCAGGTCTGAGTGACTTGAATCTTGGGTGTGGATCTAGCCTCCACCCACCCCACAAGGACCAAGAGTGGGATAAAGATTTTTCCCATCAGAAAACCAAGGTTCTGTTACCAAGGAAGAGGAGAATGGATACTGAATGCTAAGAAGCCAAAGTATGAGATGGTATCAGAGACACATTTTAACATAAGGGACTCGAGCATCCATCCTATCAACCAGTGTTTATTGAGTGCAAGGCATTGCTCTGGATATGTCAGTAAGAAAAACGCACAAACATTGCTGCCCTCCAGAGAAGTGTCTGGAGTTTATTCTCCAGTGGAAAAAGAAAGAGTAAATCATTGAGGGCCAAGGAAATCACTGTGGCCAATTCAGTGCCTGCTAACTTGTGGGCTCTGGAGGTTTGTTGAATGAGAAAAATGAATGGGTGGCTCACGTCTGTAACCCTGGCACTCTGGGTGGCCGAGGAAGGTGGCCTGTAATCCTAATGATACCGGAAAAGTGGCACCCCAGCCAACTCAGCCGAGCAGGGCTGGGGGACTTGCCACTTCTGTCTTGGCAGCAGCAGCTGTCAAAGGAACCGGCAGACTGGAGCCAAAGGGAAGCTTCCCTCCCCCACCAGAGGCTCCAGTAGAGCGGCGCTAGAGGACCTGCTGGCTCTGCCTTGGCAGCAGCTGGCACAGAAACCGGCAGGCTGGAGCCAAAGGGGGAGCTTTCCTCTCCCACTGGAGGCTCCAGTAACAAAAAAGACCCACCAATCAGGGGAAAACACTGCCAATTCCTCCAGTGCATCCCTGATTGGTCCATTTTCAATCCTGCTCCTGACTGGTCTATTTTATAGACCAATCAGCTAAGCTCTCAGCTCATTAGACAACTGCCCCTATATAAACCCCTGAGCAGAGAGCCTAGGAGCAGATCATCACTGACCTTCCAGAGAGAGAGAGAGCAGAAGAGGAAGACTTCAGCAGATCATCACAGACCATTGAGGGAGAGAGAGCAGAAGAGGAAGAGCTGTAACACTTGCATCTGCTCTGCAAGGAGGTTTGGCTCTTTGTAAGAGCTGTAACACTTATACCCTGCTCTGTAAGGAGGTTTGGCACTTCGTAAGAGCTGTGACACTTACATCCTGCCCTGCAATGAGGTTTGGCTCTTGTAAGAGCTGTGACACTTAGATTTTCCTATCTTATCCTATTCTGCAAGGTTTGGCTGTTTGTAAGAGCTGTAATAGTACCTCTGTAAATAAAACCTAACTTACTGCCCGTCCTGTGGTCCACTGATTCATTCATCGAATCATCAAGGCCAAGAGCCTGGAAATCCAAAGTCAAAAATCTGGTATCACTAACACTCTGGGAGGCTGAGGCAGTTGGATTACCTGAGCTCAGAAGTTTGAAACCAGCCTGAGTAAGAGCAAGACCACATTTCTACTAAAAATAGAAAACCAGCCTGGCGTTGTGGCAGGTGCCTGTAGTCTCAGCTATTCAGGAGGCTACAGGCTACAAGAAGGTTGCTCAAGCCCAGAAGTTTGAGGTTGCTGTGAGCTATGACACCATAGCACTCTACCCAGGAAAACAGAGTGAGACTCTGCCTCACAAAAAAAAAAAAAAAAAAAGAGTAGAAATGAGACCTAGCAGATCTGCCAGCGAATTCTGGCTCCCGTCAGAAGCCCACAGGGTTAGAGGACTTGGGTGAACAAGGGGCAAGTGGATCTCTGATCCCCAGGAAGGCAAAAATAGCTTCCTTCATCCTGGAGAAACCAACACCTAGAAATATGGCATTCTTTGACAGACACATGGAAAGCTGGCATTTAAAAAACAGATGTACAAACCCTATTACAATGGTTTTCTATTATGGAGTTCAAACTGGATGTTCCTTAAATACGTGTCTTCTGTCCTGTCAGAGAACTCCTTGCCAGCTTGCCCCAGCCACAGAGAACCATGCTTATTCTGAGGAGAAAAGAGACGTTTGTGAAGTCACTGTATTGTGCAATCAGGATTCTTCAAACAGCCAAATGTGTTTAAATCCAAAACGCTCCCTCCCTGGATGAGATCACGGATGGAGTGAGACTTGGTGAACTTTCAGAAAACAGAGAGCTCTGAAGGAACGGCCTCCACACAGGCAGCTCCCTCTGAAATCCTGCTGCACGAAAACGGCTCCCTGCTCCCAGGAAAAGGGCACAGTCTCTGGCTTCAAACCAAGGGCAGAGGTCTTTGGTGAAGGCTTCCCTGCCTGTTCACCAACTTCATAAATCATATGACTTTTTATTCATTTATTTACTCATTCAGCAATAAATGCTTTTTTTTCCCCAAGCGCTGCCTCCTAGCATGAGGGGGAATTAGCAAAAACAGACTCAGTCCTACCCTCGTGGCAGCTTGTGACCTAGCAGTTTGTGCAGCCTACAGACTGGTGTCCATGGATCTCACAAACAAACATGTGATTTCAAGTTGCATGGGAGCTGAATGTGTGGATAGGACCAGTCAGGCAGGTCAAAGAAGACTTCTCTGAAGAAGCGATAATGCAACAAAGTTTAAAGGATTGAGTAGGGAGTATCAGGTGAAGAGATAAGAACATTTCCCCCAGAAGGAACAGAACATCCAGAGGTCAGTCGTGAAGGAGCCAGCCGCCTCAAAGCTTGAAATACACAAGAGGGGAAGTGAGCCTGGGAAAGGCCAGGACAGACCAGGACGAGAAGCCACACCAAGAACTTCGTCTTCATCCTAAGGGGTTTAAGAGTGAATGATTCACTTGGGTTTGTGTTTGCAAACCACAAGGGACACAAGGTGGAGAGGGTAGTGGAGAGTGGAGGCGGGTCGACTGTTGAGGACACCATTGCAGCCATCAGTGGCATAGACTAGGGTGGTGGTGGATTCCAGAACTTTAGAAGGTCAGTACGTCAGATTTCACTGGCTAACTAGATACAGAGGAGAATGTGAGGACGGTATAATCAACGTCCTTAACTGGGTATTTGGTAGAACCCCTTACTGAAGTAGGACATACCCCAGAAGGGCAGGTTTAGAGACACTGGGTGGCAAGTTTCATTTTATTTTAATTAATAGACTTTATTTTTTATGCAGGTTTTAGTCCTAGAGAAAAATTAAGAGGTATGGAGCGTTCCCATGTACTTTGTTTCCCACGGTTACCCATCGTTAACATCTTCCAGGGGTTGGTGTATTTGTTACAATCTTACATCCATCCACGGATGATCCATATTGATCCTTTTTTTTTTTTTTTTTTTTGAGGCAGAGTCTCACTCTGTCACCTGGGCTGGAATGGCATCATCACACCTCACAGCAGCCTCAAACTCTTAGTCTCGAGCAAGCCTCCCAGAGTGCTCTGATGACAGGCATGAGTGACTGTATCTGGCCTTGACACATATTATTAACTAAGGTCCACGGTTTACAATGGGGTTCACTCAGTGTTGTAAAGTTCTACCCTTACTACTAATGCACACTGTGACGGTCCACCATTGTAGCATCACACCGAGTAGCTTCCCTCCTTTAAAAAACCCTGTTCTTCATCTGTTCATCCCTCTTTCCTCATCTCTCCCTATTGGCAACCACTGATCTTTTTCCCATCTCTGGAGTTATGCCTTTTCCAGAATGTCGTGCAGTTAGAATCACACAGCATGCAGCCTTTTCAGATCACATTCTAATGGACTGTCTTTAAAGCCAAGCCTTTCAAGTTACTGCGACTGGGAGTTAATATTATGGCCAAATTCCTTTCAAGAAGGTAACAAGACAGTGAAGAGTAAGTCACACCTCAGGATTTAGTCTAGTGCTTCAGGTTGTGTTTAATCAATATTATTGAATAAATGAATTAATTGTCTAATAGGATATATGGTGGTGTTTATGTATATCCACATGCTAAATTCTCTTTTTTATTTTATTTCAGATTAATACAAGGACGCAAACAATTAGGTTACAATGTTTATATTTGTTAGGTGAAGTCCTAGTTGTAGTTGTTTCCTGCACCCAGGAGGTGTGCCACACACCCTTACATTGTATGCATTCAGTGGGAGGACACCACTGCCCCTCCCTCCTTCCTCCTTCCCCTCCCCCAAACTTTAATTGTATTGCATTTTTCTGTTGTGTAGGTGTGTATTCGTTCATCTGCTGGCTTCATATTAGAATTGAGTACATTGGATACTTGCTCCTCCATTCTTTTTTTTAATGGAGATAGAGTCTCACTTTGTTGCCCTCTGTAGAGTGCTATGGTGTCACTGCTCACAGCAACCTCAAACTCTTGGGCTGAAGCTATTTTCCTGCCTCAGCCTCCCAAGTAGATGAGACTTCAGTTACCTGCCACAACACCCAGCTATTTGTTCTTATTGTTGTTGTTGCCGTTGTCATTGTTGTTTAGCAGGCCTGGACCAGGATGGAACCCACTAGCCCCGATGTGTGTGGCCAGCACCCTAACTACTGAACTATAGGTACCAAGCCTTACTTCTCCATTCTTATGATACTTTACTAAGAAAAACGTTTTTCAACTCCATCCAGGTCAATACACAAGATGTGAAGTCCCCATCTTTTTATGGCTGAATAGTACTCCACAGTATACATTCGCCACAGCTTGTTAATCCATTCCTGGGTGGATGGCCATTTGGGTTGTCTGCATGTCTTGGTGATTGTAAATTAAGCTGCAATAAAAAATCTAGTGTGAATGTCCTTATGATAAAATTATCTTTTTTTTTCTTCTGGGTAGATGCCTAGTAACGGAGTTGCAGGATCAAACAGAAGGTCTATTTTAAGTTCTTTGAGGATTCTCTATACTTTCACATTCCAAATTCATCCATATTTCATGAATGACTAATAAGTGCCAGGCATGGTAATATGGGGGTGAATGAAACCAAGATCCCTGTCCTGGTGGAGCTCATATCCTAGTAAAAAGGAAACAGTGAAATAAATGCAAACACCACACATAAATTACATAGGTCATTAAAAGTGTTGTCAACCAAAAACAAATGTAAAGCAAGTTCAGGAAAGTGTCCAGTTTGTGATGTTATATAGGGAGACCATAGCATGCTTCATTGAAAAGTGACATTAAAACAGATATTTGGAATCAAGAGAAATGTTGTGTTGTTCTTCCATAAAACAAGCCTAGCCTACCCTGGACTCCAGTTATGTGAGACACGTTCCAACTACTGTTTTGATTAAGCCTGTTCAAGTTAGTTTTCCAACTTTCTCTTCTTTTTTTTGTAGAGACAGAGTCTCACTTTATCACCCTCGGTAGAGTGCTGTGGCATCACAGCTACCTCCAACTCCTAGGATTAGGCAATTCTCTTGCCTCAGCCTCCTGAGTAGCTGGGACTACAGGCACCCACTACAACGCCTGGCTATTTTTTTGTTGCAGTTTGGCTGGGGCTGGGTTCAAACCCACCACCCTCAGTATATGGGGCCAGTGCCCTACCCACTGAGCCATAGGCGCCACCCTCAGTTTTCTGACTTTCAACTGAAAGAGTTCTGTCCAAAAAGCTAAAAGGTCCTAACAGACCTGGCAAACAATCCTGTTTTAACTCCAAATCCAGTCTGGACAGTGTAGTGAGACCCCCATCTCTAAACAATAAATAATAACTAAATAAATATATCTGAAAAAAAAATAAAGCAGAGATTTGGGCCAAGCAGCATGGCTCACACTTGTAATCCTAGCACTTTGGGAGGCCAAGGCAGGAGGATGGCTTGAGTCTTGGAATTTGGGCTGCTGTGAGCTATGAAGAAACCACTGCACTCTAGCCCAGGTAACAGAGTGAGACTCCGTCTCAGAAAAAAAAAAAAAAAAAGATTTGAAGACAGAGCAGGAACAGGCTGTGGGGGAGAGTGGCCAGTGTGAAGGTTCTGGAATAGGGAAGTGCGTGGAAAGCCCAAGGACAGCATGGAGACCAGGTGGCTGAAGCCAGGACAGCAAGGGGGAAGGGTGAGAAATGAGGGTCCAGCTAACAGGGGGCAGAGCACATAGGGCCCTGTAAGCCGAGTAAGGACTTGGACTTGTCATGTGGAAATGGGGAACTGCCATGGCATTTTGAGCAGAGGACTATCGTGGACTGACTTGCATTTTTAAAGATGCAAGTCTTTAAAATCTTTTGTTCTCTTGAGAAGGTGGAAAGGAAGAGCCCAGTTAAGAATTTTTGTGCTAATTCCAGCAAGAGATTATAGTGGCTCTATTCTAGATGTATTCTGGAGATGGAATCAACAGGTTTCCCTGACAGATTGGGTATAGAAGGGGAAAGGAGAGGAATCAATGTTTTTAGCTGGGGTAACAAGAAGGATGAACTTGCAATCAGCTGAGATGAGAAAGGGTGCAGGAAGAGCAGGCATGGGCTGGCCTGGAGCAGAAGTCCAACTGGGAACTGGGCCAGAGGTGAAGAAGTTCAGGAAACGCCCCCCTGAGCATGACACTTAGGTGTCAGAGTCCTGATTGCTCGGAGCTGAGGGCACTTGAAGAGCAGCAGGTGCAGAGGCTTTCTCTGAGCTTCCCTTATCTGCCTAAGGACAGATCCTCCAGAAGGAGTTCAGTTGTCATCAATCCGTCCCCAGGAATCTTATCAACCAGGAGGATCACAGGAAAGGACAGAAAGGTGACATCACACCCTAACAGACCATCTCCTATTCTGAGGGCTGTCCCAGGCAGAGATTTTTTTATCTACATAACAAGACGAATCCACCATGCATGTGCTCCCCTCAGCATCCGGTAACTTGCATCTCCACCACCCCCAGAAGCCCCAGGCCTCTGCTCCTTTCTGCAGCTCGGGGTGTTGTACACGTCTTATCATCTGACTCTTCCTCGAGTCTTGTATTTTGTGGGACTCTCACACACATACGTAATTCAATGTGCGTTTTTTCTTGTTACTCTGCCTATATCAATTCCTATGTTCATAACCCAGGCAAGGAACCTACAAGGGAGTAGGACAGCCGTTTCCCACTCCCCTTTGAGGGGTCTACCGGAGAGCCAGTGAACAGGGACGCCAAGCAAGAAGAAGGCAGCACCCGAGGGAGACGGGGCTGCAGAGGCAGAGGGGATGCCATTCGTGACTAGAAGTGCCATAGTCTGCAATAGCAAAATACCATAGACTGGGTGGCTTATGAATAACAGAAGTGTATCTCTCACAGAGCTGGGGGTGGAGAGTCTGAGGTCAGGTGCCAGCTCGCTCTGGAGAGAGCCTCCTGCAGGTTGCAGACTGCTGACTTCTCGCTGTGTCCTCAGAAGGATGGTAAGGAAGCCCCGTGGGCCCCTGTCATCATGAGGGCTCCACCTTTACACCTTAATCACTTCCCAAAGGCCCCACATCCTGTTACCATCACCCTGGGCATCAGGATCTCAATGTACGGATTTGGGAAGGACACAAACATTCAGTCCATTACAAAAAGATATTTGCAACCAGGAGATCACCTAGGAAGTGTGTGTAGATCAGGAAGAGACCCTAGGACTAAGCCCTGGGTCCTCCACACGGCACTGGTGTCTCCGGGCCCAACATTGAACCTCAGTCACACTTCAGCAGCCTCCCGACCACCCTCCCTATCCCACACCGTCCGCCTGCATTCATCTCCATACAGAGGGCAGAGTGGCCCCATCATAGACAGGTCCCGCCACTCCTCTGCTCATACCCCAAAGTGGTACATTGGTACGATGGAGTCGTATTTGCCAATAAACAGAACTGAGGTACAGGTACAAGTTACAGTGTGGATTGACCCTGAAGACACCGTCTTACATAAAAGAATGTTCCATGTACGTGCCGTGACCCCCAACACAGGTCAGTCTGCAGAGACGGAGAGTAGACTGATGGTTGTCAAGGGTTAGAGGGGGGAGGAATGGGGATTGAGTGCCACAGTCACATCTGGTGCTGCTTGTACAACTCTGAATGTACTACAAACCATTGAATGGTACACTTTGCATGAGTGAATGTCTGGACATGAATTATATCTCCATGTAATCCCCTCTTATTCCCAGAGGTCACATTCCAGACTCCAGTTGGACTTGACTCCTGAAACCCAGGTTAGTGCCGAACCCAACTGCTGTGGGTCAGAATATCTTTTTGTCGTCCACTGTCCATCCACAAATTTAATGCCCTTTCCATCTTAACCAAGCCCTGGTCATGCCCGGGGGCAGTAACTTTTGCAGTTTGAGGCACAACAGCAAAACTAGTACAATTCTTCTTCTTTCTTCACAATTTCACAAATAGAAGATTCATTCTTACCACAAATCCTATCAACCTCAGCACACAATTTTTTTTCTTCCCTTATTAAGTTGAGAATGTAAAGAAAACATTTTAGGGCTTCTCTTTGGTATAATCAAATTACCAGTGACACTACTCGGGCACTTTGAAGGCCATTATTAAGTAAAAGAAGGGTGGCTTGGGCACCAGCACCAAACCCCAGGGCAGTCGATCTGATAACCACAATGCCTGCTGAGTGACGGACAGGTGCAACTTAAAATTTGTGAAGTGTTTATTTATGGAACTTTCCATTTAATATTTTCAGACCTCAGTTTACTGGGTTGGCTGAAACCATGAAAAATAAAACTTGCTTAAAAATGGTTAAACAGGGTTTTTCTTGTTTTGTTTGTTTTGCTAAGAACCTTCACTAAGTTTTGTGAATTGTGGAACTCTAAGGAGGCCATGGAGTAGGCCACACTCCCTGCTGTATCTGACCCAAGAACTCTCTTCTGACAGCTCATCTCCAAGGATGAGCTCCATGGAACAAGTCTCAGGGACACCGCCCTAGTCAAACAGGACTCCTGGCAGTTCAGCGAGAGTCCCATGCTTGCTCCAGCTCAGCTTCTGGAATCCTGTCCCCTTCTCTGCTTGTGGAAACCCCACCCTCGCTCCAGAACCCAGTCCAGCTTGTGCCCTACATGTGAAGCCTTCTCTAATCTCCTACTCTGAGCTAACACCTCATTCCCCTGTGATACTACAGAACTTTATTCATATGATTACAGTTCCTGTGATCGTCTATTGCTTGAGCTGTAATTGATTGTCAAGATGTCTGTCTGAGAGGCCAGACTGCACTGGGAGCCCCTTCAGTGCAGCAAAAGGGCCTCCTCCAGGGGGGTTTTCTGAGGGCCTGGCGTGGAGCTGGGCTCTGGGCATGGAGTTGCCTCTATAAAGCAGCCAGAAAACAGGCTGAAGAAACATTCCACACGTGTGCCCTCTCCTCCCCGGCTCAGTTCTCTGCCTATGCACTAAGTCCCTGCCAGTTAAGGGATGAGTGTCCTGGGCACCTTTTTCTTAACCGCTCTCTTTCTTTATCTTTGAAATGTCTTTAAAAGGCTGTTTTTGTTTTTGTTTTTTAAATCAGAGGATCTGGGTTCTGGAATTAATCTGGCCTGGCTACAGTGGTATCATACTGAGTCTGACATATTCTACCAACTGAGTGGTTGGCAAAGTTGCTGTTTAGAAAACAAAAACTGCCCATTCTGTAGGTTGATCTGCTAGGAGGGAAAAAAGCCCCAGGCCAGGAGTCAGAAGTTTGACCAATGTGCCTAACATGATTAGTGTCTGGGGCAGTCCCTTAACCTGGAAGGATTTTGGAGGTCCTTACCAGCTCTAAGCAGAATAATCTCTGGGTATTACTTGCTGAGTACTGTCTCTTAACATTCTACTGGACACACATCCATTCTTATAACCATGTAGTACTCTCTGCTGCGTGTAGTCCTCTCTGTCTGAAGCTTCATGGACTTCATCACCAACAACAAGCAAAACCAAGGCCCAGCATCCTGGCTCATACCTGTAATCCTAGCACTCTGGGAGGCCTGGGCAGGAGTAATGCTTGAGGCCGGGAGTTCAAGGCTAGTCTGAGCAATATAGCAAGATTCCATCTCTACAAAAAATAGAAAATTTAGTCAATGGCATGTGCCTACAGTCCCAGCTACTTGGGAAGCTCATGCAGGAGGATGGCTTGAGCCCAGGGGTTCAAGCCTGCAATGAACTGTGATTAGGTCACTGAACTCTAGCCTGGGTGACAGAGTCAGATCCTATTTCAAGAAAAAGAATAAAACAAGTAAAATCAGATGGCACTGTTCATCCCCACTGCTAGTCCCTTCCAAGGTGGTCTTTCGGGAAGAGTGTTTACAATGACCTTCTACCTGGGTAGAAACATTGGCAGCTCAGATCAGGGAAAGATTGAGTGTGATTGCCAGGTACCCTATACTCCCTCCCTGTAGGCAAACCATATCCACAGAACCCATCCACAGGATAATTAAAAATACTGGATCCTCATGCCCCATCAATTACCCTCTTTCTATCCAGACCTCTTGTCTCGATTTAATTTGCAAAATATGGGTATTAAAGTTATGGGTCCTAGGGCGGTGCCTGTGGCTCAAAGGAGTAGGGTGCCAGCCCTGTATGCTGGAGGTAGTGGGTTCAAACCCAGCCCTGGCCAAAAACTTTGAAAAAAAAAAAAAAAGTTATGGGTCCTGCAGGCAAGGTGCTCAGGGGAAGGATTAGTCAATTCTTCCAGGACTAGAGGAACTGGTGAGCAGAGGGAGAAGGATAAGGAAGCAGAAACAAAAGCAGAAATCCTGGAGAGGCAGTCAGCCAAGCCTCGTCATGGGGTGGCTCCTAGGACACCCCTGGGGAGCAGTGGAAGGCCCATTGACCTTGCTGGGGCAGGGAGTGGCCCTGATGGGGACATCTTAAGCAAGGGAGGGCAAGGTTGTCTGTGCTGGCTGAGATAAGAGGCTTCTCAGGAAGTCTGAGTCACCACAGACCAACTCCTTTCACAGCACAGGCATCTGGTGGCTCGCGGCGGCAGCCGAGATGACAGAGCTGAGGCTTCCTTGCTAGCTCCAAGACCCTGGGAGTCTGCATTTCCTGTTGGTGTCCCCTGACCTGGGAAGTTTCCAGCCACCCTCACACGTGCTTGGAACCTGCTGTTCACAGCTCTTGGTCTCCTTGCTCATCTTGCTTTTGTTTCCTCTGGAATTTTCTGAGCCTCTTGTATTACCCTGTGCCCAGAACCTGAGCATTCCAGGGTGGGAGCTGACTTCATGTTACTCATCTTTCCTTGTACTTTCCTGATAGAGGATCCAGGGACATGAATTCTGGTCCAGGTCTGGGCACTACTAATGCATGGTTGAAGTCCCTCTCTAAGCCTTAATTTCCTCATATTACACCTCCCTGGTGAGGTGGGGAGGATGGAGCAATCTCAAAAAACAGACATTTAGCAGTGGAATAATACTGTGTACTGGAGCCTTTATCCCTTCTGTAAATTATGTGCTACATCCTGCTGGCTGATGCCTGTCATTCTATCATCAGATAGAAAAGAAATACCTTAATCTGTTATCATGCATTTACTCCTTAGAGTAGGTGAAGGGCCTGAGCAGATTTCTGATGGAAGCAGAAATAACAGTAAATTAAGCAAAGGCACTGGTTCCCTTGGGGGTTACAGGAGGCCCTGGTGAGGACTTGGGGGTTACAGTAGGCCCTGGTGAGGACTGGGGGTTACAGGAGGCCCTGGTGAGGACTTGGGGGTCACAGTAGGCCCTGGTGAGGACTGGGGGTTACAGTAGGCCCTGGCGAGGACTGGGGGTTACAGTAGGCCCTGATGAGGACTGGGGGTCACAGGAGGCCCTGGCGAGGACTGGGGGTCACAGGAGGCCCTGGCGAGGACTGGGGGTCACAGGAGGCCCTGG
>NW_003852441.1:3634487-3668681 GCF_000181295.1 Otolemur garnettii | reverse complement strand
GAGGACTGGGGGTTACAGGAGGCCCTGACGAGGACTGGGGGTTACAGGAGGCCCTGGTGAAGACTGGGGAAGCACAAACAAGATTTCAGTGCACACTTTTTTTTTTCTTTAGGGTTTGGCTTAAGTAAAGGGACTTGCAGAGATTATAATGTAAGGAAATATTTGTAGGAACAAAAAAAGATACTGAAAGGCAACTAATCCATCCTCGATTTTCCAACTAGGGAGACCATGCCCTGAGTGTCTTCACCTAAATTCCTGCAGCCCAGGGTAGTCTCAACTTAATAGCTCATGACTTCGGGCAAACCACTCAAACTCTCAGTCTCAACTTCCTCAGCTGTCCAATGGGGCTGACAGGAGGATTGTGGGGAATAAATGGGAGTATGATTGCTATTTCTTGCAATAGTAGGTGAGCAATAAATGTTAGCATCCCCTTCCTCCTCCTCTTCCTCCCTCACACTGTTGCTCCTGCTGCTATAGCCACCAGGTCCTAGCCCAGCAGCGTCTCCCCCAGAACCACACCTCAACCACCTTCCTCACCAGCTCTCTATATCCTTGTATAAAATTTTTCAGAAGTGAAGACTATACAGCTTTATTATAAAATAGTTCTTAAATGAGACTATCCTCAATGTTTTACATCCCTATTTCCCCCAGACTTGCCTGCAGAAAAGATGGAAAACCACTGATCACAGTCCTGCCCCTTCTGTGAGGGTCACAGCAACACTTGAGCCCCCCACAGGTAGACCCTGAAGCCCCTAAAGAGGTAGGGGCAGAGGTATGGTTGGAGCCACAGGCTGATCAGACAGCACGTGTGACTGAGGAAAACAGACAGGTGTGTTATGGAGACTTTCCACAGGAAGGGACAGATACCTGCCCCCCTGACCCCAGCCTGGTTCTAGGTTAGAAGCTGATAAGCTGGGAGAGGGACAGCTGCTGAGTGCAGCTGACAGCTATGTGCCCTCCAACAGAGCAAGCCACGGGGTCTATAATCTGGGCCCCGGCAGCTGCCAGAGCCACCACAGGGGCAGCTTCCAGTGCTGAGCTGTGCTGCACCCTGGGAGCACTGCACTTTGTCAAAGGAGTGGATTTGTGCAGCTAAAGCCCACAGGGCTTGGCCATTGTGGACCTGTCTGTCTGCATTTCAACTCTGCGCCTCACTCTCTGGTGAAAGCAAATCTCCCGTCACACAGGCGGCCAGAGTGGGGACAGCAGCACAGACTCACCATTTCATGCCAAGAGCTTTGTCTGCTTGGGCCAGAGCCCTGTGCTGGGCGTCTGTGGGGAGACTCACAGGAATCAGGAAACCAGCTCCTGCCCTCAGGGAGCTTGTTATCCCACTTGGTGAAGGAACCTGTAAGCATCTGAAGGACTGTCTTTCTGGGGATCTGTCATTCTCATCTATGTTAACATTAATGACACTAGCTGAGCTTTTCTTAAAATAGATGTGAAAATGGTCAAAAATACTCAAGTATTTGGAGGTGGGGTCTTTGGGAGGTTGGAGCCTGATGAATGGGATTAGTGGCTTCTCCCTCCTCCCTCTCTGGGATATCAGGAGAAACTGTCACCGGCAAACCAGGGAGGGCCCCTCCCCTCCCCAACACGGGTCTCAGGCTTCGCACGGAACTGTGAGGAATGAGCATCTGTGCTGAAAGCCCCACAGTCTAGGGCATGCCATGAGCATGGCCCGAACTGACGGAGACATCACACAAAAGGTGATGAAACTCATTGTTCACTTCATTTTTACGTACTTAAAAGGTAGAAGTATGTAAAAGTAATTTCTAGTAGTCGTTACAACCCAAATTATTAAACCTGAAGTCTGGGTTCAAGTTACACAAACTGCATTTGATTATTCACCGAGCTAACATTCATCTGAAGGTGGTTTATCTCAACTTCCCTTCTCTCATTACTTTCATAGTAGTGCTCACATTGTTCAGGTTTCTTTTCTGTTGTTGTTACTCGCTACTGTCTCATGGGACAGCCTTAAAACACAAAATGGACCAAGGATTCAAAAGCAATTTATAATAAATATTAATAAAAACAGTGATGAAAGCAGGGGCAAGAGCACACTTGCCACAACATACTAACATATTCGACACACAAACTATGTGCTAGAAGAACATAATGATCACTGCTGCACACACGACCCCAGTGGTAACACGGACTGAGAATTTATATGCGCTGTCACTATTAATATGCAAGTTAATATGCAAACATCCTACACACTGCCGGAAAAAGAGAAACATTTTAATAGGATTTATAACAATTTATATTTGATTATTAAATTTCATTGGAATAATGATCCAGCCCAATCTCCAGGGGATCATAGGTTAAGAAACTCTATTAAATGATTCACTGGAAAATCAATTTTTCTGGTAATACAAGGGCAAAATCACACAAAGAAAAAAGCTAATTTTGCCACTAAAAGTCCAGGACACCAAAATATAGAGGCATCATCCTAAATGATACTTGAGTCGCAAAAATACTTCACACTTTTTCTAGGATGCTAAAGGCAAAAAGAGACTTAACAATAAATGCTGGGCTTACAACAAAAGCAGTTGTTTTTATTTTATAATTAGTAAATTCTTTTATCAGATGAACCTGCTGGACACCATTATAGCAGTGATATGACACAGAAGAGCAATTACTACCAAACATGACAGCAGATATTTTCATTTGTAGTTTATCTAAACCAGTGGATCTCAACAGCGGTCAGCTTTGTCCCCCAGGGGGCATTTGACAGTATCTAGAGATATTTTTGGTTGGTATGGCTAGGGAGGAAGGATAATGGGAACTGCTACTGGTGTCCGTGGGTAAAAACCAGAGGAGCTGCTAAAATGGTGCAGTGCAAAGCCGGTTCCCACATTCAAAAATGATTTGACTCAAAATACCAACAATGGCGCTGAAAGTGGGAACTCTGATCTCTGTCCCTCTCTAAGTCCCTCATGTGCAGAATATGAACCAGCTACTTGGGTGGTGATAGAGGAGGGAGAAAGGAGAGAGGCAAAGGGCTTGAAGACTTCCAGTTCTCTTCCTAAAAATCAACACTACGGAAAAAGAGATGTTGGCGGTGCTGAGATAACGGTTGTTTTCTGATTCGTGGTGTCCAGAATGCATCACCACCACCAAAGGATGATGAACAGCTGTCCCGGGGGTAACAGGCCAGTAGACGACTGAGTGTGGAAGTAATTCCTGAAGATTGTGAGTGTGGTCAACTTGCACTCACTGAAAGTTCATCTTTTAAGTTTACCTTGTGAAGAAATAAGCTCCCATATTTCCACCCTGAAGAATACAAGGATATGAGAATACAAGAATCTCCCTCAAGGGGGAAAGTATTGACTGAGGTTTTGAAAAAAGTCCTTCTGTTAAGATTTTTTTCTTGATGAAAATTATGTCAGGAAAGACCATTTTCATGATTTCAAGTAGCTTAATGCAGGCGATATGTCACACTGGTATTTTGAATATGGTTTTTCAATGCAAAACTATACTCCCACTGGGAGGGAATGAAGTTCGGGAGTGGGCTTGCTGCCTACCGGGCTCCCAGAGGCAAGCACAGCCTGAGGACTCGCTTCTGTTTGGCTTCCAAACCCACTTGGGGGCTCTCTTAATGACCCCTCAATCCTGTGTTCTGCAGGTAACTTTGCGAGTGAGGCATGGGGACTTCTAAGAGCTTAGATCTATAAAAATAATTAATTGGGAGGTTATTAGACTGAGACAGCTCCAGCACCTTGGATTCCTACTTTAGCAAATCAAAACCCAAATCAATGTAAACAGTGAAACAAAACTTAAACCAGTCAGAGACCACCAACCAACCTCTAACTAGGAACTTTCCATTTTAACCAATCAAATGTTGGTTTTGTCTTGCTTTCTCAAACACCCTATAAAGATTTATCCCAGAAGCCCCTCAGGGGAGCACTGAATCACTTCTCATCATGTGCTGCCCAATTCATGAATCACCGAATGTGCAAATAAAGGCATCAAATTGCACTGTGCCTCAGTTTATTCTTTAGCACCTCCTTTGCTTCTCCTTCGTCTTTCTCCCCTCCACACCAAAGAGGGGTTCTACTATCGTCTTAGGTGAGACTATTTCCACCACCATCCCCATGGGAAAGTGCCCACCAGGAGAGTAGAACAGAGCAGAGTTCCTGCATGGGGTGCCCAGGTAACTGAGCCATGGGGGACCTCACAGAGTCCTGTACACTACCACCACCTCTGGGTTAGGAAAGCACCCAGCTTGTTCTCCCATGTGGAACAGAGCTGGGCAACACAGGGAGCTGAGAGCCAGCAGACCTGAGGCCCAAGGGCCAGGAAGCCAAAGAACAGGCATCAGTGGGACCATAGCCTTGAGACCAGGTAGGGATAAGGACACATGAGTGGGTACCAGTGCATATCTCTCCCTATGACTGACATCTCTCACCACCACCCCTGCCCTAACACTAGTATTAGATAATGAATGTCTGAACTCAGATACCTTTCTTAAAAAACACTAGGATGTGGGAGAATTCCAGACTTAAGTTGAAGCAAAAAACAAAGAAGCCACTTGAAGCCACCAAATGAACTCTCAATTGACAAGATTATGTTTTCTACTGTCAGGTAAAACTAAGCTTCAGAACTGAGAGTAAGGATGAAAGTCATAATGCAATGATTATAATAAATAAAGCTCCCTTTCTTGCAAAGCCAAGAACAGGGTTTAAAAAGAGAAGACCCCCTACACTCATGAACTTAACAAAGAAATTTAGAGGCTCATGTGATGTAAATTTTTATCCCATATAGGGAGCAAAGCTCAAGAGAAGGAATACTTACCCTTGAAGCTCAAACATCTGATAATTAAAAGCCAAAACCTAGGGACAGCTACCCTTTCCTTGGCTTTCGTCCTAACATCTATACAAACACATGATCAATGGCTGGGATAGGAGTGCTTTGGCCCCAGGGACATTTGGAGAGCACTGAGAACAAACATCTGTAATTTAGAACATTTCCTTGGAACAGATTGTTTGGGCGTTGGGGTCGTCAGAAACACTAGAATTTCCTTTACAGAAACAAGGGCAAGAGCCAGGAACTAGAGAGAGGAGACAGCAACAAGAAGTTAGAGTTCCCAGGAGCCTGTGGATTCGTTCAATAGAAGAAAATAAGAAGTTTCAGACAAGTCCAATCTTGAAATTTTCATATGGATACAAATTCTCAGAAAGCAGTAAGTGGCGCTGTGGCTCTAAGGAGTAGGGGCCTGGCCCTGTATGCCACAGGTGGTGGGTTCAAACCCAGCCCTGGCCAAAAACTGCAATAAAAAAGAAAGAAAAGAAAAGAAAGCAGCAAGTTAATCCCAAGCAGGTCCTTCTCTCTTGGCAAGTGGGAGAGAGTGTAAGGGTGTAACTACACAATCAATTATTTTCGAAGCCCTCCTTTAAAGCTTGCTCCAAAATTTAGCACACACCCATCTAAACCAACAGACTACAGAGCTCATCTTTAAGAGCTGAGAAGTGATTCCAAAATTATCCAGTCCAGTAACCTCACTCTTCAGATAAGGACTTAGACACTCAGAGGTGATATGCCCTGCCCATTGTTACCAAGTTAGTTACAGTGAAAAATAAAGCTCTGGTCTTATAATTTCTTTTTTTTTTTTTTTTTTTTTGAGATGGAGCCTCAAGCTATCCCCCTGGGTAGAGTGCCATGGCATCACGCTCACAGCAACCTCCAACTCCTGGGCTCAAGCGAGTCTCCTGCCTCAGCCTCCCAAGTAGCTGGGACTACAGGCGCCCGCCACAACGCCTGGCCATTTTTTGGTTGCAGCCATCATTGTTGTTTGGCGGGCCCGGGCTGGGGATTCGAACCTGCCACCTTAGGTGTATGTGGCTGGCGCCTTAGCCGCTTGAGCCACAGGCGCCGAGCCATGGTCTTATAATTTCTAGTACCGGAAACTTTTATCCATTGTTAAGACTCTTAAAGAAAAAAAACAAACAAACAGTGGTGTTGTTTGCTTTTCCATTATGTACTTTCTCCAGGATGAAGGCAGGACACAGCCAGGAACAAAAACATAACAATGTGAGTTGGAAGATCAAGGTAGGCAAGGGGCTTCCTTCAGATGGGCACTGGTCCTGAGTGAGGAGCTGAGTTGGTTCTAATAGTCTGGAGCAGTGGTTTCCAAATGTTTTGATCACATGTCATTTAAAAGTTTGAGCATTAGTTTATAGCTATGTACTGCTATATCAAAATATATAGAGAGGGAGAAACACATACCAAAAGACAGAAAACTTAAAAGGATGATATTTTTAAAAGAATATTTTAATAGAGGTTGACATAGTCCAGGCTGATAACTGTTAAAAATATGTACCCCACATTTCAGTAGCTTGACAGAATAAAGTTTGTATCTTGCTTATGTTGGGGGTTGGGAGAGAGGACTTTGCCCCCTGCACACATTTGAGGTTGCAGGATCCTTCTGTCTCATGGAACTTCTCTCCTGTAGAGATTTGGGGTCCTCTTCATTTAATCAGCCAATGAAGAAAGACAGGGAGCCTTGAGGAGGTAAGAACTAAACCTGGAAGGGTTCATCAAGGCATTCAAGCTGCCCTGATTCCATTGGTCCAATGCAGTCATGTGGTCCCCACCTAACTGCAAAGGAGTCTGGGAAATGTAGTCCAGCTTGTGTCCAGGAGGAAAAAGGCAATGGGGGTTAGTGAGCACATAGCAAACATCCACACAAAAATTCAAGTCCTCCTACACGTCCAGTATCCCAGAAGAGTTTTTGAGCATACCTGTGGTATGTGCTTCTCCGTTTGGAAGCAACCGGTCTGGAGGAGTAGTCATAGACTGACTCTGTCACCCCTGTTCCTCTCCCCCAGCACAGGACTCCCTGAAGACAGCCAGATTTGGGGGAAGATGGGCAGATAGGAGCAACAGTTAACCTCAGGCACTGGCTCCAGACTCTGTGCTGTCAGCCCCTATGTGATGTTGAGCCTAAAGGGAAAATGGCAGAATTAACTCCCAGCTCTGCAGGCTTTCCTCACCACACAGAGACAGAGCAGGCGAGGCATAGGCCTGGGCTAAGGGGGCAGGGGGGTGCTGCCCACACAGGGAGAGCAGAAGCAGACGGGCAGGAAGGCAGGCACCAAGGTGAGGGGAGGGAAGATAGTGGCAATGGGTTGCAAAGTCAGGCTACCGAAGCTCAGCCGGGTCAATCAGGAAGCAAGTGCTGTGTGGAGGCTACGGAGGCCCCAGGTGGTGCCTGCTACCTAGTGAACCCCCCTCACTCTGGTCACTCTTGCTCCTGTATTAAGCTCAGAATTCCCTGGGGGCTGGGAATGGCCTGCCCGCATCCACGTGCCAGCCACTCCCAGAGTGCACACCTGTTGGGTCACCAGGGCGAGCTCAGCCTTTCCCCTGCCCAGGCAACAAAGTTCAAGTGTTGCCTACACTGCAGCAGCCCCTGAGGTGGACTGGATCCTGCAGGCTCAGCCAAGGGGAAGCAGCTACACCCTGGCTTTCTGGTGCCTTCACCCTTCAGGCCTTCTAAGGAGTCCACCCTGTCCTGTCTCCACAGCGAAGGAACTTGAGCTACGCAGGTAGAGAAACCGTCAGTGGGTGTCCCCAAGGCACCAGCACCACTGTCACCCCATTCTGTACTCTAAGCTAGGGGCTGAACAATCTTGGCTCTGGCTTCCCTGGAGCCACAGCTAAGACGTGCCATAGCTAATGTCCACAGCTAAGAAACACAGACTCCATCAGATCACATATCTGCCTGTTGTTCCTGCCATAACAGACCATCTGACTTCCAGAAAAATCACTCAGTAAGTGCCTCAGTTTCTCTACAGTAAAATAAAATAGAAATGTGATGACTCAAGGGCCCAAGGAAATTCCTGAGTAGGTCTGCCTCTCTTCACATCATCACATCATCATCTCTCCAAGTGGGTGGATCATGAAACTTCCTCTGGGATACGAAGGGTCCTTTGTATGCAGAGACTCAGGAACCCCCGGAGTCTGCCTTAACAAAGGACAGGCCTGTCTCTGCCAATGCCAGGATGCCAGGGCACAGCACAGAGGCTACGTCAGCCCCATCACAGAGCTTCTCTGCTCTGCTGGCCATTAACTCTCCTCCTGAGAAAAGCCTCATCTTGTTCAGGGATCCAGACTGGGTCACTCCAGCTCCAGAGAAGGAAATGATGCCTTCTCTGCTACTATTTTGATTTTTAAAAAATGGTCTCACATATCTACCCAGCACATTACCTTTCCTTTAATTATTGGGATTGGATGTGATCCAAATGGACAGAAAAAGTTAAGCCCCGCGGTATACTGTAGAACAGTGGTTCTCAACCTTCCTAACACCACAACCCTTTAATACAGTTTCTGTGGGTCTCAACCCACAGCTTGAGAACTGCTGTTGTAGAAGACCATTGCCCCCACAACACTTTGCAAGGCTCCATCACCCCCAAATTCTATTTAATACTTATAGCTATCCTGGGGGGCCCTCACCCCACCAACATGGACAAGAAAAATGCCATGCAAAGCATATAAATGACTTCATCAAGATCACAGAACCACTTTGTGGCTGAGCTGGGATTCAAACCTAGGAATCACTTGACTCTGAATCCCAGCCAGGTAACTTTCTCTCTTCTCTGGAAGAGAGAAGATGGCTGGGCATAGTGGCTCATGCCTCTAATCCTGGCACTCTGGGAGGCTGAGGTGGGTGAATTGCTTGAACTCAGGGGTTTGCAACCAGCCTGAGCAAGAGGGAGACCCTGCCTCTAAAAATAGGCAGGTATTGTGGTGGATGCCTGCAGTCCCAGCTACTTGGGAGGCTGAGGCAAGAGAATTGCTTGAGCCCAAGAGTTGGAAGTTGATGTGACCATGGCACTCCACCAAGGGCAACAAGGGAGATTCTGTCTCAAAAAAAAAAAAGGAAGAGAGAAGAATTACATAAGTAAAGGAGAGGTAGGTTAAGGGGAAAGAAAATAAAGAGGGAAAGTGAGTGAACTCAGCCACAGAAAGTTTGACGATTCAGCTGTGCAACATAGACTATTAGCACAGAAATGTGGCCTCTTTGAAACTGTAAGACCGTTTTTTCTTTCTATAATGTATTCATTCATTCTTTTGATAACAATTTGCTGGAAAGTTATCACGTGTGAAAATATCTTGTGAACTCTTTTTTTTCCTCTTATAAACTCTGAAGTACAAAAAGGGTGCCAAAAATGTACACAAATTTTAAGAAACAAAAAAAACTGCATTAAATTGTAATACTTAGTACATACCAATGGTGTTTGTCATCTTGTATCTCTTGTAACTGCAGAAGTCAAATGTCACTCAAGTAGTACAATTTTAATACGATTTTTTTCCTTTCTGAAATTGTACCCTCCACATATGAAATTATTTATTTCTAAGCTTTGTGGGAAATATGAAAGATGTAGATGCCATAATTTCTGCCCTCAGGAGCTTCTAACTTGTCTAGAATATGTGGTTCCCTTATATTTCTTAGGAAAAGACTTGAGCTCCCCCCAATAACAGCAGGAAGGTTCAGGATGCAGCTAACGCATGACTAGCAGGGTTTTCCCTGGGTGCCTTCCTATTCATCACTGCCCCTTCCTAATCACTCATTTCAGTGTGGGACTCACCATAATCACTAGATCCTTTTCTTCTTTCCTCTCTTCCCATTGAAGTTCATTCGACCACTTGGAGATTATTGAATTCCATATTCATAACGCCCACCTCCCTGATCTTGAGCTGACTTGACAACTTATTAACATTAGTTTCTGTTGCACCCTGTGGCACATTTGTGGGACCAGCTGTCCTAGACCCCCAGTCAGGGGCCTCAGGGCTCATAACCACTCCTCATGGAGTCCCCTGGGGAAAGCAGGACAGGAGAGAGGCCTCCCTGCACTGAGCAGCGTAACCTAACTGTGGATGCTCAGAGCCTTCCTTCCACACATTTCTATCAGAACACAGCCTTCCTTCAGGAGCAATAGAGAAAGATGATCAGGTCCACAGTGGGCAGCCAGGTGGAGTGAGATTGAGATGGAAACAATGTGATTTAGGTGGAAAGCGTGAGATTCAGGCGCTGCCACCCAGTTCAAGAACAGGCGTGACCTCTCAGCGGGCAGAGCGACACACAGGCCAGATGCCCTTCCACCGTAGCCACGAAGGGGTCCTCTGGCCTCAGGAATAGGAAGAAGAACCAGACCTCACTCCCCAAACCCAAAATGGTCCCAGGGAGGCACATCCCAAGGACAAGCTCAGCTGCGTCCACCCCGTCCCCCTCCGTGTCCTGCCCCTGCGACCTCCTTCCTCTCGGAGAACAACAGTGCCCGGACTTCGTCAGCCCAGGTGACTGCGCAGCCGGTTAGACACCGGGTAGGGAATTTAATCGTTCAAACTCTAAAACCACTTTTTGTTATGAAGGTCCAGAAAAAAAATATTAAACAATGAAATCAAATTTGGGAAAGGATCACCACCCTGGAAGGTGATGGAAAAAACATAAATAATTTCTGGAATTCGACGTGTTCAGCCGTCCCTATTAGTCACCGCAGGCAGAAGCCAGAGCCTGTCATCTGTAGCAGACAGTTGCATGCAGAGGAGACAGAAGGTGGATGGATGGCCACCACCCCTTTCCTCTTGGTCCCGGCCTAGGAAGGACCCCGATTCCAGTAAAAGAGAGACTGGCAGCCCCCAAGCTCTGGGGATGCCATCCGGTATTAAGAACCCTCTGGCTCACCGCTTCCTTCCTGTCCACCCAGGCTGACATGCAGGCTGGAGTGGCCAGCCCAGGGAAGGGCAGAGGAGGGCTACCCTCAGACCCTCAGGTCTGACTCTCTGCCTCTTCGCGCCCTTTCCCCTTCCCTAGTTTTTCAAGTTCCCTGTTCCTCACCGTCTCTCTCTCCTTCTCGCTCCTCTCTCCCGTCTCTCTTTTCTCTCTCCCTCTCTCTCGATCTCTTTCTCCCTCTCCCCTTCTCCTCTTCCCTCCCCCCATCTTCCCCCTCTCCCTCCCTCACCCCCTTCCTCCCTCTCTCTCTTTCTCTCTCTCCTCCTCCCTCTTCCCTCCCTTCACTCTGTTCTAAGGAGACGAGATTCAGATTTGTGTGCTGTGTTTAATGCATTCCAGATGCCCGCGGAACTCCTGGCCTGCGCTCAACAGTTCTCTGCCTTTGGGCCCCTCCCCCGCCCAGAGGCCGCGGAGCGACCGGGGCCGGCTGGCGCCACCTGTTGGCAGCAGCCGGGAGCGCAGGCCGCAGAGGCCGTAAGGCCGACGTCAGTTCTTCCGCGGAAGAACTCAGCCCTCTGGGGAAAAGTCCTGGAGGCAAAAGATTCCTCGCGTTACAGCGCTCAGTCCTGAGACGCGAGTAGTGAAGCGATCTGAGTATTTTCGCAGCGTTTGGAGAACCCCTCGGTCTCGTTTTGCTATCTCATTATATTCTATTTCACTTTTTTTTTTTTTAATTACCATCTGGAAATCAGCTGGGTCATTTCTAATGTCACATTCTTTGAAGGGTGGAGATGTTCACATCCAATTATATGTTAACCAAAATAAGCTTAAAAGAAGAATCTGTGCAAATTAACTTTTAAGTCTATGGTTTGGTAAAATGTAACAAGTGAAGGAAGAGGAGAATTTAAAGAAAATGAAGCAAGTGGGAATCAATGGTTGGTTCCATTAAGGGGGAGGCAGTCGTGAAGATCTGCTTGGCTGCCAGGCAGTGCTAAGCTAAACCCGAGGAAGCTCTTTGAGGATGGCGCAAGATAGCAGAGTTCTCGGATTCTGTTGGAGAGGGAAAAGGAAGGGTTGGGGAGCGAGTAGGGCAGCACATGAACGTCCCAAAGCCAGGGAGCTGGGCGCAACCCCAAGGGCCACAGGAGCAGCACAGAAGTCTCCACAGTGTTTTTCCAGCCTTTTTTTTTTTAATGTCACAGCACGCCTATAGTTAACCTATAGTTCAACTTATATAGCACATTTAAATTATGCTGATCAAAAAAAAAAAAAAAAGAGTAAAACTTAGAGCAGCGGTCCTCAAACTTTTCAAACAGTGGGCCAGTTCACTGTCCCTCAGACCGTTGGAGGGCCGGCCTGCGGGCCCCGGGATGAGTCAGCTGCTAGGCAGGACAGGCAGCGGCGGCAAAAACACCCAGGGGGCCAGATAAATGTCCTAGGTGGGCCGCATGTGGCCCGCGGGCCGTAGTTTGAGGACGCCTGGCTTAGAGTATACTTACTGTGCTTTGAACTTCTTTCAAAAAATCATTTAATGAATGATCTTTAAAAATTTCCAAGGCACACCTAAGACCCCCTCACACAGGGTGTGCCCCACGGCACACAGGTTGAAAATCATTGCCCCAGAGGATGGTTTCTGAGCTGAATTCAGGATAAAGAGCCCAGTCTCCTGAGAACAGAGGGTGTGGCCCTGACCTGTCACCTGAAAGTGGACCTGCCTCCACCAAATCAGGCCTGGCTGAGGGTTCTGAGATGTGCCCAGGCTCTGGAGCCTGACTCCCCAGGTGGCAAGAAACTTCCAGTATAGTGTTTTTTATTCCTGCATCTCCCACAGGAACAAAACTCTGTAAGGTGTGGGTTCTCATACTCTCTCTTCTTTTTAGGCCACCTTTATCTCTGCCAGTTTGTTCCTGAAGTTTGGTGCTAGAGAAACAGTGACCAGAAACAGCAGAGAGAGGCAGAGTTGGAGTAGTGGTCTTGGGGCTTTTGTTTCTGCACAAGGCCAAGATTTACCCGGCTAAGAATATGAAAACAAAGACCAGCTTGAAGAGAAGAGCTGTGCAGGCTGAGCTTTTCCAGGGGTGTGTGCTGAAGAGCTGAGAGGGAAGGAGAGAAAGCAGTTTGGGAGCTGCAGTAGGACAGAGAATACTGAGAGTCATTTCAACGAGGAAGAGATTTTTAAGGTGATTTATTATACGTCAAGAATGCATTTTCTGAAAATGATAAATACGTAATTAAATAGAAAATGCTGCATAAATATAAAAAACGAATGCATTTTCCTCCTGCCCCTTCCCCTCCCACATTTAGGGGCCTCTTGGGGAACTAAAAATTGGCAGTTACCTTTTTTTTTTTTTTTTGAGACAGAGTCTCACTATGTTGCCCTCCATAGGGTGCTGTGGCATCACAGCTCACAGCAACCTCAAACTCTTGGGCTTAAGTGATTCTCTTGCCTCTGCCCCCCAAGTAGCTGGGACTACAGGTGCCTGCCACAATGCCCAGCTATTTTTTTGTTGCACTTGCCACTGTTGTTTAGCAGGCCGGGGCTGGGTTCGAACTTGCCAGCCCTGGCACCCTAGCTGCTGAGCTACAGGCATCAAGCCGGCAGTTAATTTCCATTTCTCTTCTAGGGGAAGGAGAAGACCCAGCAAGACTGCCATTTCTTTGAATCAATATCATGCATAGACTGGGCACGTGGACCCCAGTTATATACTGATCCAATGCATACGTGCTCTCAGCACTGAGGAGATTGTGGTAATAAGGGCAGACTTGGCACTACAATCCCAGACCCTTTTTTCTCCTTTACTATTTAAAGCAAATATGTCCAATTAAGCCAAGATAAAAAAAATCTCTTTATTTATCTGCATTAATTGTCTCTTCAAGATGCATGAAAATCTTTGGTTCAAGACACATGACTGTTGATGAGCCTCCAGGTGGGATGGGAGTGAGTGGGGGGCCCGGGGGCTGTGCAGTGTGCCTCAGCCCTCCTGCCAGTGTCTGGCTGTGATACCTAGTGGTGTAGAGCACAGCTTCTGGAACGTGATGCTCTGGGTCCAAATCCCAGCCCCTCCCCTTCCCCCATGAGACATGGACAAGTCACTTATCCCCTTTGGCCATTTTCTTATCTGTAAAGTGGGGATTAAAATAGGACCACTCCCTTAATGTCCACATAAGGATGGAATGAACGAACAGGTAAAGGTGTTAGCACGGTGACAGCCACATCATAAATGCATATTAAGTGTTAGTTACTAGCAAGGACAAAGGACATCAACCCAGAG
This sequence comes from Otolemur garnettii, assembly GCF_000181295.1. Taxonomy (NCBI): domain Eukaryota; kingdom Metazoa; phylum Chordata; class Mammalia; order Primates; family Galagidae; genus Otolemur; species Otolemur garnettii. Next base: position 3,654,731 of record NW_003852441.1, on the reverse strand, counting down.
CCAGCCCACACCTGTTTCAGGGACAGAGTTCCTCTGGTGGGCCCAACGTGGTTCTGAGTTGGTGGCAACTGGTGCCATGTCCTCTACCTGACTCTGATGCACTTTGATTCTCTTGTTCACACTCTTGTAACAGCCACTTCACTTGCCCCTCATTGGGGATCCCAAAAAAAGGACATTGGCAGACAGCAGTGGCAGTTGAGGTCTCTGTCCCACTCATGAAGCCTCGGAAGGGAATATAGAGAATTTATAGGCCAAGGAGCGTGCTCAGGCCCCACCTGCCTGCTCAGGTCCTGCAGTGGCCCATGTACCCTGCTCCCACCTACTGCAAGCACCCTCAGGAATGGGGGTTCCAACTTCTGGCTTCTCCTTCCTTGGGGTACACAGGCTTGTTCCACTTCCTGTGACTGCCCTGCTGTTTCTCATCACCCCGAAGTCTCCACCACCTTATTGAGTCACCCATTTGCATTACACAATGTTGCTTTGGACCAGAATAAATGACCAGTAATAGCTTACAAATGGGTACAGGACAAGGTATGGTTGCAATGTTTCAAAATATTTCTAGGTATTTCTGGATCTACCTCATGGTCACAACTGTTACAGACCTTTCTTTCCCAGTGTTCTTCCTGCCTCTTTCTGTCATGAAGGGTAAATTCAATGACTGTCTAGACAGCACCCCTGCGAGTGGGTGCACTCACCCAGGGGAGAGTCTGCAGTGTGCACAGAAAATGCACTAACTTCAATCTCTATTTGGTTTTATGTCATTTTTTAACTTGTATTTTTTGGGGTCTACATTTATAAATAAATACACAGCTACCAGGGATGCATCAGCACAGAGGGGCACAATTGTGAAGGTTTGGTCCATAGTGTCCATAATGCCTGTTTGTCACTTCCTGATCTGAATTCAGGTGGCTTTTCCTGCTTTATGGGCCCCCAGAGTGTTCCTTCTCCCAGCTGGGGTGATAGTCACAACCTCCAGCAGAAGGGAGGGCTTACACCAACCAACGGTCAGCCAGACCTGGGGGGTCAGGGTTGAGCCCACATTAACCCCTTAGTTGGTGACCGGGGGGGACAGGGGCAGCCTGGGTGGCTACACTTGAGAGGCCGGGGGCTGCTTCCAGGTACTAGTTGGGAGATATTTCGGCAAGTTAACAGTAGCCAGTAGTGCTCGGGACTGGCTCTGACTGTAGCTGCTTTCCACGTGGCAGCTCCTCTCAGCCACCCCTTTGCGAGTTTCTTGGCATCTGTGAATATGGCTCCCTGAGAGTGAAAACATCCTTCCACCCTTCCTCTGCCTGTTAAAATTCTACTCACCTTCAAGAGCAAGTTCAGATTCTTCCTCCTGGTGCAGAGCAGGTTCTTCCCTCCACCGCAGGGCGCCCCCCACTTGGCTCCTGCTGCCCTGCCTCTGCACTGGCGGGCACTTTCGCTTCCTTCAGCAGCCCACATCCTGCGGAGAGACCGTAAGCTCCTGGAGAGGAGAAACTACTGTATTCCTATAGACCTGAGATGTGGCAGCTATCAAATGCATCATTATTTACTTCCAAGGAAAGAAACTTTTAATGGACTACAGGTCCAAGTCACACACTGACTTCAGAGATTTTGAAACTTTTTTAAAAGACAAAAGCCCCAGGTAGACTGGATGAAATGTGGTGCTGAGAGAATTGTTGTGTCTGTATATCTCGTGTCTAAAACAGCATCCTGCGTGCAGTACACATCCACTAAGTATTCTCATTGGCTTTGTTGGAGGTTCTAGAGGCAGGGCAAAAGGAGAATGTGGTGAGGCTGGAGGGAATAAGAACGTGAGCTGAAATTTATGGAGCTTCCTCAGTGTCAGATGTGTCTGCTGTCTGTTGCCTGCTTCCTTGTGGTTCGGGGAAAGGAATGTGGGGTGAAGATTCAGTCATTCCAGACACAGATCCAACTCTTAGATGGCCTGTATGAGGTCTGATAGTTAAGTTCATCCTGACAAAGTGCAACATACCTCATTGCTAAATATCACTAAGTTCACCTTCAAAGTACTCCTCTCAGGAAGCTATGCACCAACACCAGAGCCTAGTCCACCCTTCAAAGCAATTTTGGAACTCTTTTTCTGAATGACCATCAGAGCTATCATCATATGGCACACAAAAGCACACGACAATAATGAATACCACTCAATGAGACACCACCTCATGTCAACAAGAACACACCCATGAGCCACTAGTATACCAAGGTTATGAAAGCTTACTGAGTTATTTGTACAGTGCTGCCGACGTAAGCACAAGGTGGCAAGTTCGTGAACTTAATCATCAGAACCCCCAGGACAACAGCTCTGATGGTCATTCTGGAAAAAGAGTTTCAAAATTTCTTTGAAGGGCAGACTAGATGCTGGCATTGGTGCACAGCTTCCCAAGAGGAGCACTTTGAAGATGACCATAGTGATATTCAGCAATAACACATGTAGCATTTTCTCTAGGATGAGTTCTCAAACTTAATTGTCAGGCCTCATATGTCACCCAAGAGCCACTAATTTCTCTGACATATTCCCCATATTAAATGAGAAAACAGAACAATAATAACTCAATTACTGAGTTCTAACATGCCAGTGCTTTCATATATATTCCTATCTTTTCTTAAAAAATAGAAAACCAGTGGTCCTCCTTTAAAAAAGATAATGGGAGAGACAGCTACCCACAGGTCATGGTACCTTAGACAAAGCACTTCCTGCATTTCATAGCTAAGGAAACAGGATCACAAACATCAATCACAGGTACCCAGTCTACAGCAGGTGTTCTATAAGACAAAATACAAAACCCAATGTCAGACAGCTTTAAAACCACACAGCCAGACAAATGTGAGAAGTTCTTATGGACAAACAATGACATCATAGATCTGAAAGTGTTCGGTCCCATCAAGAACAAGGGTCTATTTCACCCTGAAGAGTCACCATGGTAGAGACAGAGTCCCTGGTCTTAACAGCATTTGCCCCACTGGAAGCCTTTAGAAAATGTTAAAATTGTAACTCATCAGCAGATCAGCATTCTAAAAGTTTTTACACTTTCTAGGAACCCAAAGGAACTGGTTTTAGGTCCTGAAGATTCTGAACCATTACTATAAAGCACCAATGGAATTTTGGTTGTTGTACAATCTTAGGTGTCTGTTAATAAACTGGAGGACAGAGTGTTTTTTAATTGGTCCACTTTTGTTTCTCTTTGTTCTAATAAAAAAAAATTATTCCTATCATTTCCTGAATCAGAATGGCCCAGAGTTTACAGAAGGTGCTTCCTCCTTAATGGCTCAAGGATACATCTGTTTTATTTTTCTTTCCCCTTTTCAGTAGCATTTTGTGACTCATGGGAAAAATACTAGATACTTTCAACATCTGATATGGTATTTTCTAAGGACACTATCATATTACTTTCACTGTCTAGTATATAAAGTTAACTAATCTGGTGTCTTAATGTTCAATGCCAGACATAAATTTCAGCAGCGCCAGGGTGGTTATTTAGAACAGTTGTTCTCAAAAATCACCTGAACCACTTGCTAAACTGCAGGCTTCCAGGTCCCATCTGCAGAGTGCTGATTCCGCAGACCCGGCTGGGATGCCGTGTTCTGCATTTCCAACAACTTCCCCAGTGATGTGACGCTGGGATCCCGGGAGCACACTCTGAGGACCACCGATTTAAATGGCTATTGAAGGAGCCAAGAAAGGCAAACCACATCTTCAGTCTTTCTTGGGATGTGGGTTGTTCTGATGTTGAAGGGGGTAGGGTTAGCAAGAGACGGGGGAAGACATTGTAGTATTGGGCAGAGTGACAGGTCTCCTTTGCAAAACCTTAGCCAGTGTTTCCTTCATTAAGGCTTTATACGTGCACTGGCATTCTCCCTCAGTGAACTAGAAATGGCTCTGTCTGACTCCAAATGACCCTGGAATGTCAAAGGGAACTTCTCTGAAAAGGCAAAAAGGGTCCAAGACTATAGGGGTATCTAACCAGTACTGGGAATCATGATGAATGTCCAACTGCCTCTGCAATGTTTAGGGGTTCATAAAAAAGGAGACTTTGTCTACTTTTATGGTACCCAGGCCCTTGGTGGGAAGTGATCTGTGTTGCTACAATCCCCAAACTGTTGGGAACTGCTTCCTCTGCTGTGCAAATTGCTGACTGGATAAACATCTACCACACATATGTATAAAATTTAAATACCCCATAGAAGATCACTGATATATTTCTATTAAAGCTATATAGTTCAGATCAGGAAATACTGAGTTACAACTACGCTTACCACCTCCTAAAGCAGCCACTGTGTTTCAAACAAACTGATGCTACGCCCATGACCAGGGAAAGGTGCCAGATTAGAGGCTACACCAAAATCAGAAGGGAGGTGAACCATCCACCCCCACGGCACCGTCCTTGCTTGAGAAGGATGAGGCCAGGAAGCAGGTGGGCTCTGTGAGAACTTAGGCAAAAGCCCTTTCCTGCCTGGGCTTTAATTTCTTCTTCTACAAAGCTGAGATGCTGGATTGCATTGGCTCGGAAGCCTGTTGGCTCTGACTAGCACCAACACAGTAACTTTCTGTTCTTTCACATGCCACTTCTGGGCCCTTTTCCTTTGTACTATGCTAGGAACTTGCCCCCTCATCAGATTTGAGTGGTGGGGGCTGGGGACAGCAAGACTCTGAACAGTCCCTAGGAAACCAAGCAGACTTCAGAATATATGGTCAGACTCAAATGGCAAGGAGCTTAGACAATGTTACATTGTGGAGTTTAAAAACATGCATTTTTAAAAGCCTGGGCTTACTGAGTCAGCGATCTGGAACATTCTCAAGAGCCTAAAAATATCCTGAGAGTGGACTAAATTTTAAACTATGCTTTAAAAAATCTTTCTATGTGAAAACAATTGTGTGTTTCTTCTTTACAACAGTTACTCATTTTCTCTATTTAGATCTTTCGCTACTGGAATTGATAAGTTCAGAGGAGGCTTCAGCCTTGGATAGGGGATTGAATGCCACGGTTCAAAGGGCTGTCTACTCCTAGAGTCTCTACCAAGGGACCAAGATTTAGAACTTTAAATCTCTCAAACGATTTCCACTTTCTAAGTAAAATGCTTTCTCTTTTCCTTCACACAGTTTGAGGATTCTCTTTCACAGGATCAAATAGCAGGACAGAGGGTTCTTTTTAACCAGAAAGTTACTATCTGCCAAATGCTTAGTTCTTGGTGCTGCCTGGCTTCCCTCAGCAAGACATGAGACACATATTCATCAACAGTCTGAAATGTCCAGGTAAAATGTACACCTACATGTCGCCACCCCCCCCCATGCAACATTTCCCTAATTCACACTAAAATATAGTGGGGGGCACAGAAAAGGCAGAAGGCCATGACAGTGAAGGTAAACAACGGCCTAAATCTCAGCATAAAGCAAAAGGAGCTAGATACAGAAAGTGCCTTCTCTATTTCTCAAGTGTGCTCTGAATCCAGGGGTAGAAGGTGAGGGAGGCCCAGAGACCCAGGGCCTATAAGCAACCAGAAAAGCTCAGCATGGAGAAGCAGCCTCCACATACCACCAAGAGGGCATTCCTTCCACCATTCACCAGGGGTAGCCATTTATCTTGGGTTAACTGCTTAGGAGCAGTTCTTAGGCAGAAGTCTAAAGTTGAATATGGACCACCAAGCCGGCAGCATATGCACTCTTGAAAGATAAAAGAATCTTCTCTCAGGTTGGAATAGGTTTTTCATCTACTTAGCTTGGGCTGCCACAATGAAAACCATCGACTGAGCAGCTTAAACTGATTGGCAATCACAGTTTTTGAAATAGGAAGTCTAAGATCGAAGTGTCAGAATGGTCAGTTTCTGGCGAGGGCACTCTCCTTAGGTTACAGAAAGCCTTCTTGCTGTGTCCTCACATGGTAGGGAGGAAAGAAGAGGAGGGGGGGGGGAAGGGAGAAGGCTGGAGGGAATTCTCTGGTGTCCCTTCCCTATAAGGACACTAATCCAATCATGAGGGCCCCAACCTCTAACCTCGTTTACACCTGATTAGCTCCCTAACCTCCAATGTGATGATACTGGAGGTGGGGACTTCAACATGCGGATTTGGAGGGAACATAATTCAATCCATAGTATATACCAGGCATCCTCAAACTACGGCCCGTAGGCCACATGCATCCTGCCTAAGACATTTATCCGGCCCGCCAGGTGTTTTTGCCGCCGCTGCATGTCCTGCTTAGCAGCCAACTCGTCCTGGGGCCTGCAGTCTGGCCCTCCAACGGTCTGAGGGACAGTGAACTGGCCCCTTATTTTAAAAAGTTTGAGGACCCCTGGTACATCCATTCAACATTTATTTATTGAGCAGCTCCTACCGTATGTACTAGGTGCCAGGGATATGGAAATTAAGACTAAGATCCTGACCTTAAGGAGTCCCTAGTCAATAGCGGGCAATGAATACACAAATAATTACAATTCAATGCAGGAGCCACAATAATAGAGGCTGGCAGAAAGTGCCATGGGAGCACAGAGAGAGACCGGCAGCATCAGAGAAGGTTTCCTCCAAGAGGTGGCATCTGAGCTGAGTCCATCTTTTCTTTATTTTATTGGACTTTTTAATTTTGAAAGTTATGATTGTGCGTACTATAGCAAGTAAAGTAATATGAACATTTATATATGTTTAAAAAACACTGATCTCCCCTGCCAGGCTACAGTCCCACCCTTCTAGCATAATTGATGTTGACAATTTGGTACTGGCCATTGCTCCCCTCTTTGGGGGCCCTTACAAACAGATACACACATACATGAATGAGTTTTTCTCTCTTTTTTTGTAATGAAAATATACATCCTATTCTATGCTCATCACCTTGCACCTTCCTTCCCTCAATTAAGACTATCATAGCCATCACTCCATAGGGAAGCATCTGGGTCCAATCCAGTCTCCTCCAGGGTCTGCACCCACTGTGTGCCTCTCTAGCAAATCTTCCCAGTTAGTATGAAAACATCAACGTATTTTCTCTATTTATTCATACTTTTCATTTGACTGCATTCCGACTAGCAATCTCACTCTTCTTAAAGGATTCTGTGATCAAACTCTTGACAGCATAGCATAAAGCTGTCCAGGACTTCAGAGATTTGGGGAGCTATATGCCAACTGTCAGGAGTCTGGCTGCATGGACAGCCCAGAAATCCATACCATTCTTAGTCACATCTTTCATTGTCAATTCCATGAATTAACAAAGTTGTTTTCACACTCCAGCTGAAATCTGGAGAAGTGCACCTAAACATTTTGTAAGGATGGTAGAAGATGACAGATTGCCAACCAGAGGCTGTGAGCCATAGACACAGGCGGCCCAGGTCAGGGCAGGACAGGCAGCCGTGGTGGGGTCCAGGTGCATCCCACCAGGGACAGAGTGTCAGAGGCACTGTGTCTGGCATGGAAGGGGTATGGTAGCCAGAGTGCATTCTGTGCCCATATGATAAATATAAATGAAGCAGGTGGTGTGACAGGCTAGTCCACAGGGTCTGTCAGGTGTGGTCAGTCTGTCTGAGCCACCTAGGGGCAGACCTTACACTGCATTTCCCGTGAAGGTCACTATCGGTATAGATAAGTCTTCTTCTTCGACTGTGTAGGTCTGCTGGGTTCCCATCACTGTGGCTGAGACTTGGACTCCAATCTATGGTTCTTTAAGCCTGGCCCAAGGCCACACAGCCAGGAAATGCAGAATTCAACCCAGGTTGCCTGTTCTTGACCTAGGCGTCCTCACTGGCTGGTATGCACCTCAGAGTGGTTGTGGTGGACATTTGGCCATAGGCAGATGGCTCTGAGGGTGGGAAAGTCTGGGGAGTCTCTGTGGAGTTATGGGAACTGTTAGGAAACCATATGGACAACTACTGTTTGTCCACATTTTATAATAAAAAAAATCAAGTCTTAGAGCCATTGAGTGTCCAAAATCCTGGAAATAAGACCCAACTCTATGGTGTATCTGACTCCCAAACCTGTGCTCCTACCCTCCAGCTACCTACCTAGATAAAGGACAGGGGTGTTTTTCTCTGCAGCTCAGCGGGGCGTGGTCTTGACAACAAACTGAAATTCTGTATTCACGAGAAAATGCTACTGGATTGACAATTCAAATGATGAGTAGGGATGCTTTAAAAGAACACTAAACATTTCCAAACAGTTATTTACTTAATCTTTAAAAATGAATCTTGGAATTTCCACCACATGAAACGTTAAACACATCACCTCTTTAATAGCGCTGCACGACAAAATATTCGTGCGCTCCGCGTGCCTTTCTGACTTGACGCAGTTGCACTTATTTATTGCTTTTAAAAATGACAAAAAGGTTAAACAATGTGTCAAAAGACAAAGAACATGATGAAAAGAAGAAAAATTGGAAATAAGAATCACAAAAACCCAAAGGACAGAGAAATAGACATCAGTTAGGCAAAGCGTCATTAGAGCGATTAGTGGTAGAACCCACACGGCTGAGGTCAAAGTCTCTCCGCCCAGTGTGTGAGACGCGGCCTCTGTAACAGGAGCCACTTACAAGAAATACACATGGGACAAAAGGCCACAAAGGACAAACACAAGAGGGAAACTGAACAGTGGCCTTCCTATCATGAGTCCCTATCTCAGGTGGAGCAAACATCCAACGTGCGCCCGCTGCACGGCAGCTCTGAGTGTGCCACCCAGGCGTCTGCAGGCCCCTTACTCTTCAGGGCCCTCCTTTCTCTGCCATTCTTTTGCCTAAGTGCTGCCAGTACAAATAAGCCGGAAGTAGCTGGGCGTGTCCATCCTGCAGTGGGCGTGGCCGAGGCAATGATTGATGGGTGTGAGAAAGGGCTGGCCCGGCTCCTCTGCTCCTCAGGCAACTCAAAAAACCCAAAAAAGGCTGGTTCAGCGCCCATGCTCAGTAGTTAGGGCGCCAGCCACATACACCGAGGCTGGAGGGTTCGAGCCTGGCCCAGGCCTACTAAACAACAATGACAACTGCAACAAAAAAATAGATGGGTGTTGTGGAGGGCTCCTAGGGAGGCTGAGGCAAGAGGATTGCTTAGGCCCAAGAGTTGGAGGTTGTTGTGAGCTGTGACTCCACAGCACTCTATCGAGGAGAGAAGAGAGAGACTCTGCCTCAAAAAAAAGCAAAGGCCTAAGGTGCACCCCAGTCCCCTGTAGAATCCGGCTGAAGTTACTCCCGCCAGACTTGGCTTAAAACATAACCCCTCCTCCCTTGTGGGTCCCCCCACCCCAAACCAGTAATAAATCACAGGCACAATAATCCTCATCTCAGTGTCTGAGCCCTGCTCCGGTGTGAACCAGGCCCCGGCACTGCAGGGACAGTCCCCCCCGCAGGGACGTCTTCCCTGTGCTCCGGGGTGTGTGCCCAGGTGGGAGAAAAAAAACTGAGCTACAGGTGTTAGGACTTTTATCTGAAATGTCACGAAGTACTTCAGATTCAGAGTCGTAAGTGGATGAGCATTTTCTTTTTCTTTTCTTTTCTTTTTTTTTTTTTTTTTGAGACAGAGTCTCACTATGTCGCCCTGGGTAGAGTGCCATGGCATCACAGCTCATAGCAACCTCCATCTCCTGGGTTTAGGCGATTCTCTTGCCTCAGCCTCCCAAGTAGCTGAGACCACAGGCGCCCGCCACAACGCCCGGCTGTTGTTGTAGTTGTCATTGCTGGGTTTTAGCTAGCTGGGGCTGGATTTGAACCCGCCATCCTTACTGTACGTGGCCAGTGCCCTACCCACTGAGGTACAGGCGCTGCCAGTTATGAGTATTTTTAAAAATTGTTTTTGTTTGTAGAGAACCAAAAAGGCCAGGTGATACTGCTGGAAGACACGCTTCTAACACCACACCAAGGAGTTGAGACTCTTCATTATCCTAAAACCCAGCTTTCACCAAGCCCTGCCCCTCGCTGGGCAGCAGTGACCCTGGGACTTGAGCAATTTGAATTTTGCATACACGGAGGCTGCGCCCTCTGCAGGAGTCACGGCCCAGGGGATGAGGCAAGAATGGAGAGAAAATACAGCAATGGTGCAGGACGTGAGAGGTGAGGGGGCGAGCTGGTCAGGAGGCGGGCCTGCTGGGGCTGCCTGAACAAAGTACTACCGCCACGGTGGGCGAAGCAACACATTTGTTTCTTGCAGAGCCAGACGCTGGAAGTCCACCATCAAGGTCAGCAGGGTTGGTTTCTTCTGAGGCCTCGCTCTATGGGCCTCGTCTTCTCCCTGTGCACGCCCGTGTCCTCATCTCCCTACAGAGATGCCCTGGGAGACTGGATTAGAGCCCAGTCATGTGACCTCATCAAAGGCCTTGTCTCCACATACAGTCAGGGGCTGAGGTACTGGGGGGGTAGGGCTCCGAGGTGTGAATTTGGTGGTGCTTCGGGAGGCACAATGCAGCCTGTAAGAGCTAGCAAAATGCTCAACAGTTTGTTTCCAGAAAGACAGGGTTCGAGGTGATGGCCAGACCTCCCACGTAGAAATGTCCAACAGGCCATATTTCATAGCTACACATAACAAGGGGGAGAGAGGCCAAGGTGGCCTGAAACTAGCAGAGCCTGCCGGCTGCCCAGCACAGCAGGCATCCCTGGGTGTGTGCTATAAGGGTACAGCATCTCACCCCAGGTGTGCAGGTTCATAAACTCACCTGCATCATTCAAGTACTGACCAAGCCCTAGTGAGTCAGTTCTCATCAGGCAAAAGAGGCCACTTCTTCAATGAGAGTGCCTATTTAATAATTTACCTGCAGAGGTTCCCAGTAGGATAACATGTATCAGTCCTTTCCGTGGGTTACTGCCTTTTGTGGACTGGCCCTTCCTCTTCCCTGTCATCCGCCCAGGGGCCTGGAACTGTGTCCTCCTCGATTTCTTAGCCCTGTTCATTCGGTTGTAGATGTACCTTCCCAATATTCGTATCCTTCCCAGCATCCAGCATAGTTCCTACAGAGAGTAGGTGGCCAGCGTGTCAGGGTTCGTGCCAGGCAGTGGGTACTGACCACTGACAGGAGCATGGCAGAGTCGTTAGGAGCACAGCTCTGGGCCACACCTGCTGGGTCTGAATCTCCTCTCTTCCAAGTAATAGCTGTGTGACCCTCCCTGAGTAGTGTTACCCTCCAAGTGCCTCAGTTTCCTCATCCTATCAAATACAGGCAATCCATACTTTTTCCACCTGCCTTGAGCGTTAAACCATGAACATAAAGGGCTGAGAGCAGCACATGGCACACAGCCTGTACAGGTAATTTTTCTAATCTGTGATGTGCTGACACGGTTCTTAGTTTGTCTCAGTCTTCAGACAATGGTTTGAGGTGGATGTTGCTACCCCACCTTAAAGGGGAGGCAGCCAAGTGCACTGAAGGTGAGTCATGTGCTGAAGGCAGCAGAGACAGAATGCAACCGCCAAGCTGAGTCCTGCACCACACATTAGGCTGGAGATAATACTCAGTCAAGAATGTCCCCAGCCTCTCATGGAGGACCCCACAGGCACTAAGGGGGTACATATATTGCATCAGTATCTACCCCAGATAAGAGTGTCCGAAGATGTGATCAGAATCTTAACCCTACTGTGTGGTTGACTCCTCACCCTATGCAGATATCACATCCAAGCTAAAAAGCTTTTCATGTGTACCATCCAGAAGGCACGTCTAGCATTCGGTGTCCAGCCCACTGGCACGCCTGCAATGCCCACACAGCTCCAACATGTGGAAAGCATACGGCAGCTGGACTCCCCAGCAGCTACGGCCAGCAGAGACTGTGGCCAGGGCAGGTCGTGCCTGTGCCTTAGAGAATCCTAACCTTCCTTTAGCCCCAGGATGGTGAACCAGTTGGACACTGTGAATACTGATTCCGATTAAATAGAAGTGATTGTCTAGAATCAGTGTTTTCCAAGGAATTCCATGGCTAAGACTGGACTCAGTGGAAAAGAGTTCCATGTTTGAGCAGTGATGTCTGCCCAGGACACAGGAGGAAGAGGAGCTCACAGGGGCAGGTTTGCCCGTCCTTCTTCGGGCCAAACCACTGTGCATTCACAGAGGTACTGAAGAAGTATCTGGAATCCACATTTATACTTATTTGTAATATACTATTGGTTTATACTTGGGGACATGAAAACACATGTGCCATGGTCCCTGCCTTTGAGAAAGGGCCCACAGAGGTGAGAAACCAAATAAAAATATAAAAACAAATGATGAGTGGGGAAGATGCTCTTTTAAAACCCTACCTATTCTATCTTTTATTGGGAGAGGTACTCAGAGACTCAGTTTCCTCAACATGCTTTTGGCATCAGCTGCCTTGTATGGAGGCCAAGCTATAACAAATTTTAACAATGGAAGGGACCCTGGCTGCCATTGAGCTCTGTCCCTGGCCACTGCAGGAATCTTTACCGACAACTCCTCATGCTCACTCAGTCCCTCCATCCACCCAGCTGAGCAGGGCTGCTCACTCCAGCCTTATTAACCGTGATTGCTAGAAAGTGCTTCCATGAACTTAGCCAAAATCCTCCTCCTCTAATTTTGATACAACTTTCCTAATTCAGGGCCAGACAGAACACACTGGGAACTTGGTATAAAATTTGACAGAATGGCATTAAAAACAGAATCAGTGAGAAAAATTTGGACTATTAAATTCAAGGTGCTAAGACAACTGACTATTTATATGAGGAAAGATAAAATACCTACTTCACATATACACTGAAATAAATCTAAGTTATTGAAAAGGCCTCTATGAAAAGTAACTTTATAACTGTAGAAGAAAACGTAGAGTATCCTTATTAGGTTACCTAAAGAAAGAGCATTTGAAACAAATATTGAAAAGCCAACCCATAAAAGAAAAAGTTGGTAGGTTTGACTACCTTAAAAAAAATTTATATAAATCAAAAGTTATCCCAAACAAAGTTAAATATAAAGTTATGGGTCAGAAGATATTTTTAAGAAGTCATACACAAAGGATGAACATCCAGAATATTTCAAAGGTGTCCTGTACAGGCTACAAAACACTGGTGAGGAGACCCCGACACAAAGTATCCCCTGTGCTAGTAGCATAGAATGGGGTGTGCATGTGTGTGCATGTGTGTGCATGTGTGTGCGTGCACACACACGTGTACGTGCTCTGCATGCTACTCTCCACACCTCTGCACAAGTAATTCCCTTGACTTGAAATGTCTTCTCCTCCTTTTGTTCCTAGAGCTGGAAAAGACTCCATGGAAACAAGCCGACCCTCCCATGCCTCTCTGGCTTCTTTTACATTTTCTGTGAGGCAAGTTTTAAAGTATTACAATTCTGATGAGCATTCTGCACCCTCTCCACTCCCTACTCCTAATGTGAGCGTTTCCTGTTTTCCTAAACAGCCTTTGAGTATCTGCCACAGGTGTCCCTCTGTCAGTGTTGTGTTGTTGCCAGGCTATGCCGTAAATTCTAAGGAAGGGGGAAAGACAGGATTCTAGGAGGAAGTATGATGTGAGCCTAGAGAGGGGAGAGAGGAAAAGCGAGTGCTACAATCTTGTGTTTCAATTTCATCAAGTAGGAGGTAACACCATTCTCTTTGGTGCGGAGGGAGGTACAAAATAAGATGCCCAAGAAGCCTCCCCAGCCGCCATCCTAACTTCTGGAGATGCTCCCACCCTCTGGGCAAGTCTGTCTGCCACCCTCTCAGTGTTTTCTCAGAAGGGGCAACTGGGTCTCAGAGGGATGTACATGGTGGCTCGCGGCACTCACAGATCCACAGCTCTATGCTCTTATCTAATCTCCGCAGGTTTTGCTGCTTGAAAATCTTTATGCCTCTTCTCAAGACACAAAGTTTCAGACAGCACCAGGAGCTGGAAACAGGTGTCAGCTGAGACTAAGAACAGAGACAGAGTGGGTGCAGTGGCCTACAGGGACCACCACTCAGTTCTTGGTGGAGGTAGCTCTGCGCATGACCAGCTGGGAATGACCATTAGTTGCTTCCTCTTCTGAAAAGGAAACCTACCCAGCTGGCCAAGTGGGATCTCCAGGGAGGAGGTGCATCTGCCTTCTGCTCCCATAGCAGTCCTCCTCCACTCCATCCAGAAGACCCCAAAGAAAGTCACGTGAGTCAAGCACAGAGAGTCTGTACCTAGCCCAGGTCCACAGCTGCCAACAGCATGTGAATAGTCCTTTCACCTAGGGATAGGCTGCTAAAGGGTGGGACTGATGCAGTAAATATCTCTCTCATGCCATTAGGTGCCAGGCATTGGGACATGCACTGGGAATATAAAGGTGAACGAGAAAGACAGGCTCCCTCCTGTCACACGGTATACAGACTTCAACGGGAGTGTGAGGGTTAGTGTTCCATGTCAGCATGGCTAGGTCACAGTGCGCATTTATTTCATCAAATGCTAGTCTAAGTGTTGCTGTGAAGGTATTTTGTAGATATGGCTAACATCTAAAATCCATTCACTTTATTATCATTTTTTTTGAGACAGAGTCTCACTTTGTTACCCCTTGGTAGAGTGTCATGGCGTCATAGCTTACAGCAACCTCAAACTCTTGGGCTTAAGTGATTCTCTTGCCTCAGCCTTCCAAGTAGCTAGGACTATAGGCACCTGCCACAAGGCCTGGCTATTTTTAGCGATGAAGTCTCACTCTGGCTTGGGCTGGTCTTGAACCTAGGAACTCAGGCAGTCCGCCCGCCTCGGCCTCCCAGAGTGCTAGGATTACAGGCGTGAGCCACTGTGCCCAGCCTAAAATCTATTAACTTCAAACAAAAGAGATTACCCTTTCACTACATGGGTAGGTCTTGTCCAAACAGTGAAAGTCTTAAGAGCAAAACTAGGATTTCCTAATAACAACCTAAGGATATGGGGAGGGTGGAGGGAAGGGGGAGAGGGTGGAGGGAGAGGGATTCGAGGGTTCACTTCTGTGGTTCATCTTGCAAGGGTACAAGTGAATCTTTCTATGAGTAGAATATGAATGTTTTGACATAATAACTAAGAAAGTTACATGAAGGCTATGTTAACCAGTTTGATGGAAATGTCATGGATTGTGTGTGAAAACACCACACTGTACCCCCAAAGTGCATCAATGTGCACAGTTACCATTCAATAAAAAAAAAAAAAAAAAACTAGGATTTCCCTGAGGAAAAGAAAGTGAACCTCAAGAGCACAGCATCAGCTCCTGCCTGAGGGTTCCAACCTGCTGGCCAGCTCTGCAGATTTTGGACTTGTCAGCTCCCACAATTGCAAAGCCAATTCCTTGAAATAAATCCGTGTGTTTGTGTGTGTGTGTTCACTTCCTACTGGTTCTTTCTCTGGAGAACTCTGATACAAGGAGACTCACATACAGAGGTGCTGTCCTAAATGTTATGCCTGGAGAAACATCACATGTGGTGGTCAGCAGTATCAGCCTAATGCAAACTGTCCACATTTGAACATTGGATGGATCATGCACCATGACCCCGGGTCGATTCCTATATTCTCTAAGCCTCAATTCCCTAGTTATGGCTCTAGATAAACATTTGCTGAGTCAGTCCCTACCCTTTACACGTGGGCAAGGTGCACAGACTTCCAATATGATTGACTCACACATCAATTTTTTCAGGGCTCCCTGTAGGGAGTGGAGGGAGGGCTATAAAATAGAAATAATTTGTCCCTCATAGGATTATTGCAAGGAGTCAGGGGTTAAGTATTAGGAGGGGAAGTATGAAGCCAGGATTGAAACTTAGGTCTGTCTCCAACGCGTGTTCCCTAAACCCTCTGCCATTTTCTCCTTACTCTTTGGGAATTATGCTTCAGCTGTCAGTTCTTTAACAGACACTTTTGCCGCAGGCCACCCTCTGCAGAGATGCCTCCTCCCTGCACACCTCTGGCCTGATCCTCACGGGCAACTCTAGTGACCAAGTCTCACTCTGGCTTGGGCTGGTTCCACTCACTCTGCTACATTGATGTGACCCACTGACGCTGTAAATTCAAGTTCATTATCTTCCCCTTGCCACTGACAAGTCTTGGCTTCCCCTCTCTGTAGTTATATGACTCCCTAATACTGTTTTCTCACTTGTTGAACGAGGAGATATGGCAAGATCAGGGAGACTGACCCCTACCATCTGAGGTGTCTGTGTCTGCAGTGCCTGTCTTAGGGACTGGTACAGTGTAGGTACTTTATCGTACTTATTCCTTCAGCATCTATTCACTCATCAGAATTGATTTTAATTAATTTTGTGACCGGAAACATAGATTTAGTCCTAACTCACCACTTACAGGAAAACCTTCATTTCTTATTAAACTAAGTGAATAGGGGGCTCGGGTGCGCGGCTGTTTCATTTACGTCGTATGTTAATATACTACCATCTAGTGGACTGTGTACAGGTTACAGACCAAAGCCAGGAAGTGGGGCTTGCAGAGAAAGCCACAACCGAAATATTTAAAAATATAAAGACTGATTCGTAGCGTTGTTGGACTTTTTTAATATCCTGAAAAACAAAAATAATAAGACATATTTAAATGTAAGATAAATTATAAATGATCACTATAACAAGGTGTCATCTCATAATCCTAATGATCTCTGTTAAATAAAATTTATAGGAGGCTACTGGTTTGAACTGAGCTCCTACACTGGGCCCCCAAATGGAGTTACTTGTGCCAAATTTCCAGACCACCAAGGCAAAACCAAGTTGTTTATCTGACCTTCAGAGAAATCAGGAGTGAAAATAGCCAAATCCCCAGACAGGCCACTTTTAGCCAGCATGATAAGAAAGTCCCCTGGGCCTTAACCTTTACAAAGAAAGTAACTTTTTAAAAAAACAGTCCACTCTTTTGCTCTTTGTTTCTGTTTCCTGCAGTCTTCTTCTGTCTACAAATACTCACCGTCTGTCCGTGTTGCTGAGTGGAGCTCTCTGAACCTCGTCTGGTTCAGAGGGTTGTCAGATGTGGGCTCAATCTTTGCTCAAATAAACTGTTAAATTTATTTTGCCTTAAGTTTTTCTTTTATCATCTCTAACTTGTTAGGAGCAAAATAAAATCAGCATTCTTGTCCATAACTGACTGTTTTTGAATTATTCATCCATGACAAAGGAGCCACTTAACCAGCCACTTTGATTTCTGACTGCTAAGAAACTCAGTTTTCCATTCCAAAGTGACCATCACTGTAGGCCACTGTGAGCCTGGGACTGTACTGGATTGTTTACACAGATTATCTCATTTAATCCTCATGGAATCTCCCCCCCTCAAGAGGATTAAGTATTTATTTGTATTTATGGTGTTCAGCCTGTTGCCGCATCTGGAGAAATGTAATAATTGACTTACTCAAAATCTAAACCAAGATATACTATATGAGCCAGATCCACAACTCAGATCCGCCTGAATCAAACACAAGTTCCTAATGATTACATTTTACTAAATACAACTGCTCCCACATTCTAAGGATGTTGTAAGGATAAACAATTAAGGGAAAGTACTTTGGAAGAAAAGGACAAGGTTTGAATGCTTATGTAACAGAATGTTCATGCCAAAAATAGGCATAAAATGATTTATACTCTACTGGGATAACCCTTTTACAAAAGTACTCAGTCAGGATCCCTTTCCCAGTCAACAGTGATGTCCCCTCTTTTATTCTTGATTTTAGCAATTTTAGTTTTTTCCTAATCAGTCTAGCTAAAGTTTTGTAAATTTTATCGATCCTTTTAAAAAACCAACTTTGACTTTTGTTGATTTTCTCTATTATTTTTCTAGTCTTTTTTTTTTTTTAATTTCCTCTCATCTATTATTTCCTTCTTTGTGCTTAGTTTGGTTTAATTTGGTATTCCTCTAGTTTGGGTTTTTTTTGTTGGTTTGTTTTTCTGAGACAGAGTCTTACTCTGTTCCCCTAGGTAGAGTGTCCCAGTGTCACAGCTCATAGCAACCTCAAACTCCTGGGCTCAAGAAATCCCTCTCTCAGCCTCCCGAGTAGCTGGAACTATAGGTGCCCACCACAACGTCCAGCTAGTTTTTCTGTTTTTAGTAGACACGGGGTCTTGCTCTCACTCAGGCTGGTCTCAAACTCCTGAGCTCAAGCAATCCACTTGCCTCCGCCTTGGAGCACTGGGATTGCAGATGAGCCACCACACCCAGCTTCTTCTAGTTTCTTATAAGTTTAGACTATTGATTTAAAATCTTTTTGTTGATCTTTTCTTTTTTAACATTAATAGTTAATTAATAATTATTAAATTATCTATGCCTTTAATTTTGTCAGCTTTTGCTTCATGCCCTGAGGCTCTATTTTTCTTGGTTTTTTTTGTTTTTGTTTTTTTTTTAAATAGAGCCTCAAGCTGTTGCCCACAGTAGAGTGCTGTGGCATCACAGCAACCTCCAACTCCTGGGTTTAAGCTATTCTCTTGCCTCAGCCTCCCAAGTAGCTGGGACTACAGGCACCCACCACAACGCCTGGCTATTTTTTGGTTGTCATTGTCATTGTTGTTTGGCAGGCCCAGGCTGGATTCAAACCCACCAGCTCTGGTATGTGGTTAGTGCCTTAGCTGCTTGAGCTACAGGTGCCGAGCCATGAGGCTCTGTTATTCAAAGTGTGTATTTGTTTATTGTTTATTTGTTCTGGCTTCCTGATGAGTTGGCCCTTTTATCAATATGTAATGTCCTTCTGTGCTCCTTGTAACAATTTTTGCCTTAAACTCTATTTTGTCTGAACACAACACGTATCTTTTGGTTATTTTCATGGTATTTCCATCCTTGTACTTTCAACCTATTTGTGTCTTTGAATCTAAGGTGTGTCTCTTGTAAATAACACATCATGTTTTGCCAATCTTTGTCTCTTGAGTACTGGAGTATTTCATTGTCTCTCTTCTAGTGTACTTATGGATAAAGTGGGAGCTGTGTCTGGTATTTGCTCTTTTCTTTTTGCACAGGATCTTCATCTGTTTCTCCACAGTACTGCCTCCCTTGGTGTTATAGTTAAACAATATTTTCTAGTGTTGATTTTCATTTCCTTCTATTTTTTAGTAGTGGTTGCCTGGGGACTACAGTTAACATCTTAACAAAATCTAGTTCAGATTAATGCCAAACTCATTTCCATAGTACTTAAAAATTGTATTTCTTCCCCCGTCCTCTGTCTGTTATCACCATACAAACCACATCTTTGTAGTTATAAGCCTGTCAACATCATTTCACAATTACTGCTTTATGTAGTTGTCTTTTAGGTCAGAAGAATTACAAACAAAAATACAAACTGCATTTCATTTAATACTTACCTAGGTAGTTACCTTTAATGACAATCTTCATCTCTGTGGGTAGATGTGAGTTCTCCTAGCAATGAATTCTTAGTTTTTCTTTATCTAGGAGCACTTTAAATTCTGCATTTTTTGAAGAAGTTTGGCTAAATCTAAAATTCTTAATGAAGCTTTTTTCTTTTAGCAGTTTGAATATGTCATTATAGCAGGGGTGTCCAACCTGGGGCCCACAGGTTAATTTTGTGGGGACTTTTTTTGCTTATCTGTAGGGTCAGATATGAAGAGTATGCACAGAACTTTTTTACTCATCAGCTTTCTTTAGTGTTTGTGTATTCAATGTGTGGGCCAAGGCAACTCTGCTTCCTCTGTGCCTCTGGTTTCTGATGAGATTTTTGTATGTGATGAGTTGTTTTCCTCTTGCTGGTTTAAAGATTCTGTTTATCTTTGACTCCATGGTTTAACTATGATGCATTTAGGTGTCTATCTCTTTGAGTTTATCCTAACTTGTAACTTGTTCAGCTTCTTGGTGTGTAGTTCATGTATTTCATCAAATTTGGGAAGTTTCAGCCATTATTTCTTCAAATACTTTTTCTGCCTTTTTCTCTTCTTTCTGGAACTCCTATAAGGCATGTGTTGGTGCAATTGATGGTGTCCCTCACAGATTCATCAGGCTTTGCTTCCTCTATGTTCTTTCTCTTCCTGTGCCCTAGATGAGACAATCACATTTGTCCTAGATTCAAGTTTGCCAGTTCTTTCTTCTGCTTGCTCAACTCTAATGAAGCCCCTTAGGGAATTTTTCAGCTCTAGAATTTCTACTTTATTCCTTTTATATATCCTGCCTCTTTACTGATATTCCTTATTCATATGTAATTTTCCTGATTTGTCTTAGTTTTTTTCCATGATTTCCCATGTCTTGTTGCACACATTTAAGACAGTTGATTTTAAAGTCTTTAGTTAGTAGAACCAAGGCTGGGGCTTTCTCAGGATGGTTTGTTTATTTTTCTCCTGCATGGGTGGGCATACTTTCCTGTTTCTTTGTGTGTCTTATTTTTCTTTATTGAAAACTGGACAATTTGCATAACAACATGAGTAGGGTGACCAGATTTTAACGTCT
>NW_003852441.1:3632797-3634383 GCF_000181295.1 Otolemur garnettii | reverse complement strand
GGGACAAATTGTTGAAAAGCGGGACTGTCCCGCCAAAATCGGGACGTCTGGTCACCCTAAACATGAGGCAGCAACCCTGGAAGTAAGGTTTATTGCCTCCTACCTTTGTGGGTTATGGTTGCTCTTTGTGGTCACTGTTTTTGTTGTGGTTGTGGTGTAGTGACTTTCCTGGACTAATTCTGTGAAGTCTGTTATTCTTCACCATATGCAGTCACTGAAATCTTGGCTTGGCTGCTCTTTATGAGCAGATGGGGATTTCCTTAAGTGCTGGAAACAGTAAGTCTCTCACCTGCACACAACTTTTTAGAACCCCAGGAATATGCTGGAGCTTTTCAAAGCCCCCAGACATCTCACTCCCCAGTTTGTAGTCAACCAGTATACCATCTCAGACAGCTGTGCCATTTAAACAATCGCCACCACCAGCTGTTTCTGACCAACACCTGGTGATAGGGGCTTCTTCATAGAGTGATCTCTGAGTCAGATTAAATGCAAACACCCCTGTGACTGGGACTATTCCTGGGAACTGCCAAACCAGTCAGAATGACAATCCTCTAGGCAAGGGGCATTGTGGGTAACTCCAGACCTATCTGGCTGCTAGGCTACTGTGGTTCCAAGGCTGCTGATTTCCAAGGCCACCGCAAAGCCAAGTAGAGGAGGATGGACACAGGACATGTTAAAACCCCACAAAGCTTATTCTTTTAACCAAGATGCAGCTTTTTTCCTCAAACTCATGTTATTTGGGTTATTGCAATCCTTTTGTTAATTTCTTGAGTTTCAAAAAGTTGATTTAACAATTTCTGCCAGTGTTCCTACTGATTTTATAGGGAACTGGATTTTCAAAAGTCCTCATTCTGCCATTCTGGAAATGCTTCTCCTCCAGGATTCACTATGAAGTGGGCTAAGTTTACACTGGATTTCTTTTAAATTAATGTAAGCAGCATATTCTGAATTCACTGAGAACACTACACTCCACCACCTTTGATTTGCCACCTAACACAGCCAACTGAGAAAACAGCTTGCTTTCCCAGAATGAACAGCAGACGAACATGCTGGCTTCCAGAGCATGTCATCTACCTTCAGTAAGCAACAGTGTCAGAACAGCAGAGGACCAGCTCAAAGCTCCCCACTCCTCCAGTGCCAACTAAGAGGGCCTGAGGGACAGACTATCTATTAATGACTGTAGGTCAATGTTCTCCACCCCTGCAGACCCACAGCCACTTTTTATTATATTTTAAACATTTCTATTAATTAAAAAATGTATATGTAAATGGATAGGCAATATGACTTGCCTCAGGCATTTTTAAAATCAATATCTAATTGTAATATAAAGAAGAAATAAAAGAAGACAATTTATGGTAACATGTAATTGGGCATGGAAATAAATGGTCCCAACTCCTGAAGGCACGAAAATCAGATGCTTGTGGGGATACACATCACTGCTGTTCATGAGGCCCCACAAATGCAGAGAACTGCAGCAGCTTTGTCCCCACTGGTGACAGTCTCCAAAATGGCAGCCAACTCCTGGTAAAGCTCTGAACAAAGAACACAACCTCCTCGTCTGGCAGGTGCATTTACACAACCTCCTC
>NW_003852441.1:3607234-3632447 GCF_000181295.1 Otolemur garnettii | reverse complement strand
GGCGGGTGCATTTACACAACCTCCTCGCACTCGTCGGGCGGGTGCATTTACACAACCTCCTCGCACTCGTCTGGCAGGTGCATTTCTGGGTATTGCAGATCTGCAACAAAAATGTGAAATGGTTTTCATATATAAGATGGAGTTTTAGTGCAGGCTCCAATAGTTGTTGCCAGTGTCCACCAACTAGACATCTTGAGGAACAGACCTGTGCTTGAACCAAGCTAGGTTTATCAGGACTTCTTTGCACATGGGAGACCACACACCATGGAGTGCCCAGTGTAGGGGGACCAAGAAGGGCTTCTTCTAGGATTTGGGCTTGTTAGGTGACTGCAAGAAGGGTTCTTTGAATCACAGTTTTACTCTGGATTGGGTGCTTTCAGAAAATGAGGGCAATTCTATGAGCAGATATCCAAAAAAATGCAATCCAGGGGGCAGGAGGAACAGAACGGTCTCAACTTGTAACTCAAAAGCAGCAGCACTCATTCACATGAGCCAGGAAACAAACTTCTCTGGTTGTTCTTTGTAGTTTGTGTGCTCTCTGTGTCTATGCCCCGACATGACTGCAGGTGTCCTAATTTCTGTCTTGCTCCATCACAGTCACCATGGCCTGGCTGGATGTCGGTGTTCTATGAAGTTGTGTATGCTCACCAGGAAAACATCATCGCCTCGTGTTTAGTCCAAGCCAGCTTCCAGTAGACAGCGGCTGGGGTTGCCCTTCCATTCTCATGATAAACAGGGTGTCCAGACATTTTTCCAGTGGGTGGGGTTCAAAGAAGTTATGATACAAGACAATTCTTTGTGCATAGGTGTCCTACACGGGCACCCAGCATCCCTAGTCCCCACCTGCAACAGTATCAGCAGTTCTCATCATTCATGCATTAACCAAGCTGACCCCTAATCACAAAACACCCACTGTAGGGGCGGCTCCTTCCCCATGAGAACCACGGCTCTGGACAGTCTAAATCCAGACCTGAATTACGTTAAACAGAGAAGAGTACAGCAGCCTACACCCTCACAGAGCTATTTTATTAAGTAGCACTTTAATGGATTTACATCAAAAGTTGGCCAAAAAAAGATGCTGACCTGAAAGAATGCTGTTCATTTACTGTAGAAAAGACACCAGGGCTTTAGCCCCTGCAGCGCCAACATCATCCCACAAGACCCACATGAGAAGGATGTGCCAGACACCACTAGCTGTCACCCAACATCCCTTCCCCCTTTTTCCCTACTAACAAAATCTCACTATTTAAGGCAGCATTGTGTCTACCTAAATACCTGTTTTCCCCAACTGCCTTACATCTGGGTGACAGCACTAGCCAATGAGAAGAAAGCAGAAGCAAGTCTCCTGTGGCTTCTGAGAAAGCTTTTTCTGAACATACAACTGAAGCTTCCATGTGTCATCTTTTCTGTGACAGTCATCTTGCGCCCATCAGAGTAGCATGGGGACAGAGACCAGCTAAGGATAGAAGAGCATCAGCGTTCCTGATGGAACTGGCAAGTAGCCACACTGATATCAGGAATTGTCTAGTCCCAAACGTCTTTTGTGGGGGAAAAGCACAAATCCTTTTTTCATTTTGGCCATTATTCCTTGTAGGGTTTTCTGTTATTTGCAGCAAGAGAACTACTTCCTAACAGAGGAAATCAACAGGTAAACAAAAAGTAACTGATAAGGACTAAAACATAGAGATTTACATACAATGTTTACTATTCCAACCAACTGAAAAAAAAACACTGCTAAAAGCCTATGTGGGGGAAGGGTGTGAATTAAATCTTTACTTTTTGTAGAAGTCACTAGTTGAAACATAAAGTTGGTAAGTCAAGAAACACTGCAAGTGCTCTCAGGTGTTGTTCAGTGGTCCAGAGAACACCAGCATGCCCCGGCTAATTCACTGAGAAGCCCACAGGAGAGAAATAGATATTGGGGGATACGAGGCACCTCCTGCCACGTGCAGGTTCCAAACTCAACCAGTTTAGGGTTGCAGGCTCAAATGACAGTTACCTCAAGATCTACACCAATGTGTCTCCTGACAGACTCTCAATCCTAAAGATTTAGGTTAGAACTTTCAAATTAAATAAAAACATATCTTTAGTGCAGTATCAATTTTTCCTCACCTGACAGAACAGCTGAATGCAAGTAAAACAGCAAAGGATCACTAAATTATTCTTAAGAAACGAAAAGACAATGAGAGACGTATATTTCCTCTGTAAATAGTTAATATTTGTATCCTATAGATATGTGTTTCCCTGGGAAAATAACTCAGTAACCTGAGCTTCAATTTTATCAGCTGAGGTACCACACATTTGTCATGAGGTCACATATGCCAAATGCCTTGTAAATGGTAGAATTTTATTCAAATATAAAGTTTTGCACCTTCAAAGCTATCACTCCAACAGAGACACTTACTCAATTAAATATCTTAAAAAATATTTTAACAATGTACAAATAAATTCACAATGTAATCTGATTAAAGGACTCTAAGTTTACAGTACATCACAGAACAGAATTTACAGATGCCTACAGTTATTTGTAGATTGGTTTAGTTTACAGTTAAATATATATTGCTTTAAGAAATACCATTAATATAAAAGTATGATTTACAATACCCCTATTGTAGGAAGAAAAAAAGATTCATAAAATAAACTATCTTTCAGGCATTTATTATGCCAAATATTATGATTATTCTTACTATGACATAAGAATAATGTTCTTTTAGTGGTAAAAGATTTTATTAGCCCATGGACTACTGCAGACCTTCCAGGAAGTTCCAAAGTGAAATCTGGCTATCCTTTCTGTAAAATAAACTGAACAGCTGCAGTCTCTGGGTATCCCTTAGACAAATACTATGAAGATTCCATTTATATTAACTGAGCCTTAAGTAAATGACTTATTATTACTAAACATAAACAACATTTTAGAAACTAGGTAACACCACTGGCTTTTTACTTGCTTGTGTGTATCTAAGAAATGTTATTATGAAAGTACATATTTTAACAATCATTTCTAACATAAGCCAAAATGCTCATTATTACCATGGAAGCAAAACTTACTTCTGAAAATAATTTATACAAATAATATGTAAACACACAACAAAGCTTAGAGATAAACTAAGACTATCCTCTTATGGTCTATGATCTCTGTCAGGTATATGAAGGAACAACAACACTCTCACTTATTTGGGGTCACTGATACCACATGACCAAACACAGACGCACAACACAAAACTAACTGACAATGTTTCTAGTGACAACACACTTTCTAGCCCTGGCTCCCACAAAGAAAATGAAAACAATATGAAAATTACTTTTCCTTTTTTAAAATAAAACAGTCAAGTGAAAAGCAAACCCCACATTCCTGGTTGCAACATGGACTGAGTTCTAAGAGGTTCAAAGTCAAGAATCTCTTCGGTTGTTCCCCAATGTAAGAAAATTTATAAGCTTTCACTCTTCAGGGACTCTGATCATCTCCAGTGTTCTGCAAAAGAGACAAAAATATCCTTAATATTCAAGTTATTTCATACACCTTGGGCTTTAAAGCACTAGGCCTTGGAAAACATTCCCCATTTCTAAGCAGAGCCAGCTACTACATTCTGTCTGTGCTCCAGGTAAAGAAGTAAACCATGGATACCCGTCATCCACCACACGTCCCGCTCATCCCATTTGAGCAGACGATCACCAGATGCCATGCAAGACACTAAGCGTGTTATACCAGGCTCAAGGTTCAATTTCACTGTATTCAATGTCCCCATCTTCAGAAATATAAAAATCCTAAAGGAAAAAACCTAATAACACACACATGAAAATTACCCTATGGGGGCCCAACAGAAAAGGTATATTGGGGCCATGCAAAAAAGCTTCAGACTAAGAACCATGTCCTGTGAGAATTGCTTGTTTTCTCTACTTATCTTCTATAAAAGAAACTGTACAATAAAATGGGAAGAACATTGGATTTTGAGTATGGAGAGCTAGGTTCAAGCTCCAGCTCTGTACCACTTATTAACTGTATATTTTTGAGTAAGTCACCTAAAATCTTGTCGTGCTTTAGTTATCTGATGTGTAATCCAGGAAGCAGCACCATCAGTAGCACCCAGAAACTTGTTGGAAATGGACCTGATGAGACTCCAACCCCCAATCTACTGAATACCGCTGGGGGTGGAGCCCAGCAACCTCCCATGTGATTCTGATGCACATTTGGGAACCCTGTCCTGTAACACTACTTGCCCAACCTAGTACAGTAAACTAAGAAATGCAAGGTATTACTCACATAAACACTTACTCAATGTTCCCCAGAGATTTAACCCATAACTATTTACCTATGACTACTAATCCCACTGAAAACCCTGATATTAAAGAATTATAGTAAAAACATTTATGTTCTGGGGGAAAGAAACATGAGTATTTTAAAACAATCCTTAATGATATGGTCTTATTATGTTTCAACCTGTTCTTGCTATAAGCCCTAAAACCATACAACATACATTCTTCAAGAACATTCATTTAAAGCTACCATAATTAATGGAAAGCACCTAAAAAAGTAATTTTTAAAATACACGTTATTATCAATGATAGTTTATCCCTCCTGATTTTAAAGTAATTTGAAGACATTGACAATACACTTCTAGAATGTTCTAACAGCTTCTGGAGAGCAATTAAAATATCTTTATCATTATCTCATATTTAAATAACTATGGGTCTTTAAAAAACCTTTTAGGAAGCATTTCATGGCTAGGCATGGTAGCTTATGCCTATAATCCTAGCACTCTGAGAAGCCAAAGCAGTGGATTGCTTGATCTCAGGAGTTCAAGACCAGCCCAAACAAGAGTGGGACCCTATCTCTACTAAAAATGGAAAAACTAGCCAGGCATTGTGGCAGGTGTCTGCAGTCCCAGCTGTTCAGAAGGCTGAGGTGGGATGATCACTTGAGCCCAACAGTTTGAGGTTGCTGCGAGCTATGATGCCACAGCATTCTAGCCAGGATGGTAGAGTGAGGACTCTGTACTCCTCCCCCCCCCCCAAAGAAGTAGCATTTCATAAAAATTAAACTCTACAAAATTTAGAAATCACTGCACTGGCCACTGATTACACATCCAGATAACACTTACTTGTCTTAAAAACTGCTTTCCTAGATACGAGGTGGCCATGTTGGTGAAGTTCTTCCTGCTGCCCACTTTGCACCTGATGTATCCATACAGGTTGGCACCTTGTAGCACCACACCCATGAGAACCACCGCCTGAGACAGGGAGAAACAACCCATAGTTACTGGTTGAAAATTGACCTCTCTCTATGCCATAAATGAGACAAGACAGACTGTCACAGAAGGAGAAGGAAAAAGGAAGCTCTGCAAAGCAGCTGTGCCACTGAGACTCCCACGTACTAAGACAGACCTATCTGACCCACATTGAGTGCTCTGAGTGCCAGGACAGACCTATCTGACCAACACAAATGCTCTAAGTGCCAGGACAGACCTATCTGACCAACACGCATGCTCTAAGTGCCAGGACAGACCTATCTGACCAACACAAATGCTCTAAGTGCCAGGACAGACCTATCTGACCAACACGCATGCTCTTAGTGCCAGGACAGGCCTATCTGACCAACACGAATGCTCTAGGTGCCAGGACAGACCTATCTGACCCACATGAGTGTTCTAAGTGCCAGGACAGACCTATCTGACCAACACGAATGCTCTAAGTGCCAGGACAGGCCAGCGACTGGCCACGTAGTACAGGGGGAGCCTTTTCTGTCTCTCCTGTTTCCCATGGGCCTGTGGGTAAAGTGACAAGGTAAATGAGACTCTGGAAAGGGTCAAATCTTATTTATTCCTTTGAGAATTACACAGAATGGTCAAGACGCAGATCACGTCAAATAAACCGATGGATCTCTCCTTTATGTTCTGTATGTGTGACAACTGGCTTCTGGGAAAGGGGACACAGTGCTCTAAGGCAAAAATTAATAAGTGTTTGCCTCCTATGGGGACAGAGAGCTCCAGGAGAAACTGTAGAACCATTTATTCCTGTGACCTCATCAGCAATTCTACAGGTGACCCCTCTAAGACCACTGAGACTGAGAATAAGAATAAGAATTCAAGCCTATTCTTTAAATATTATGGAAGGAAAATTAATTAGGACAATGTGAACCAATCCAAAGGTGAAATATTCAAGAACAGGGATCAGCAAAGTTTTTCTTTAAAGGGCCATACCATTATTTTAGGCTTTGCAGGCCATATGTCTCTGCTGAAACTACTAAACTTGTAGTGGAAACATAATGCAGGGGGACATTCCAAAGGCCTCCCTCAGGAACAGCCTGGGCCTCAGCCCCCTACTCAGCACAAGGATGGGTGGAATGCTCACCTGCACAGACATTAAACTAGTTTGGGGACATCGACTAAAATTCAGCAGTTAAGCAAAGACAGGATATCAGCACAGTTTAAATAGAATCAAAACTTACCTTTGAGCAGAAACAATCTAGCCTGTAGGCTGTAACTTTACCTGTCCTCACCTATCCCCTAAGGCAACTTTGTTACCTACTTAGTTCTGCCCTTGAGAATTGTTCTGTTTTTGTTTGTTTGTTTTTAAGACAGAATCTTACTTTGAGGCCCTCCTTTGCTTCATAGCTCGCAGCAACCTCAAACTCCTGGGCTCAAGCTATTCTCTTGCCTCAGCCTCCCGAGTAGTTGGGACTACAGGTGCACACTCTTGCTCAGGCTGGTCTCAAACTCCTGAGCTAAAGCAATCCACCAGCCTCTGCCCCCCAGAGTGCTGTGCCTCCAGCCTGAAGACCCTTTTCATAATCAAAAGACCATGTACATGATTAAGTAATGAGACCATTAACTCTTTACTACTTTGTTCCAGAAACACACAACCTAAAATCTTAAAATCTCTTGAGAATTCGGTTCAGCATGGCACCTATCTGCTTCCCTACAGGCTACGGGTCTGTCTCTCCCTGGTCTCAGCACACTCTTTCACAGAAATTTCACACAACCTAAAATCTTAAAATCTCTTGAGAATTCGGTTCAACATGGCACCTATCTGCTTCCCTACAGGCTACAGGTCTGTCTCTCCCTGGTCTCAGCACACTCTTTCACAGAAATTTCACACAACCTAAAATCTTAAAATCTCTTGAGAATTCGGTTCAGCATGGCACCTATCTGCTTCCCTACAGGATACGGGTCTGTCTCTCCCTGGTCTCAGCACACTCTTTCACAGAAATTCTGCACGTTAATTTCCTGGCCCAGTTTTCCCCTCTTGATAGAGTCAAACTCCTCCCAAATACGGTAGACCCGCCTAAAAGAACCAACCCCCTATCCTACTGGTGTAACACCAGCTTCTCCTGATACCCTTCCACAGCCCCTGCTCCAACCCCTTTCCTACAATCCTTCCATTCTCTCTATCAGAACACCCAGAAGTTTCTCTGTGTGGGATACCTCTCTTCCTCTATGGCCTCCCATCAGTCACCCATTCTCATTGCCCTCCAACCGCCCATGACCATATCCTTTCCTTAACAATACCCCACCCTACCCACACTGCCCCCCACTCACCCTCTGCCTCCTTTGGTAGAAGAAAAAAACACTGGCAGAATTTCCCGCAGGGCCCTCAAACCTCCCAGGGAGATCGCAATGATCTGGCCTTCAAGTGTGGCAGCACCATATTGGCTTCCACCATTAAGCAAAACCCAGCTATTCTGTGAGGCATTCCGGAAAAAAACAAAATCTTCCTCAGGATCGTGCTTTAAGTGCAGCAAACCAGGCTTCTGGGCAAAGCAGTGCCCCAAATCCAACCACCCCCCAAACCATGCCCAGTCCAGAGGTCTGGCTACCCTGGTGTTTCTGAAGATCTGGTGCAAAGACTCTCAGAACGTGGCTGAAGTTCCTCCTGAAGCTAGCTGCAAGAGACCTACGACCCCCAGAAAATCAGAATGCCTCCAGGACACTGTCCTGGGAAACTGAACTCTAGGTACTTTTGCTTATAGAAGGTAAATCAATGTTTTCTCTTTTCTAACAAACACAGGAGCCACTTCATGCACACTGCCACCATGTAAAAATCCTCTAAAAGTGGGTAGAGATCTTGCTAATGAGTATTAGATGTCATCTCAGGAATGCTGGCGGCCTTGGCAACTCCAACTGATTCCCACCTCTCACTGTCCATCTTCCTCTTCAGTTATTGTCTAATAAAGTAATTATGATTTCTCATTCTCAGTTTCAAACCAGTAACCCTTAATGTCTCGATTTATTAACCAAACAGTCACCTAAAAACAACTCCTCATATCTTCACCTTACTGGATACCAAAGAGCTCAGAGTGAAAATGCCAAAGAGAGTTCCTGTGAACTCCACTCCCTTACCCAATTCCCCTCTCCCTCCCATTCTCTTTACAGGCAGCCTAGGCAGTCCCTCTTCCCCAGGAAGTAGTCAATAAGATCTCACCTTCCTATAATGGACAAAAAAGACTGGAATTGTAGAGTCAAACCCCACCCAAATAGGGTCTACCCGCCCAAAAGAATCAACCCC
This sequence comes from Otolemur garnettii, assembly GCF_000181295.1. Lineage (NCBI taxonomy): Eukaryota > Metazoa > Chordata > Mammalia > Primates > Galagidae > Otolemur > Otolemur garnettii. The sequence continues at coordinate 3,623,945 of NW_003852441.1, read as the reverse complement.
CTACCCTCTCCCACAGGATCTCCCACCTGAGAAAGGTAAATGGGCCAACCCCCCAACCCTCCTGACCTTCAAAACCCCCATGTGCCATTATCCATGTGTAGATTTCTTCCCCACCCGGTTACTCAGTCCTCCATGTTGTGGCTCCTTTCTGGGCCACAACACAAGCTGCCCTTCTAGTCCAAAAGCAGCCTAGATAATATACAAATAGGATGGCGCCTGTGACTCAAAAGGGTAGGGTGCCAGCCCCATATGCTGGAGGTGGCGGGTTCAAACCCAGCCCTGGCCAAAAACTGTAGAAAAAAAAAAAAAAAGATAATATACAAATAAATGGGCACGGTTATGTTCCAATAAAAATTTACAAAAACAGGCATTGGGCCATAATTGGCCTGCAAGCCATTTTGCCAACCCCTGAGCTAGAATAAACAGCTCATCAATCCTACCTACTCTTTTACATCCGTAACAAGGTAAATGGCTGTCTTTTTCCAACCCAAACTTGTGCTCCTTAACAACCCTTAACAAGCTGTACAGTTAATATTAAGCAAGTCAAAGAACTCAAATGCTTAATTAAAGACAAGACTGAAATTCTCAGCAAAAGAAGTGGAGCCAGTATTTTACAGGCTGCTGGTCACCTAAATAAACATAAAACTGATATTTTTATTTATATAAATCTCATATGCATCTCAATCCGGGCGCTCTTGGGTATGTATGCACTAACATGCCAGGGGGCACCTGAATTCACAGACTAAACATGGGTCTTGCTGAGGTATTAATTTTGTTCAACGTAAGTTAACACGAGCAGACTTCTAGTTTAAGATGGTACAGTGAAGTTAGATATGATGACCTCTCTCCCCTTAAGATACCGATAGCAAACAGATTTTTGTTTTTAAAAAAAACAGCAAATAAGGCTCAGCGCCTGTGGCTCGAGTGTCTAAGGCACCAGCCACATACACCTAAGGTGGCAGGTTTGAATCCAGCCCCAGCTTGCCAAAACAACAATGACAACTGCAACCAAAAAAAAAATAGCCGGCCATTGTGGTGGGTGCCTGTGGTCCCAGCCACTTGGGAGGCTGAGGCAGGAGACTCACTTGAGCCCAGGAGTTGGGAGGTTGCTGTGAGCTGTGATGCCACAGCACTCTACCCGGGGAGACAGCTTGAGGCTCTGTCTCAAAAAAAAAAAAAAAAAACCAGCAAATAAACGCATACATATAAACACAAAAACAGGGCTAGTAGAGAAAAAGCCAGCTTGGTACAGCTCCACACAGCTCCTAACTCTCCAAAGAAACTCTAAAGGAAATTTCACCCTAAATTACCACCCCAAACAATTCCAGAGAAGCCGAAGGCAAAGGGATACAGACAGCCCTAAGAAAAAATAAATGCAGAGACAGCCATGAAGGCAGAAGCTCCTCCCAATTAACAATGACTCAAAAAGGCAAGAAAACCCCTGCACCTGGCCATGGCTGTTCCTCCAGATGAGAAGGTGGCAGGACAAGAAGCACATAGGATGACTAGTCACGAGAACTGACCATCTTGGGAGGGAGTACGAGACACTTGGAGAACCTAGTGAAGCCCCCTCTCTCCTATGGTCCTAACACAGGGCCTTTCCCAGGAGCACTCCCTGATCTGTTTCAGGGAAGTGGAAATAATAGTAGAGATCAGTGGGCTGACCCTCCTAAAAGGACACTAAGGCTCCAGGGTCTCATCTGAAGCAGGAGGGGGAACCAGAAGACAATCAGGAGCTAAAAACAATGAGAAAATAGGTGCGAACAGACAAAAATGATCCAGCATAGATGTAAGTCAAACCTCGGAGAAATAAAAAACAGAACATACATTAATTTAAAGATTTAACTGGCTCAGTGCCTATAGCTCAGCAGCTAGGGCACCAGCCACATACACCAGAGCTGGTGGCTTCAAATCCAGCCTGGGCCTGCCAAACAACAGTGACAACTACAACCAAAATATAGGAGGGCATTGTGGCAGACACCTGTAGTCCCAGCTACTTGGGAGGCTGAGGCTAGAGAATCACTTAAGCCAAAGAGTCTGAGGTTGCTGTGAGCTGTGACGCCATGGTTTTCTACCTAGGGCGAAATAGTGAGACTTTGTCTCAAAAAAATAATAATAATAAAGATTTAACAGAAAATTATCTTGATTCAAACAAAACTGTGAGACTACATGTCAGAAGGGCACACTCAATATATAAAGATAAAGACAGACACATCCCAGTATAATGTATCTTAAATTTCAAGAATTTAAAAAAAAAAATTATTCAGGGAGGGAAATGACTTCCTTACTTACATGGAGGGAAATGACTTCCCTACTTACTTCCTTACTTAAGTAAGCCCGGCCTCAGATTTCTCCAAAGTATTCAATGTAAGAAAATTACCCAGCCAAGCCAATTTACAAATAGTCAATAGACTCATTTTTTTTTTTTTTTTTTTTTTGCACTTTTTGGCTGGGGCCAGGTCTGAACCTGGCACCCCTGGTATATGGGGCTAGTGCACCCCCTCCTTGAGCCACAGGTGCCACCCTAGGCTCATATTCTTAAACACAAAAGAGTCAAAGGAAAAAAATACCTAATGTTCTTTTGGAAGACATCACCCAACAATGAAATGTAAATGGCTACAACTAAAAAGTAAAAAGAGAAGCTGCAATAAGGACTGGTGGTAGGTCAATATATTTAAAAAACACATCAGAATTCTGAGCAACCAGTAATACATACAGTTTCAAAAGATAAACTTAACAACAAAAATAACACTAGAACAAGCAAAAAAGAAAGAAAAATATGGAGAAATATGAGTTATTTTCTTCCCTTTCTAAATATCAATAAAACCTATTAAGTTAATTAGCAGATTGAATGTTACAGAGAAAACCACTACAACAACTGAAATAAGACTATAATCAAACAAAAATCCAGGGAGAGGGGCAGGCAGAAGTGAAAGAAAACACTGAGTGGTAACTTCACCATCTTTCATAGCAGGAAATCCATACATACTGAATAAATTTCCTTAAGACAGTGGGTTATGACATAAACATATAAACTAATAAAGATTAACTACTAAAACCGAAAATAGACAATAAAGCTTCCAAATCTAAGAAAGCAAATATGAATACAGAACACGCAAAGAAAAAGAGAACTCCTATAGCAGAATAGGTACAAAGACATACTAAAAAGTGGAGGCAAAAACACAACTAAGGTCAAATATATCAAATACATCTCACATCAATAAATGTTTAGTATGATAAACTCGACTGTTATAAGAAAAGGACTCACAGTTTGGCTCAGGTGACAGACTGTATTTCTAAAGAAGGCTACACAAGTATTTCCTATTCTACCCACTCTTCTAGAACTGTTCAAGTATTTCCTTACTCCCCCCATCAAGAGGTGAAGCCTAATTTCCATTACCTTCAATGTGACAAGTGACCTTGAATGCAAAAGTGACTTGTGACTTCCTAGGTCAGGCTAAAAACAATTCCGCTTTCAAGCTGGAACACCCCAGGTGGCTCAGGCTTATCCTGAGCCTCTGTGTAAGCATTTCCTGCTGTCAGGAGGCCACCACTGTGTGGAAGCCCAAACTAAGCCACATGGAGAGACACGTGGAGAGGCCATGGGACCTCATAAAGAGGAGAGAGATGTCTCACAGCCTCCAACCACTGTCTGATTACTACTGCTCAAGACCGTAAGCCTGAATCTCCCAGCAGAGCCCTTCCCAAAATCCTGACCCACAGAAACTGTGAAATAATACAATGACTGCTGCTCTAAGCCACTGAGTTTTGGGGTAATGAGATGCAGCAGTAGGTACCAAAACAGGTGACCAACCACTCTATTAATCACACATTGGTGAAACAGGGTCTTACACAGGATCCACTCTCTGGTGGTTGGAGAAAAGCAGAGTTGGGAAACAGAACCCAGGAAATACTTGATGAAGCTGCCTATTCAAGATAAGTCCCTAATGGGAAGAGCACAGGGAGTTGCTTATTATGATTACCATCAGGCGCCTGAGTGGATTATTAAAAAGTTCTGCAATGACACTCACCAACCACTTTACTCTGAAGGAGAAGAGGGCACTGAAGGCAAATATCACCCACAGCACCGGACAGGCAATAAGTCCTAACCAAAAGATTCTTGATTCAGCCTCTGAAGCAGTTTTATTCTCTTGAGAAGACTCCTACAAAAGAACAGACATCAATCATCACTGCTGTGAGATTTATCAGTACAAAGTTTAACATCTGTAATAAAAAACAAATTATCCTCAAATTCAAATATTAATACAGACAACCCAAGTCCTAAGTTATAACATAAAAGATCAGTTAAGGCCTCTACCACTGTTGTAATCTTAGGAAATGCTTTTAGTATACTTTAACTCAAGAATTTTTCATTTTTAGGGCAGAATGGGTAGTTTATCACGACCTAAGACAGTAAAGAGTGGTCTCTGACAGGCTTCTACCCAATTCTGCTTCCATGTGTACTTTGAATAGTACCTTTTGGAATGAGGATCAAGGAAATCAAGTTATAGTCATCCTAGACACTGCAAGGTCAAGTCAGAGTCCAGAGAAAGAAATGGAATCAGAGGATTCAGAAATATCCAGCAATTTACAAGATGGCAAATTGTTTCCAAAGTAGATTTTATAATATAGAGAAATACAGGCTCACTGAGCATAATACTGTTTTCTAAGAAGTATTACTTATCAAGGTCTTTCCAAGCAGAAGGCAAGCACTTTCACTGGTACTGTCTCTAAGAATTTTGTCCACTGCCTCACAAACTGATTTCCACAGGCAAACTGAATATTCACTACTGAGTAGCTGGCTAACTGGAAACAGACAAGGGTTCCCCCTACCCCAGGGTCCCCCCTACTCTCTCTCAAAAGGCGCAGGCTTGAAGAACAGACTGATCTTATCAATTCAGATTTTCTAAACAGGCGCAATCCCTCTCCTTTTTCCTGCTCCAAAGTGGAAGATGACCATGGAACAAATATCAGAAGTAGTTAGGTGCTGGACACACAGGGGTCCACACAGACATCTGGCAAGGCAACAAAGCTGGGGCTATCAGAAAGAGATGTTGTATCAGTAATCCCTAATAAGCAATTTAGTATACTGTATAAATTCTGACCCAGTGTCCTCTGAGGATTCTGTCCTATACATGTCTTCTGGTCTGAACTTGACAGAAAAATGTACAGAGTTTTAAAAGGCTACCTGGTTTAGTGCTGACATGCCAAGTGATTTGGGGTAGGGTTTATTAATCTTGAATACTTCCTCCTTACATATTCAAATGTAACCTACAAATAAGTTATCAAATCACACTACTACCAAAAAAAAAAAAGACGACAGCTTACCTTCCTGGACTCAAACACCCAGTGGCTCTTACCATCTTCATCAATATGATTCCACCAACGTAGGCCAACCATCAGTCTACCTGTGACATTCTGACACAAACACACATATTGTAAAACATTAAAGATCTACCATATACTCATATCTTAGTGTTATATTTAACAATCAAAAATATTCAGCTTTACCTCCATAATATCTAGTTAACAAAGACCACACTACCTATCAGGCCGGACTAAAAGTCTGAGCAAAACGGCAGTGACAGATCCGGTGAGAGAGAAGCAACAGGGTGAGCAGCAAACCCGTCCATGAATACCCTCTCTCTTTCCTTCGCCAACACTGGTCCCTTCTCCAATTTCCTTATTTTTCCTAAGTCTTTGTTCTTTGACTACTGTGACATACCTTCTGTCTCTACTGCAGCTACATCTACTTTATAAGTATATATCCCTATGGTCTTCATTAAGTCTCTCAAATGTACCCAGCTCTTTTCCAAATTACTAATGCAACAAATAACTTTGACAGTTTTCCTAATGTTTATTTACTGAGCATCTACTATGTGCCAGTAATAAAATGGTAACTAGCAGATACCACCCGTCTTCATAGAGCTTTAAGTGTTCTTGGGAAAAGAGGCAGACAACCATTGCATAAATGTACCATTAGCAACTGTGGCCTTATGAGGGAATGTGTGGGACGCTTGAAGAGCATAAGGGAAGCGTGATCTAGTCCAGGTATCAGAGAGTAACTCCCTAAGGAATCACCTTTGGAATGAAATGTCAAAGATAACTAGCAATTGACAACACAGGGGATGTTTAATTAGTGATGTTCAAATAAAAAGAGTCAGGACTTCTGGATTCATAGGGAAAAAATTTATCTTCATTTTCATTAACCCCTGGCTGAAATTTAACATATTATGAATGTGTACCTATGACTTTGTTACAAGAAAAACCAAAGATATTTTTCATGTTGTACTGCACCTTTTGCTGTAATCTCAAAATATCTTTTATCCTCATCACCACTTTAAAAGTAATTAGACCTGTCACTAGTTCATACTATTAATATGTTCATAAAGTACAAAAGTTCCCCATTATCTGCTGGATACCTAAAATCATGGATAGTACTAAACACTATATATACTGTTTTTTCCTATACATATATATTTATGATAAAAGATTAACAGTAATAAAATAGAACAACTACAACAGAATACTATAATAAAAGTTATATAAACTTTGTCTCGCTCTCTCTCAAAATACCTTATTGTACTGTAGCACAGGTAAATGAAACCACAGAATGGGAAACTGCAAATAAGAGGAAATTACGCACGTATAACTAAATTAGAAATTTACCTTTTTAGTATTTTTAATTTATATTTCAACATAAGTGACTTCCTCTGAAATCTCATGTTTAAAAACATTCATATTTCATGAGACTGCAAAAGGGACAGCACAAAAAAGACCAGGAAGCTCTGTACGAAGGTGACGTGGAAGCAAGAAGAGATTCCACAGACCTTCAGAGAGTGACGTAGGGACTGGGGATTCACCAGACACGGGGAAGCCAGGGGGTCATTCATACATTTCTCATTTGCTCAAGTAAACAAAAGAGTGAGTCCAGGTCCTGTGAAAGGGAAGACTTATGGACGAGGAACACTCTGGGGAAGGAAGACGATTAGTAGTATTTTATACATGTTGGATTTGAGGTGCCTTCAAGATAGCCACATAAAAATGTCACCAGGACAAACCAGGATGGAGACACTGGAAGTCAACAGAGCAAACACCAGAAGCACAGATGGCAGTGCTCAGGAAAGAACAGGGGAAGAGGGAGGGAGGAGCCCAGACACCAAAACCCCTATTGCAGAAATGCCAACATTAAAGGCTCAGTAAAAGAGAAGAGCTGGCAAAGGGAAGAGCAACAAGGGCATTTTACTGGCATTTTCAAAGATCACTGAGACTATTTTAAAGTCCTCCATGTTCCCATTTCCAATTCTTTACTTTCTGCTTTTATCCTTACTAGTTTATTTTCTATTTCTCATACGCTTATTGCTTTGTTTCTCAAACTTCTGGACCTGAGTAGTCCATTATTTTCACTCTTATCTAACAAAAGCATTTAGTCTATTGTTCTCCCTTGGAATTCAGTTTTAGAGGCATTCAAAAATTTGATTACAGATGATCATTGTCGCTAAGATGTAAAAAAATCTATAGTTTTTGTTTCCTTTTAAAATACAGATATTTAGCAAGATGTCTTTTTAAAAAGAATTCCAATTTTGACAACCACTTCTTATTAATGTCTGGCTTTATTTTATTGGCCTGGAAAATGTAAGCACTTTGGGCAATTTATTTGAATTTTCTTCATTAGTGACATTTAATCAATTTCTTGTAAATATTCCACAGGATCTAAATAAGAAAGTATTATCGCTGTACATACAAAGTCACAAATATTGCTATTAAATTGACTTTATTATTTTATTCAGATCCCTAGACCACATTTATTTTCTGGCACTCGGATCTGTGGTAGACAGTGGTTTGTTACACTGTGGTAACATATAACACACTTCCCCCACCTTCTCCTAGGGTTTCTAATGTTTTCACTATAGTTTGATAAAATCCTATTCTGTGAATGATCTCTGTGATTCATAAAATGACCCTTTTTTATTCCACTTGGGGCTTTCTTACTCTGATCTCCATTTTGTTTGATGATAATATGATCATGCTGGGTTTCTTTTTGTTTGAATTGGTCTGATAAGTTATCTCTGCCTTCTTTTATTTTTTCTTATGTCACTATTTTAGTTAAGATCATCTTGGTTGATTTTTGGACTAGTCTTAGAATTTTTACGTTTAAAAGAAGAGTTCATTCAAATTACATTTACTGTTACAATGAATTTGCAATTTCTTCCATCACCTTGTGCATGGGTTTCGTGGGGCTCAACCCTCCTCAACACTCTGACTTGCAGTACTTTCCTTCCTTTGCTATGTGAACTGTCTTAGGCACTCCTGTCTTCCCCAACGTTGCAGAAGATACACAATTTCCTTTAGATTTTACTAATAATTGCTATTACATTTTTTAAAACCATCTTTTAATCATTTTTTTACTGTCAGAATAAAAAAAAAACCACAATCCCCATATAAACTCTACCATTTAAATATACTTTTGAAACTACCCTCCCTTCTCTACATCTCTTGGTCTACATTAATGTCAAGAAGAAGTTTACATAAAGATTTTTTAAATAATTAGATCTTTTTTGACAACTACATTGAGATTTACAATAATTATGACACATCTCTGCTTTAACTAGTTTCAGAACACTACCTACCCTCTTTTCCAAGTCCATTTAACAGTTTCCCCATTCTGGACTTCTTAATTTTGCTTCGTACCTCAAGTGTTTGAGTATCTACGTGTATAAGTAATTTTGTCAAGGATAACAGGGTGACCTTTCTTAAGCTCTTGTTTAAAAAAAAAGTATCAGAACATACACTATTTTGGTCACGTTTTTTAAAACCTGTTACCCAGAAGGATTTAACTAAATGAGTTTGAAAAGTACCAGGAGACGTGACTGACAGCAGTGTTCTGTTTGGCTAAACTAGAAACTGTATGAACAACAGAAAGAAATATTCATCAAAACAAAATTGTGACCCGGATATAGTAAACACTAGAGCATAAACAGAAGAAGTTCAAAGAAATACAAGACAAAGAAGAATGAACAAAAGACAGCCTAAAGAAAACAGACTTTTGCAATCTTCATTCTCAACAATATGCGGCCTATGGAAACTGGCCATCACCAAGCCAACCACTTCTGGTATCTGTACAAATTAAAAGATCTAAGAATGGCTGGGTTGGTGAGTATGAATAGATGTGCAGTATCTTATTGGTCTTTGAAATCAGTATACATGTCTCTGAAATTCCAAAATTAGTCTTTGATTTTTCTTCCCCATCATTTTATGATGAAAGTTAAATCTTAAAGTGAATACCCAAATACCTACCACCTAGAATAGCATCTACATTTACTACTTTATTACAGAGTCATCTGTCAGTAGAACTGATCTCTCCATCCCTCCATCTACCCATCACTGCCTTTGACTTTGAAACCTTTCCTTATACTACTTTCTATCCCCTATAGCAGGGTTCCTCAACTTTGGCACAATCAACATTTTGAGCCAGATAATTCTTTGGTGGGAGTGGGGTGGGGGTGGGGGAGGATGTGCTGTGCATCTTCAGATGTTTAGTGGCATACCTGGCCTCTACCCATCCCCAGTTGTAAAAACCAAAAAAAAACCTGTCTTCCATCACCCCAAATGTCCCATAGGGTAAAACTTGCCTCTGGTTGAGAAACACTGCAGCTCCCACACCAGCCTGGACAAAGGTGGGTACTTTTAAACTATCTGTGGACAAACTACACTGGCGCCTCATCTAGAATATGCACAGCACACCCAGAGATGACGCGGAAACAAAACCGGTGTTACGATCTACAAGCACTATGTAGGGTCCGTGGCTGCTAGTCACGTTGCTTGTTTACTTATTTTAAAGCTGCTGTAGGTTGACATACAGCACAGCAAACTCAGTAATATCAAAACCTACAGGTGACCTGAAGTAAGTGGCACATATAAAGTGTCACAGGGAAGTACCACACTGCACGTGTATATCTCAGATATGCAGCACTTCAACATAGATGGGGCCTGAAATAAGAAAAACGATAAACTAACACCAATGCAAAATGCTAGGCCTCACAATTTTTGCTGTTTTTATGTCATTCACTCTCATATAAAATACAGTTTTAAAATAACAACAGTCAAACCTACCTTCACTGCCCAAAAGTCACATGACAACAGCAAGATAATTGTTACCATACAGGCAATAAAGCTGCTGCTGAGCAGTTCACAGAGAAGATAGACAATGATGGCACTGACGCGAAAGAACAAGTGGAAAAACGATGCCACCGGATGTCTGAAAACCAAAACACAAAAGAAATGCAATTACATTTTCCTCTAAGCACTAGAAGAGGTACATGGAAGATGTTTTAGCTACAGCACAAGTGTCCAGAGTTCTGACAACAGACGACGACTCCAGGAGGAAGCACACCCCCTACCTCCTTTTTAAGTCCCAGAGTTTGATAAGGCCCCGTTATCACAAAAAACATGACATGTAAACATGACTTTAACCCTTCATTGAGCACAAATCTTCACAAAAATCTCCTAGTTTGGAGAAGTAAGGAAACTATAGTCTTAGGATTTGAAACCTAGTTTTGAACCTTACCAAAAGAATTTCTAGGCCCTCAGAAATTGCTTCAGGATTAAGATAAAGTCACTATGAGATCAAGGTTTTTAGCTTTTGCTTTTTAACAGCTTTACTGAGATATAAGACACACTGAATAATTCACCTACTTAAAAGTATATAATTTGATGGTTTTTAGTATATTCACAGAGTTGTACCATCACCACCACACTCAATTTTCCAACTTTTCATCACCCCCAAAAGAAACCCTATGCCCACTGGCCATCACTGCCCATTTACCCCCAACTCCGTCAGCCCTAGGTAACCATTATTTATTTTCTATCTCTACAGATTTGCCTGTTGCTGACACTTCATGTAAATAAAACCATACAGTATGTGGTCCTTTGGGACTGGCGTCCTTCACTTAGCATGTTTTCAAGGTTCAAGTAGAATTTGATTTCATTAAGTGAATTTCTCTATAAAGAACTAAATTTAGATATGTGTTTGGCTTAATAGTTTCTTATTTTTTATATGAAAGAATTCTGAAATTTGCACAATAAATCAAAATGTAATGTATCTACAGAAGCTATAATGAAATGACACAGTCTTAGAAAAGAATAGCAAGGAATTAAAAACATAGGTGTTCAAACAATGGGATTTGCTGATTTAAAAACTCTACATTAAGTAAAATTCTGTATGACAATTGGTCCCCCAAACATCTGAAATGTTGTATTTGCCTCATATTAAATATCAAAGTAGCAATGTATATTGACAAGCACATTCTAACCACTCTGCCTTGACTCCCCCTGGCTGGTAGCTATGAACAGAACGGCCCTGACACCAGCACAACTCTGAGCAAGTTATCCTCATACCTGATTTTGGATTTTTTTGGTCTATTAGTTGTCTCCTCTTCTGCATCAAACAGTGAAACATCTTCAGTGTCATCATTACTGTCCTAGTAGACAAATTAAATATCCATGAAGCAAAATGCAAATTCAACATTTATACAGCCACTACACACAAGGCCACACACTCCTCAAAAGAGAAGGTCAAGTTAGGACGTGGTCAAAGCAATTCACAACCTAGGGAAGGGCATGTGCAGATCCTCCACCCCCATCCCAACCATCCCACAGAAGCCTCATGTGGTGATCCAACAATCTGCTCCACTCCGGGCCCAAGACTGCTGAGCACGGTGAGTCCTGTAAACTTAGAGCTATGCTCATGGCTCTCGCCCGAGTCGCAGAGAAAGCTGAAGCTGTCCGGGACAAACCTGATGCTCCGGCTCCTTCACAGATCAGCAGACTGCATCCCCATGTCACACTGCTCCTCACTACTTTGTCTTCCTATCCTTTTCATACCTCCTCAGGGGGTTTGTTCCACTGTTTTTCACTTTACTTACATTATTCCAGTTTTTTCTATCTTCAAGATTATTAGATCTTTCTGATCAGCATATAAATTTCTTCAAATGTCACTTACTGGGCAAAAAAGATTTTTTTTCAAAAAAAGATTTTCAAACCCTGGTCCTAAATCTCCCCTTCGATCTTCTGCCTTCCCATACCTTCCCTTCCTTTCCCCACCTTGGGCTCCAAAGAGCTGTTCACACCTCAAGTCACTGCAAATCCCCCACTACCTCACCCACCTGGAGCCTGCCCTGTGCCTCCCCTGGTGCCACTCGCTGCCTCCTTGACTTTATCTCCAGTGTCTCTACGCTCTCCTCCCACCTCCCCTGGTGCCACTCGATGCCTCCTTGACTTTATCTCCAGTGTCTCCACGCTCTCCTACCACCTCCCCTGGTGCCACTCGCTGCCTCCTTGCCTTCATCCCAGTGTCTCCACGCTCTCCTCCCACCTCTCCTCCGCATCACCTAGAGCGAGCCTTCCAGTGTGGAAATCATACCATGTCACTCCTCGGCTCAAACCTTTCAGTGGCACCTCTACATGCACAAGGTAAGACTGAACACCTTCACAGCACTCCCTCCAGGGCACCGTGCAAATCCCTCAGACACGGTCTCTGAGAACACCACTATTGTCTCTGCCATCTTTCTGCTTTTCACATGTTTTGTCTACGCAGAAAGCTTTTCCTATTCCCATCTCCTACCTACCTCACCATCAGGCAAATACCAAAGCAACCTTCAAGTTTCAGCTCAAATACTGAAATAGATAAGAAACTTTCTCTGAAATCCCCTTCTTCCCATGGCACTTGGACAAATCTCCATTTGAACAATTATCTCAGGGTATTCTTATTGTAAGTCTGCCCCTTCCTACCTCCATCTAAACTATGACAAGGACTGTCTGTACTGTAAAAAGTCCTAGTGTCTAGCAGAGGAGAATGCTTGCTCCTTTTTCTTTTAAAGCTGGTATCTGTGTCTCACCCTAAGGATCTGATGTAATTGCTCCAAAGTACGATACAGGGATTTAGATTTTTTAAAGCTCCCAAAATGCTCATAACATGCAGCCAAAATCCACCATATGTTATGAATAAAGAGGTAAGGCCTTCTGCCCTGAATTGGCTTCACTAAGCTCCATCCTGTAGCCAGGGAGAGCTTTACACTTCAGATCATTCCCCTGCTTTAAAACCTGCACCATTTTAAATAAAGACTCCTTATCTTGACCTATTATGATCTATCTGGCCCCTGCCCACCTCTAAGACCTTATTTCAGGCCACTTTACCTTCATTAACTGCACTAGGCTGTATAAGGCCTTCTTTTCCCTCTGCCAAAGATGTCTAGGTTCTAAGTCCTAGAATCTGTGAGTATGTAAATTTATTATACTTGACAATAAGGACTTCTACAGATGTCATTAAATTGAGGACCTTCAGGTGTGGGGATTATCCTCAATTATCCAGGTGGGTCTGATGCAGGTTGTTGATGCAATCACAACTATGCTTATAAGAGGGAGAAAGGGGGTCAGGGTAAGAGAAGGCAATAAAACATGGAAAATAGAGATGAGAGATCTGGACGTGTTATACTAACGTCTGTGAGGAGGGAGGGAGGGACCACTGACCTCTAGGACAGTGATTTTCAATTGCTGTGCTATGAAAAATTTTAAAGATCATTAATTATTTTTGAAAGAAGTTCAAAGCACAATTAAGTATATTCTATTTTTCACTCTGTTTTGATCAACACAATTTAAGTGTCCCAGAAGCTTAACTACAGGTTCAAGTGTACAATGAGACAAAAAGGTTGGAGAACACTGCTCTAGTAGCTGGAAATGGTGAGGAAATAAGATTCTCCCCAGCACCTCCAAAAGGAACACCTTTTCCACACCTTGACTTTTAGCTCCTGGCAACTCATTCTGGACTTCTGACCACCAGTACTGTAAAATAATAAACTTGTTTTAAGCCACTAAATTTATGACAATTTGCAGAAATAGGAAACTTATACCGTAACTTAGCTCCTACCAGACAGGCCTTCCCTTAAGTTCCGTAAACATGTCAAACTTGTACCCCATCAGGTCCTTCTGCACAGTTCATACTGCCCAGAGTCCTCCTCTGACCTGCTCTTTGAAAGACTGGCTTCTTCTTTTTCATTCAGTAAACACACTGCTCACTATGTGCTAGGCAATGATGTTTGAGTGCACATACACACCCAAAAAAGAAAAAAAGACAAACAGCATTGCACTCTCCAAGTTGCACGAAGTGGGGAAGACCATGGACAAGATTTTAGAGCAAAATCAAAAGCTTGAATTTGGATAATTTAAGATGTTAGTATGTGAACTTCAAAAAAAAAAAAAACTCAGAGGGAGAGCCTAATTTGGAGCATCTGACTGACATGTTCCGACTCACCCACTAAAAAGAAAATTCCGGCTACTGTAATAATAAGATTCTGGAGGGTGGAGGGAAGGGAGAAAAAAAGCAGCACAAAGCTAGGAGACTGGTTAAGAGACCACTTCAATAATGGAGGCAAGAGTAATGAATTGACCCAGGGTAGATGTAGTCAGTGGAGGTGAAAAGCAGACAGGCTCCGAATACATTCTAAGGTAGAAAGATGACAGGACTTGCTGATAGGCTGAAGTGGGAAGGAAAAAGGACTCAAGAAGATGCCAAAGTTTTTGTCCTGAACAGCTAAAAGGATAAAGATACTAAAGGAGACTCTGGGCACTCCGATTTTCAAAAGACAGAAAAACGAAAAGAACTAGGCAGTGGAAACTGAAAAGGAAATACACGGCAGGGGAGGCAGGCCTGGAGAGTGTGAGGCTCACAACAGGAAAACCAAGTGACTACTGTATTTTTAGCTGGTCATCAGTGACCTCAATAAGAGCATTTCAGTGTAGCAGGAGAGGAGGAGAAAGGCTAACTAGAATGAATATGAGAGAAGAATTAGGAGACAAATACAGGCAAGTCTTTAAAGGAACAAAGACTGGGATGAAAGGGCATGTGAAGTTTCATTTTTTAAGATAGGAGAAATTAAAGCATGTTTATACACTGATAAACATGCTGTTTTAGAGTCAACAGCTCTAAAAAAGGAGGAAAAAAAGGATTGTCCATACAGGAAAGAAAACTGCTGAACGATGCCTTCCAGCAGGCAGAAAGGGATGGAAACCCATGCACAAGTACAGAGGATGGCCTAAGGATGGGGAAAGACAGTTCAATTATAATAAAGGAATACACAGGAGATTATGGGTAAAGATGAATATAGACAGGCAGGTGGGGTGAAAATTCTGATGACCTCCACGTCTCAGTGAAACAAGCACCAAGGTTATCAGCTAAGAGAATAAGGGAATAAATGTTTGAGAAAAGTTGTAAGTTGCTTAGGAAGGTAGGAGAGTGAGGGGTCTATGGAAATGTACAAATGATTAAAGCACTAAGGGCTCCCTGGAGGTTCATGGTCACAAACTTATAAAGTGGGAACAGTCAGCACAGTTTTGTTTCTTCTCCAGCCTCACTGTAGCCAGGATGCCCTTCAGAGAACTAAACGGATTTTCAACACTCAAGTCATGTCTTCATATGTGATCTTTTCTGATCACAAATACTTGCTATTTCATCGCACTGTCTTGCTGTTATTGTCTGAAAACACCTTTAGTTATGTAATTTTTCAGGTCACCAACCTCCTTTACTGCCCCCAACTCCTAAAACCCACACCCCCAAACTGACGATTTAAGGCAAGAAACCTGTCTGTTCACAGCCCCATCCCCGGGCCATAATAATCCCTCAAATTACATGTAAACCTAAAGAAAAAATACTTAAGATCATCTAAGTGACTATAAAAAGGAATTAGTTCTAAAAGAAAAAGAGATTCTCAAATTAATCTTACTAATCTCTAGCTGTAAAACTATGGCCTATAATAATTAACTCTAAGGGCAAAAACATGATAATCATCAACGCTGGGTATCAGCTACTTGACTTTAAAGCAAGGCTCTGGCAGTGTCGCCTCTACCTAAAAGATCGCAGGTATTCCCTGAAGGTCAGGCTAGGAGGGAACTAAGAGATCCCCTCACTCCTGCCCACGCTCTAACGGCAGAGGAAAGAGACCACCGGCAACCTCCCCCCGGAGCGTTTCTGCACCCCAGGGAAGGGCCCAGCAAGCGCTCGGCGTCTGCTAACAGTGGGCTTCTACGCAGCCGCGAGCTGCCCCGCTCGGCGCCGCCTGGGTCACGCCTCCATCAAAGGCCTCGGACCGCCAGGCACCCTCCCTGGACAGCAGCAAGCACATGGCCCTCCAGACCCGCCCGCCCACCCCGCTCTTCCTCCTGTTCGGATACCGGGCGAGGACGTGAGCAAACCCGCCGCAGGACGCTCACCTCCAGCCCCACAAACCCTGCAGGGCCCCCAAGCACCACCGCCTCTCCCCGCTTCCCTCACCTGCTGCAACATGGCGGCCCTGCGCCAGCCCACTTCCGGGAGCCACGTCAGCGCGACTGCCGTGGGGTCCGGACCGGAATTGACCCTACCGGTCGACAGAACAAGAGGCCCCGGTCTCGCCCACTTCCGCTTTGAGGCAACTCCCGGGAATGTCAACTCCGGCGCCGGGCGGGCGGGTCTAGCGTTATCTGCGGGTGGAGCGGGGTTATCAGGGGGTGGGGCGAGCGGAGCAGAGGTATCCGAGGTGGGGCAGCGGAGGCGGGGTTATCTGAGGCGGGGCAGCGGGGGCCGGGTTATCCGGGGCGGCGTGGGTGGGGTTATCTGGGGCGGGGCAGCGTGGGCGGGGTTATCCGGGGCGGGGCGGCGAGGGCGGGGTTATCTGGGGCT
>NW_003852441.1:3561456-3607070 GCF_000181295.1 Otolemur garnettii | reverse complement strand
GCGAGGGCGGGGTTATCCGAGGTGGAGCAGGAAGGGCGGGGTAATCCCGGGCGCTGGTAGGTGTCTGGACCAGGTTATCTTGGGGTGGGACAGTAGGGACCGGATAGGAAATGCGTCCAGGTGGGGGTGCAGTCTGCTCCAAACAAGAGCGAATAGGAGATGGGAAAAGAACCAAGGGCTACGTAGGATTTAAAGGGGAAGCTTCGTGGTTTATTCTGCTGTCTATGGTGTGCAAACTCTAAAGTCATTTCCACCAGCGTCGATGCCATGAATGCAGGATCGGACCTTTATTATGCCATAATTTATTTAATTTCGTTTAAGTGTTATACAATGACATATATTTTTCTACAATATCACATTTTGTGCTTTAAATTTTATAAGCATTGAAAAAAATGAATGTGCTCTTTCAAAGGCTTTAAAACATTAAGACAGGAGGACGATAAAGGACATTAGTATGGAAGAGAAATAACCTTAGATGCCAGGAACAGTAAGGAGTAGTACAAACCGTGCACTCTATAGTTTCGAGTTCCGGATCCTCTATTACCAATTATATAGCCAATCTTTATGTACTATTTTCTCAATCATAAAGAAGGCGGTGCTAGTGGTATCCTTGCAGTGTAAGTATCTAGCAAATGGGAGACGTCATTCTTATTACTGTTCTAGGTCCCGCTGCTCACGATATGATCGTGCCTGGACAAAGGACATGAAGGGCCCCCAACGTTGTTGTTCTTAACGTTAGGGGTGTCGGGTCTTTGAAAGGGTGATGATAATATCCTGTCCATTTCACCTGATCAGACTGCTATGGGAAGGATCATGAAATATTGTTTATTCCCACATTCCCCTAAATTATGGGGTTCTCTCCATTAAAACTACAACTTTTACAAAGGTATGTACCAGTGCTTTTTAAAACCAAATACCCGAATCATGAAGGGGGAAAAAGCATTTTGCACAGGAAAAGTGCTTGACAAAGACATTGCGTTTGTGCTCTAGGTGGTGAAAAGCTTTAGCTGTGAATTCCAGGCTTGTGCATCCAGCCTGCTCCTGGCATGTTTTCAGTGTCGTAGGAATCATGGAGTTGTCTTTTTGTTGGTTTTGCTTTTGTTATGCATTCTTTTTTAATTCATTACCATCCTTTAAAATTTAGGGCCTTTCACAGAAAAATATGAATTTTTGGCTTTTCTTGAATAGTCAAAAGATCAGGCCTTGCTGAGCCGCTGAGTAGAAGGCAGCTTTGTATGGTGTTTGAATTTAACCACGGGACACAGCCCCATTCATGGGCTACACTCTTCTGAATTACCCGTCAGTCTCCAACGCCATCCTCCAAAGGTTTAAGTAGAAACCTCAACACATTCGGTATTAGTAGCCCTCCTTGCAGAGAGATTGAAGATGCTTAATCCTGTTCCATAGCAGTTAGCCCTGAGAAGGAAAAGTGTACAAAACATTCTCAAATGCAATAGGTCAAACCCATTGTGGGCTTCCACTTTTAGATTCTTCACTGAATTCACTGAGTTTCATCAGTCTTCTACACAAAAATGGCAGGAAACTCCAATGTATTATCCTGATGCAATCCCATCATTTCATTTGCTAGAAGAACTAATAGCCCTAAACTGGTAATGATATCACATTTCCAATGATCACCTCCCCATCTTTTGTCAATGAAACTTGGCTTTCCTAAGTCTTACTGAATGGCTTTCCATGGAAATATAATTGCTGATCTCTCCCAGACTCCTCCTGTTTTCTCACTTTGAAGTTATCAATGCTTTGAGGCACAAGAAGATAATCAGGTGTTCTCATGTTAATTGCAATTACCAATGTGGAAACAGTCAAAAAAGAAAAAAAAAAAAAAGGCCAAATACCAACATCCACCTGACTTGGGTTTCTGTTTATTGTAAGATATTGTAATTTCCCAAGGCTGGTTTAGATGAATACATTTTGTCCAAGTTCAGGAGCTGCAATTTTCCCTTGCTTCATGAAATTATCAATAGGCAGGCCTTTGATCTTCCTGATCCATGCAGCTTTGCTGGCTTTTTCTGGATCAACCATTGCAATGGAGCCCCCGGCCTGATACTCCTTCATCTTGGCTTCCCCGTACTCTTTCTCCTCCTTCACAGTCAACAGCATGAACCCAGTGTTCATCCTCAGGGGATCAAGGGCTGTGTTGATGCGAGGTCGCTCTTTCTTGAGAGTAAGGGTGGCTTTGCTCACTTGTGGCACCACCATGCGGTTGTGTTTAATGACCTGCATACTGGTCAGGGGGTCTGTAATACGCACTAGCCCTTCAGTTGAACTTGTCACCTGGTCTTCCCTTAAGTTGCCTGGGAACCGGGGACGGATAAGCACGGGCTGGGGTATGGTGGACTGTACTCTGGGACCTTGCAAAGAGTTCTTCAGATTAGGCTGTAGTTTCTGGATTTCGAGGGGAACGTTGGTTTTTTTCACATCTATGGGAGGATTGCTCATTCTCAACTGATCAACTGCCTGCTGCACTGATTTTCCTTTGAAATTCAGGACCTTCCTTGTGTGTAAGATTGAAGGTCCCCAGGCATCGATGACTTGGGTTTGGGGCCTACGGGGATAGGCAAATCCCCCTGAATTGTGGGCTCTCTGCACGGCGCTGACGGTTAGCAGGAATTGGTCAGGTGACAGAGGGATATTCCCAGACTTTTTCTTCAGGTGATGATGGATCAGTTCTCCAAGAGTTTCTACTTGTCCTTGTTTTTGTGCTTTCATCACATCATCTGCTTTTTCAGAAAAAGAAAACAAAAATAAATCAGCATTTTGTGAAAAATATGAAGTACTCATACATGAAAGTTAAAGCCATTCTAATCTCTGGGCACACCAACTTCTTTGTTGCCCAACAGGCATGCCATCATGAGGGCAGATGTCCCCAGTGGAATCAGAAATGGCGATGGAACAAAACAAGCTCTTAATGAATATATTAGTATTATGTAAAGTGCATACAAACCTCTAGATGTGATCCCAATGGTCCACATATTTTTGAAACTTTCCTTTGAGAATGACCTTCACATATCATTTATGATTTATACAAAGCAGGCTTTGTAAATGTATAATATTAACATACTCATATTTTTCAACAAGAAGAATTGTTGTTTCAACAACAACAGCAAAGTTGTTGGCCTTATCTCTACAATTGTTAACAATTGTATTGCAAACTTTGATCTCTACCTTATTGATCAAATGTGACTCCAAATAATCTTGGACATTTCCCCAAATCACCCCGGGTAATGCAAATAATCACAACATGACTCAAAGATGGTTCCTCCAGAGGAGTTCCCAATATGTTTTGAGCAATAGTAGGTCCAAAAGCCACTGACCAGGATAAGAGATTCCCTCTGCCCTAGTGTTTAATAGTCAAGACCTATTAATGTCTAAGACCATTAAGTTAACAAAAATGTCTTCACAGGTAAGGAAATCTATTATGTCTCTCCTGGAAGATCGGTGATGTACGCAGGTGAGACCAGAGAATGGAGAGGTTCAGGCCTGGTTTAATGAAAGGCACAGAGACCTACCTGGGCAGAGCCAAACATGGCATCTGCATTGAGGGGTTGGAGGCCTCTTTTTATACGGGGCCATAGAAGGTGAATAGATTCTGGTGGGCTAGAGTCTTGTGGCAAGAAGTCTGGGGGCAGTGCTAGTTAGGCATTTTGTGGCCTTTTGTTCCAAAAGGGAAGGAGTGGGAGGAGAAAGGGCTCATGGGGAGGCCATCAGGCTTTTCAGGCTCTACAGCACCTCACAGAAACACTTGAAAGTGTTATCCTCATTTTACAAAAATGGAATAACTGAATCATGAAAAGTAGAATCCATCTGCCCAGTCTGACCTAGAAAGTAAAATCTGTACCCCAAGCTACACTAGGGAATAAAATGCAACAGTGTATTAAGTATATAATTTTCCTTGGACAGATAGGTTCTAGCCCAAGATGTTTGCATGTGGACACACCAGGATGGAATGAAACTTCAAATTCTCCCCTGACCTTTACTTTGCTAATTAAACAATATTTGGTTAGAACATATAAAACTGAATTAATATAAGATGTCATAATTTTCCCCCCTCTCCTTCTAAACCCAAAAACATAGAATTTTTCTCTTTTTATAAAAAAGTAATTGTAGCCAGGTACAGTAGTTCACACCTGTAATCCTAGCACTCTGGGAGGCTGAGGTGGGTGGACTGCCTGAGCCCAGGAATTCAAGACCAGCTTGAGTAAGAGCAAGACCCCATTGCTACTAAAAATAGAAAAACTAGCCAGGTGTTGTGGCAGGTGCCTGTAGTCCCAGCTACACAGGAGGCTGAGCAAGGGGATCTCTTGAGCCTGAGAGTTTGAAGTTGTTGTGAGCTACCGAGGGCAATGGAGTGAGACTCTGTCTCAAAAAAAAAAAAAAAAAACCTAATTGTGTAATTTGTTATGAGCTCAATGTTTATAAATGTATCTTTTTCCACATGATTATATATTATGGATCTCTTTTCATGTTATTATATATGGATCCTCATCATACAATTTTTAACTATCTTTAATATTCCATAGTATAGATTTTTTCATTATCTGCTGAGCCATTACTCCAAGAAGTAAGGAAGCTGACAGGCCAGGAACAGAGGCAAGCTGTTAGCCAAAAACTAGAAATGGATTTTATAAAGGTTTTCCCTCTATGGACTCTATTTAGTAAGGGGACAATTAAGGAAAATATTAACTCTCTTAGGAGAAGTCAGGCATCACATTCATTCTGAATGCTGAAAGATAAGCAAAGTTGTTGGCCTGCTGGAAGACAAAACTAAAATCGAAAGAGACAGAGGCAGAAAAGAGAGTTTCCATCTCACTGCTAATTCAGAATGAGGCATCACCAATCAATCACTTTACCTCCTGCCCCAGATTTTGCTTCCAAATTCTCTTGCCCACCATTCATACCACGTGCTTCTTTATGAACAGCATAAGCTCTCTTCCTGCTATCTTTTGGGGGCGATTTTGGCTTTTCTTGACTTTGAGGTTCCTCTATTGACATTGCTAAATTGAATTGAGATTTAGGAAGAAAGCGTAGTCATGACATACTTCGATTTAGGTGTGAATGATGCGGGCATAATGACAATATAATCAGTAATAATGAGGGCGTATCATTGGACTGATTATCACCCTTTGATTTTTATGGATAACAATATTTATGGGGTGTGTGTGATATTTGGATACATGTATACAACATGTAATGATGAGCTCATAGTATTTAGGCATCATCTCAAAATTTATCATTTCTTTGTGCTGAGAACATTCCAAATCTTCTAGCTATTTTGAAATATACAATCAATGATTGTTAACTATAGTCACCCTACTCTGCATTGAACACTGGAACTTACTCCTCTTCTCTAGCTGTATTTTTTGTACGTGGCATGGTATAATTTATTGCAGTATGAAACTAAGCAGCTACCTGGATTTCAGGTCTCGGTTGCATCCTGACTCCCCTCCCATTCACCTACCTATTAACTATCAAGCTTTAGCATTATCTGAAACTTTTGGTTGCCACTCTTTATGAGAAAGCTGTTTGTAGTGTGATATGCTTGGTGTTCTCTGAAGATGCATAGATCCAATTTCACATGCCAAAGATAGGGCGGATAACAAGAAGGAGTCTTGCTACTCTTACCTACACATACTTTGTCTGGATGAGCCATGCCTGCACCCCTCTCACACACACATGCACTCTGCTCTATAACTGAGACTTTCTAGCTACACATATTCTCTCTCAGAGGCCTACAGAGAATACATCCTATTGGGTTTTGCACACATGGTGATCGGGATGCACTTTCCTGCTTGTAGTCACTTCTTGTCTCTGTCCTGAGGAAATAGTTATATGTGTTTGATTTGGGGGAGGGGGGACTGAGAATTTTTTTTTATTTGTTTTTGTTTGTTCATTTGTTTTCTTTGTTAACGGCAAGTATTAAAGCTCGTCTTATCTACTGACAAAGAGTCTAGTAAGTCTGAAAATCTAGTCCTTAAAATCAGGAGATTCCCTTTAGCTGGCTAGCAAATAGTTTGGCATATCAAAGAGATTAGTTCCCACCTTCCTGAAGGGTTAATGTTAATACCTCAGGAAACCACTGACTGAAATATCCCACAAACAAACCAGTCCTGGGCCACTGGCTGTCACTGAGATTGCTGGGTCTGGCCCCTTTACCTGAAGATAACTTGGCCACCTTCAGGACGACTCGGGGCTTATGAGATTTACTTGATAGAAGCTCCTGGGTCACAGTTTTGCTGGATATGGACTCTCTCAGACTGTGAATCTGAGTGCTGGACTTGGAGAGGGCTTCCGTGAGGCTGTTTTCGTCCTTTTCCTCGTCTTTGTCCTTGTTCTTCTTCTGTTTGCTCTTTTCCATCGCGTACTGCCATTTGATGTTCTCAAACTGGAACATGAGGATGTTGCTCTCTGTGTTGACTATAATCCTGGAACCAAAACAACAAGATTGCCCCCAATAGCAGCGTGGAGGTCACCAAAGATGCATTGCCATCGATCATTGTCCCCTCCCGTCTGTAAGCCCAGGGAGCAGTGTACAGGTGAAATGGCCATACACACAGGGGAGGGGAGGGTGGAGAAGGGTCTCAGGCCATGCTCTTTTCTCAGCACATGGCTCTTTTCTTTTAAGAAATAAATGTGAATGGGCACATATGTTCTGATTATTTCACTTATTAAGTGAAAATACTTTTAAATGAATTTCTGTTCTTAGAGCGAGTGCCAATTACCTGAGATGCCCAGAAGCTTAGGTACTCTGTACACAGATGTCTTAAAACTCACTCCCTTTTTTTAAAGCACAGTTTCCAAACCCATGTTTCCATTGGTGGGATGGAAGAGGAGAGTGAAGAAAACTCTCTAATGGGGAGGTGTACCCCTCTGCTGACCCTCCACACAGACCCCACACTTTCCACACTGTCACTCTAGGGTCTCTGTACCTCAGAAAGCAGGATGATTTAACCCCCACTTTTACACCCATAGACAAAAAGCATTGAAACTTGCATCCTTTCCCCAGTACTGCCTCCCCCACCCACTGGTTTCTGTCATTTATACAAAATAAGCTGCCCACCCTAGCAGAGATCTCCTAGAACTGTGCATAAGAAGTGGGAATTCTAAGTGTTAGGTTCCTTTCTGCTCCCAAAAGCTGAAATTTTAAGACCTTAACTGTTAACATAAACTCTCTACAAAAGTAACTTATTTGGGCTAGAAATGCTAGCGTGGAATTTGGGGACTCATTCCAATAAGAAATATCTTTCAGAAAGACTTCATTGCACTTCAGCCAAAAGGAAATCATATCTCTTTGGCTGCTGTGGATGAGAAAAGGTGAGAGCTGATTTTTTAATAGCAGTATTTCCAAATAAGTGAAAAGTATTCATTGCTTGAGCCTTATTACCAGGCTACCTCCTTTAAGATGATCTAGACCAGTGGTTCTCAACCTTCCCAATGCTGCAACCCTTTAATACAGTTCCTTATGTTGTGGTGACCTCCAACCATAAAATTATTTTGGTTGCTACTTCATAACTGTAATTTTGTTACTGTTATGAATCGTAATGTAAATATCTGATATCCAGGATGTATTTTCATTGTTACAAAGGGGTCACGACCCACAGGTTGAGAACCGCTGATCTAGAATATTAATAAATGAAGTTTCATTAAAAGGAAGGCGATTTGGTCCAGAGACACTAAGTGATGTTTCAAGTGAACTCAGGGTGGAATTTATAAGTTGATTCTCTTTGGTGTTTTCACATAATATCGCCCTGCACCTATTGTATATACTTATGTAATAAGAATAGCAGCATATACAATTAGTGCAGTCATGACTGGTTTCTGTAAGCTCACCCACTCAGCAGTCCCCAGCTGGGTACCCTGCTGCCATCCCCACCCTCCTATAGAGATGGACATCAGAGACAGGTGGTGGGGCTCCAGGCAGCTGAATGCATGATCCAAGACCAAGCAGGGGCACACCTTGACAGAACTGTGGGCCTGGCGGGAGAGCAATACTGCAGCCGTTGTGTGATTTCCCCAAACACCCAGAATGGATGAAGAGTCAGAATGCACTGACTGCGCCCCAAGCACCACGTGTGCAAAACCCAATTGTGTCCCACAAGTCTGTTACTCCACTGCAGCCAGACTCAGAGGGAAGCACGTCCACTCTCTCCCCCTGCCTGCAATCCAGGGCTGGTATCCCAGAGGAGGAAAAGATTGATCCAGACAGAATCGCTCACGGCTCTGACCTCCACACCTACCACCCACCTGTTGCCCTGAATAAAGAAGCACAGCACAGGATCCCCTTTGCCAGTGGCTTTTATCACCTTCAGACAGTTCCCATTGAGGAAATTGTAAATGCGGATCTTGCCGTCTGCACAGGCGCTGATGACCCGGAGGAAGAGAAGGGACACGTGGAGCACCTCCCTGGAAGGGAACAGAGAAACAGGCTGCTGGGGTTTGACTATAGTTTGGGGTATTTAGTGTATGGGTGGGAGGCAGCGGCCCTGACTGACTTAAAGTGGTGTTTGCTATCATTCTACAGTTATGGATGTGAACCATTAACTGTCAAGGCATACCTTGCCCCAGTCTGGTTACTTTTCCTTTTTCCTGCAGTTAAGTCACAGTGCCACAAGGTGGCAAAACAAAAAGGCTGATGCCACAGCTCAGTCTTTCTTTTTTTTCTTTCTTTCTTTCTTTCTTTTTTTTTTTTTTTTTGGTATAAGATATATATAAAACCATGGTTTTCTCTTGCATTTTGATTCCTAGCTGTTTACTTATACAGAAGTCATGCTGAAAATTATGTGGTTTTGAGTCCTTTTAAAATAATATATAATAAAGAAAATACAGAAGGAAAATGATTATAAGTAGCATAAGTAGTAGTATGTTTCAGCAGTTTCTTTTTGGTCTTAAATTAGTGGCTTTCCAGCCTAACTCACAGCAATCTCAGGCTTAAGTGATCCTCCTGCCTCAGCCTTTGAGCAGCTGGGACTACAGGTGCCTGCCACAGCCACACACCTGGCTAATTTTTCTATTTTTAGTAGACGGGACTTGCTCTTGCTCAGACTGGCCTCAAACTCCCAAGCTCAAGCAATCCACCTGCCTTGGCCTCCCAGGGTGCTAGGATTACAGGTGTGAGCCACTGCGCCTGGCCTGGATGTCCTTCTTTCAGTGAAGCACTCTTAAGGAAAATTGTACCCAGAGATGAGATTTATGAGTGTCCCTTTGTGATGACCAGTAAGAAAAGAAAGAACCAGGGAGATTTCTCCCCCAAAACCTTCCCTATAACAGCTGGATTCAAATTGGACCTCCCATACATACAGTATTTAATTCTGAAAACTATAATTACCCCATTTCTGTTAATGACACTGAAAGTTGAATTCAATGCCACCAATTAGTTAGATTCTATATGCAAAGCAAGTCCACGGATCCCTGCCATCCCCACCCATCCCAGTCTATCCACAGCCCATTTCATGTGCTATCTCCTCCAAAAAACCATCCCTTACCTCAATCTCCTCCCCCCACCCCCCATCTCTACCATCACACATTTATAGAAACTTCAGGTATACTATCAGATTCTTTTGGGAAGAACCCATGTCTTATTCATCAATGAATGTTCATTACCTAGCTCAGCACCTACCCCATAGTAGGCCCTCCATATACATTTGTTGAAAAAACTGATTGCTCATGTCTTCAGAGTAATGGCCATTGCTACAGTGTGTTGAAAGAATATCTTCCCCATGCCATTTGGCCTTAGCCTTGGTCAGATCCCAGGGCCAGTGAAGATTTTTCATGGCCCTGACCACTAACAAAATAGGAAAAACAAAGACCTCAACAAGCAGGAAGATGCTTAGCCCACTCAAAGGACAGCAAGGTGGCAAATGTGACTTGAACCCCTCCTTATATGACTGATCAATAGAGAGATGATAGATAGATAGTTAGAACTAAGTTGTAAAGTAAGTATTGAAAAGTCCAACGAGCTTATTTTTTCCAAGACGAAAATATAACTTGGGGTGGCTCCTGTAGCTCAAGTGGCTAAGGCACCAGTCACATACACCAGAGCTGCAGTTTCAAATCCGGCCCGGGCCTGCCAAACAATGACAACTACAACAAAAAATAGCTGGACATTGTGGTGGGTGTCTATAATCCCAGCTACTTGGAAGGCTGAGGCAAGAGAACCGCTTAAGCCCAGGAGTTGGAGGTTGCTGTGAGCTGTGACGCCATGGCACTCTACTCAGGGTGATAGCTTGAGGCTCAATAAAAAAAAGAAAATGTAATAACTTTGTTGGTGTCCTAGGCACCTGTCAGTACTTGAACACTGGGAGAAACACCCTGTGTTAGAAGGTTTTGCCTCTTGGTGTATCTCTTAATCTTGCTGAGCTGATTCTACACTTCTCTCCTCGTAGGCTTCTGTGACATTTGGTCTATGCCCTAGTAGCCTAGGGATTAAAAGCACAGGCTTTGAAACAAAAACTCTGGGATCAAATCTGACTCTACCACTCACTGGCTACACAACCTTCAGAAAGTAAGTTCTCAACCTTCAGTTTTCTTTTCTGTGAAACAGGGATAGTAATTTCTTCCTCACAGGGTCGCTGTCAGGATTAAATTGATTAAGATATTTTAAAAATTTAGCCCTGGTGGCACCTGTGGCTCAAAGAAGTAAGGCGCCAGCCCCATATGCTAGAGGTGGTGGGTTCAAACCCAGCCCTGGCCAAAATAAAAAATAAAAAATTCAGCCCAGTACTTCACACAATAAACAGAGATTATTATGATATTAGATCAGCCCAGTCTTCTTTCAGGCTTTATCTCTGCCTTAGAAGTAAATTGTCTGTCTCCTTCTTTGCTCCTTCGCTCCTTTTCCATCCAAGACACAGCGGAGAGTAATGTCCGTGAAAATGATAAAGAATTCCAAAATTCTGCCCTTCCATAAAAGCAATGGAAAAACTAGTTTTAAAAAATCTGTCAAAATCAACTTTTCCTGAACTCTGGGGAAAAAACTAAAGGTGCGCAACAACCCACAGGGCGCTTAGGAGAAACGGCTGTCAGCAAGAACGCTGAGCTCCGGGCCACGCTGACTTGCCCTGTCTCATGCCGCACTCCCCAGCTTCAGGGTAGCCGTGAAAATAACAGCCCACAGTCCCGGTACTGGAAGGAACAGAAAGGACTTCATTATTTCACCAGCCTGGTAGCTTCCTTGTGTTTATTTCTAGTCCATTGTTAAAACTGCTACCTGGGGTCACTTGTTGAAAACATTTACAGTGGCACAGAGCAGCCTGTAAAACCCTGACCGTGGCAGAGTCATTAACTGACCACACTAGGTTCTTTCAACAAGCCCAGATGTGACCTCAGAATACTTACTAACTGGCCCCAAGCAGCCACCACCACTAAATTTGTATCGAAATGTAAAATGAAATCCATTTGCTGTCCCAAAATTGAATCTGGCCCACAAGCTCCTTTAGGCCCTTAGGCTGTTGGACCAACCTTTGGCACTTGGATCATTTTAAGCTTTTGCAAGTACAGCCTTCCGGGGAGAATGACCAATTCCAGGAATTTTCTGGCATTATTTGGGATGGTTCTGCTAGTATTCATATGTCTAATAGATAACAAGTATGTCATAAACATAAAATTTCAATAACTTCTGAAAAAATCCACTTGTATTAGTGGTATGTGGTTTTTCTTAAAAGAAACAAGAGAAAGGGAGAGGGGGAATGGCCAGACACAGAAGATGGTGGAGAGGATGGGTTCCAGGTGGGACAGGAGGAAGGCAGAAGGGGTGAGGTGCAGAGGGGATGAGAAGCCAGCTGACTGGGAGGGAGCACCGGGTGTGTTCCAGCGGCACCTACTTTGGGTGTTTGAAGGCCATCAGGCAGCGCTCATATTTCCCCACCATGCTCCAGGCCATGACCAGCCCGTCAGAACTCCCCGACAGGAGGTGCCACTGGTCAAAGAACAGACATTTCACAGGTCCCTCATGGCCACTGAGAGTCTGCAAGAAAAGACGCCACTGCTTTCCACCCCTCTTCATCTGAGACTGTGACACCTCCAAGAACCAAAGCTGGAGACCTTCTTGACTAAATCCCAGAGCCACGCTCCCCACCCTGACTGCTGCTCACTGGTTCCAGGCCTGGACTCTTCTTTAACTCTGAGAGGGCCAGCCCTCCATGCTTCCTCAGTAAAGAGCCCTCTCCTAGTTAAGAGGACTGGCTCTGCTGGGTCTATGGCTAGGGCAGACCCCATCTTCTTGGGGCACCAGAAAGGGCCAGAAATCACTGTTGTCTATTATTAGACAAGTGAAGGTAACCTGTTCCAACTCGGCTTCTCGCCAGGACCTGGAGTGCACGCCAGGCAGCCTTGTGCCGGCGATGCTGGTTCAAGACTGTCACTGTGTTATTCTGCTGTAAATGATACAACACCACCATCCACTAAGGCTAGGGCTTCAAATCCAGCAAGAACATGTTTTATGAGCATCCAATCACTTTCAACACAGTCTTCATTACAGTAAGGAGAAAAAAACATGTCTGTTCATTCCTCAACATTTTCTCCTCACTGACAAGGTAAGGGGGGAAAAATGCTTTGTTCACCTCTCACCCCAGGCCAGAATCAGAAGACTCTGGAGGAGAAAAAGGTACTTTAACTCTGCTGCTGCTTCCTGCTCCAGCCCATGACAAAGTGGACCCCTCCCCATCACGGACTCACAATGGGTGTGTTCTCCCCAGGATGGCCTGGGAAGCTACATGGGGCATCCCATCCGTCTCCTCTAATCTGTGATCACCACGGCCCCTGCTCCCCAGCACCCCACCTTCTCACCTTGACGAGCTGGGCCATGGCCACGTGCCACACTTTGACTATCCCTCGCTCACAGCTGCTCACAATGTACGTGTCATTGATCCTGGTGGCCAAGATGGGATCTTTGTGTTTAAACGTCTTCAGGCACTTCCCTGTATCTAAATCCCATTCTGAGGAGGAGAATGAGAGAGGAGAAGAGACACAGAGAGAGGGGAGGTGAGGGAAAGGGGCAAGGGGAAGGGGAAACGGCACCATGGAGCTCCTCTCCCACCCATCAAGTCAGACCCTCCAAGCTCCTGGTCTGGCACCCCCCAAGATGGGCTCACCACCTGCTCCACATACCTACAACACAGCTTTGACTGTGGGCCCTTAGGAGAGCCGGCAATGAAGAAGACCTCAGTCTGACCTAGAACTTAGCCTTGGGGTCCATGTGCCAGGCCCCTCATATCCAATAAGCCTATTTTCAAGCCTGAAAAAATGCTTGCTGCAGGGTGGTGTTCATGGCACGTTTGGTATTGTCACTCGTCCCAGACGCTGTCTTCCTGACCCACACTTTCTTTCCAAAAAGAAAAGAAAGTTGTCTATGTACACTTACATTTTTAAATATTTCCGAGTCTGACTTTTAGACTTTACGGAACAATAGCCTTGACTAGGCTGACTCTGCACAGGCTGTGTTAGAGCCGCTCCCCGGCACACATAGGGGTTGGGTGGGGATGAACGTGGATGAGTGGGTGGGAGAACAGAGCTAAAAGGAAGCATTTGGAACTGGGCACTGTAATTCAGGGGTGAAAGCATTAAAGTCTGCTTCATCAATCCCCAAGGCACTGTCTTCCTTGGGCAACAGAACTAGTGGCCTCAGACAGAATAATAATAGTAGCTGATTACATGGCACTAACCATGAGCCAGGCACCATTCAAGGTGGTTATAATAATAACACATTGATTAACTCACCTTCATGAGACAGGAACTATTCCCCACTATAAAGCTGAGGAAACTGAGGCATAGCAAGGTTTGAGGTCCCACAGGTGGTAAGTAGCAAAGTTGGGATTTGAACCCAGGGAGTCTGGACCCAGAGGCCATGCTCTTAACTACTTACCATTTGTGCTACGTTAACTCTAATTATGTAAGTATACTTTGCTTCACTTATTTTTTTTGTATGTATCTCGACCCATTTATAAAATTACCAATGGGAAAATGAAAAGATGAATTAAAAGACTCATTTGCAGTCTCCTTGTTCATTCTATTTTGGTAACCCAGGCAGGCTGGTGGCCAGGTGAAGTGAGAGAGATTTTGAAATTTTGTTCATTGTGAATTTTGTGCATTAATCTTGCCTTTTTAAATATTGCATTGAAATATGTATCTTGATCAATGGAGGAGTTTTTTGGTTTTGTTTTGGTGTCCCCTTAAATTTTACATCTAAGGCAGGGACCCAACGCCTCACTTTCCAGTCCTGGCTGTGCTGGTGGCCTGGGAGACTTTTCCAGCCAGCTTGGAGACCTTGGCTGCCCTTCTTTCTCCAACCTCTCCCTTCTTGCTGCACTCAGAGCAGTCACTGCCATGACCTACTGGTCCAGGCCGAGGAGGGCAGGGGGTGGAGCGGGATTCCCTGAGCAGGCCTGCGTGTTTGCATGCCCTGCTGCTTCACTGCGCCGCCCGCATCTTTTTCTTCCACCTGCCCCTAACATGCCATGGTTCCCCAGGTTCCTTGCTTCTCTTCTCTTTTCACTCTTTCCTAGTATTTTTCTAGTGAAAATCTCGTCCACAGTTGGGGCTTCCATCTTTCATTATAATTGACAACTACTATTTTTCTTTTTTAAGACAGTCTCACTATGTCACCCTCAGTAGAGTGCCGTGACTTCATAGCTCACAGCAACCTCAAACTCTCGGGCTTAAGTGATTCTCTTGCCTCAGCCTTCTGAGCAGCTGGGACTATAGATGCCCACCACAAAGCCTAGCTGTTTTTTGGTTGCAGTTGTCATTGCTGTTTAGCAGGCCAGGGCTGGGCTCGAACCCACCAGCTTTGGTGTATGTGGCTGGCGCCCTATTCACTGAGCTACAGGCACCGAGCCTCTCTATGAGTTTTGGATTCCTCATGTGCCTCCACTTCATAGAGCTCTTGTGAGGATTAGATAAGATAATATATATAAAGCAACTAACTATCACAGTGCCTTCCACAAAATTGGTATCCAATAAATGACAGCCATTACCATCCATGCATTTGTTATACCCCCCCCCCAGCCCCCATTCTACATCAACATATCTGCTTTCACTAGGAGACTGTGAGGTGAGCCTGGTGAGGAAATAGCATCACTTCCCTCTCCGGCTCCTGGTACAGCATGTTACACGTGGTAGGTGTCAACAGTCACTGAACAGACCAGCTGGTAAGATGCATATGTGTATGAACAGACGGATGGGTGAATAAAAGAATAAATGACTGCCTATACAAATGAGCAAAACAAGCATTTTGGTAGCCCATGGATTTGGGAAACGTAAGACGTTTCTTTCTCACCTTTCACCTGGCAATCTCTTGCTCCTGATACGAGCTTGTTTTTATATAAATCTATGCAAGTGATTGTGCCCTGGTGGCCATTGAAGATTCGTATGCAATTCCCATTTTTCAGATCCCAGTATCTGCAGTCCAAAAGAAAAAAAAAAGAGTTTTTGAGATTTTTTGAGGGCCCAAGGGATGCATGGTACTCTAGGGAGTTCCTCCAGATCAGTACATAGTTGGAAAGCAGCAGAGTTTCATGGCCAGACTTTGAGTCAGAGGCTGGATTTGAACCCCAGTCACAACACCTATTTGGTGTAATGTTGAGAAGGTTACTTTATGCCTATGTAAGCTTCATTTTCTCATTGATAAAATGAAAATGATAATTAATCAAACGGGTTTTGTGAAGAATTAAAATGTGCTAATGGAGTGATTGTGAACCAGAGGTGATTTTTACCCTGAGGGGCCATTTGACAATATCTAGAGACATTTTTGGTGGTCACAAGAGGGGAGGGAAGTGCCACTGGCATCTGGCGTGTAGAAGCCAGTGGAGCTGCTGAACACCCGCTGTTGCCTGGGACAGCCCCACAGCAAAGAATTCTCCAGCCCCAGCTGTCAACAGTGCCAGAGCATGTAGCATTAGAACAGGTACTAAATCATAGCAAATGCTTGATAAATATTAGGCAGTTTTAGGTGGAGTAACCCCCAGGCCTAGCATCATGGCACTGACTTAGTGGTAGAAATGGTCTTCAGACAAGAGCAACAGAATAATTTGCCACAGTCAGTATGTATACTGTGGAATACTAGTCAGCCATGCAAAGATGGGAATTTTGTAGCTTTTCTAACAATACGGATGGATTTGGAGAACATGCTTCTAAGTGAAGTATCATAAGAATGAAAAAATAGGCATCACATGTACTCAGTACTAAATCGAAACTGGTAAATTAACAACCACGTGCTCACAGGAGAGAAAATGCAATTAAACTCAAGTAGGGGGAGGCGGGAAGGGGTTGGATAAGTCCCCACCCACAGTGTCTATCACAAGGGCTGTTGACACACTTCTTGAGTGAAGGACACAACTGCAACTCAGACTTTAACCTCACAAAAGCAAACTATGTTATCTAATCATATGGCCCTCATTTTA
This sequence comes from Otolemur garnettii, assembly GCF_000181295.1. Taxonomy (NCBI): domain Eukaryota; kingdom Metazoa; phylum Chordata; class Mammalia; order Primates; family Galagidae; genus Otolemur; species Otolemur garnettii. The sequence continues at coordinate 3,590,658 of NW_003852441.1, read as the reverse complement.
ATCCAAAATAATAATTTTCCACAGTCATTAAGATTCAAAATATTTTATGTATATCTACAGCATATCTAAGAGATATATGGGAACATGTAAAGTCATATAGTTATCTATCTATCTATCTATTTACTAAAGATGGGGTCTTGCTAAGTTGCCTTGGCTGGTCTTAGAGCTCAGGGGCTCAAGCAATCCTCCCACCTCAGCCTCACCAGTAGCTGGGACTACAGGCTTGTGCCATCACGCCTAGCCACACAGTTTTCTAATAAGAAAATTTGCCTGAGGTCTCTCAGTTGTCATTGCTACATGCTTCCACTTTGGCCAGGCTGCTCTCGTGACAGGACAAACTGAAATGTTAAGACAATGGACTCTGGAAGCAGCTGCTAAAGGTCCATCACTGGCTCGTTGTGTCATCTTGAGGTAAGTAACAGAACCACTCGATACCTCGGTTTCTTCATCTGACAATTGGGGATAATAACAGCACTTGTCTCACTGAATTACTGTGAGTCTTGGCACACAATAAATGTTTCTTTTGCAGTTTTTGTGATATGTTAAGCTTTTCCTACTAATATTCCCAAAGATCCAACAGCCTTACCAATGTCTTACCAGTCTGGCAGCCACATGCATTGAACAATGTGCCAGCAGTCTGCTGAAAGAAAGCATGCTTCGAATTTCTGTTTCCAGCAACATGCCAGGACTTTAGGTTAATTTCTTTCACTTATGCAGAAAACTGTTCACTTTAAGAATGAACAGATAAAATGGAAACCCTACATTATACCACATGGAAAGTTTTGAGCAGCAAATGGATTAAAGAACTGAATGCAAAAGGCAAAACTGTAATGTTAATAGAAGAAAATAATAGAAAATATTTCTGTGACCTAGAAGTGAGAAGAATCACAGACCTGAGAGAAAAAAACACCCTAATAAAGTGATAAACTTTATTACATCCGTAGAACAAAAGAACTTTTGTTCAACAAGGGACATTATGAGCAAAGTTAATAGATAAATTAAGGATGAGAGAGGGCAGCGCCTATGGCACAAAGAAGGAGGGCGCCGGCCCCATATGCCGGAGGTGGTGGGTTCAAACCCAGCCCCAGCCAAAAACTACAAAAAAAAAAAAAATTAAGGATGAGAGATGATATTTCCAACCTTAACATTAACAAAAGAATAATATCGACTCTTTGGAGTAGAAAGAAATATAAGGAACTGGGAATCACTGAGAATATTAGAGTTATCCCAACAGGAAAGTAAGCCAAAGACATAATCAAGCAATTTGCAAAAGAAGAAGTCGCAAAGGTAATAAGCACACTCCTTAGCAAGCAGGGTAATGTACGTGGGAATGACTTCACACATATTCATTTGTCAGGAACGTGAACGCTAGACCAGGTCCAGTGTTGGTCTGGAAGTAGAGATGCAGTGAGCGTGCAGACCAGGGTGATCATTCTGGACTTTAGTCTGGGACTTCTTAGTTAAATCAGGTGCTGCCTAACCTACACCTCAGCAGGTCCACCCCTTGGTACACATTCCTTAAAAAAAGAAAGACCTCACAACATCCACAAAGGGACATACACAAAGATGCTCAATGAGGCAGTGTTTGGAGACAACCCACGACCATCATAGAGAAGCAGTAGGTAAAATGTGTGTGTGGACCATGGGCTGCTACACAACAGCTGTAAACACCTCACCTGATGAAGGATAACATAGATGAATCTTTTTGACATATAGGGCAGGTGCAAAAGTTACAAACCAAGAGAGGTCTACCACAATACCACGTGAATCACAGATACAAGTACCAAGTACTTCGGTACTCATTTGGAAAGAACATCCATAAATCAAAAGTGCCACATAAAGAAAGATTAGGTGGTAGCTCACGCAGGGAAGAGAATAAGCGTGAAGACCAGAGACAAATTGAATGAATGAAGGAATAAAATAAAACAGGAATGGAGCCTTGTACAGACCAGTAATGTGGAATGAACTGAGAAGTATAATCAGCTCAATCCTTTGCACTCGAGGTCCAAAACAGAATGAAAACCAAGAACAATGTAGATGGAAGCGTAAAGGTCCAAGAATAGCTAAAACACTCTAGAGATGAACGAGATGGGGACTTGCCCTCCCCACTTGAAGACTTTAAAATCCAAAGTAATTAAGATAGTGTGGTGTTGACCAAGGATAGCTAAAGAGACAAATGAAATTGAATAGAGAATCTAGAAATAGAAATACACAGACACTTGTCTCATGACAAAGCCAATAACACAGAACAATGAAGAGAAAGATTGTCTTTTCCATAAAAGGTGCTGAGATGATTGGAGATCCAAATAGGGAGACAGAAAAACAAGATGGGGAACTGGACTCCTACCTCATACCATAACAAAAATCAGGTAGATTTAAGACATAAAGATGAAAGGCAAAACAAAAAATAAATAATAAATAAATAAAAACTTTAAAAAAAGACACCACAGGACGCTATCTTCACATCTTTAAGGTAGGCAAGGAATCTTAACATGTCAAAGATAGCATTAACCATTAACAAAGGCTACTACATCCAAGTTAAGAATTTCTGTTCACGAAAAGGCACCAAAGACAGTGAAATGAAGAATCTCAAATTGGAAAAAGAAATTTGCAACACAGAAATAGAGAATCCAGAAATTACAAAAAAAAAAAAATTCTTATGAATCAAAAAGAAAAAGATAGATCAACAAAAAATTCCAGAAAAAAAAAGCCACAGAACACGAATGTCATAGAAGAGGAATCACAAATGGCTCTAAAAATATTATTATGGTTAATGTTACATGTTGACTTGGAAGGTGTTTTGGGGTGAGGTTAACATTTAAGTCAGTGAACTCCGAGTAAAGCAGACTCGTAATGTGGGTGGGTCTCATGCATTCACTTGAAGGCCTGTGTAGAACAAAAATCTGGTTTCCCTAAGCCAGTGGGGACTGTCCAGTAGATGATGGCCTCTGGACTCAGCAGCACCACTGGCTCTCCAGGGCCTCCAGCCTCCCGGCCCACACTGCAGATTTTTGGACTTGCCAGCCTTTGTGGTCAATGCCAGTGCCTTAATATAAATCTCCTTCTATGTATATACTATCCTGTTGGTTCTGTTTCTTTGGAGAACTCTATAACTAATACACATATGAAAAGGTGTTCAAAGCTGGGCACGGTGGCTCACGCCTGTAATCTCAGCACTCTGGGAGGCTGAGACAGGTGGATTGCCTGAGCTCAGGATTTCTAGATCAGCCTGAGCTAGAGCAAGACCCCATCTCTAAAAATAGCCGGCATTGTGGCAGATGCCTGTAGTCCCAGCTACTGGGGAGGCTGAGGCAAGAGAATTGCTTGAGCCCAAGAGTTTGAGGTTGCTGTGAGCTATGATGCCAACTCTGGCAAAGAAAGGAAGGAAGGAAGGGAGGGAGGGAGAGAGGGAAGGGAAGGAAGGGGGAAAGGGGAAGGGAGAGAGAAAAAGGTATTTAACTTCATTAGTAATTATTTAAAACTAAAACTCCAGTAAAAACCCAGTGAATTTTACTTAATGCCCGATTAACAGAACTGTTAAAGACTGACAGTACTGAGAATTGGTGAGGATTAATAAGAAAGGGTATTTCCCTAACCTGCTGATGGGTGTTTACTACAACCACTTTGGAAAACAGTTAAGCACTTCTTCCTAGGGATTCCCTACTAACTAACACCTTAAGAAAAACTCATCCATGTGGACCCTGGACAACATGTCTGTGGCAGCATTCTCTGAAAGAATGAAAACTAGACTCATGCAAATGTCCATAATGAGTTACCCAATAAAATACTGTATCTCCATAAAGGAAATTAGTTTCTGTTACCCAAATCATACGACTGAATCTCAAAAACATAGCTCAATGCAAGAATCAAATTTTTAAAATATGATTTAATGTCAAATATGGGCAAAAGTAATGAATATATTCTGAGGTACATAAGCAGGAAGTGAAAACTATAAAGAGATACTAGGGATAGTTAGTATAAAATTTCGGATAACATTATTTCTGGTTGGAAGGAAGAAAAAAGCAAGAGACATGTGAAGGGCTTGGAGAATGGTAATGTCCTATTGTCCTATTTTTTGGCCTGAGTTTTTATTAACCTGTTTAAAAACACATGCATAAATACATTTTTAAACACTATTTTGCTTCTATACTGTATTTCATTGCCAAACACACACACACAAACTACTTCTCCCTGAAGGAATCTAAGAGAAGAAATATAAATTATGTCTTTGTCTATGAATGCTAAAAAAAGAAACCTTTTCTGATTCATGGTTATGAAAATATAGCTGATAATTGTTATAAATCTATCTCATTCGAAGTTTAAACAAGATATAAATTCTTGCCTTTTACATTGCCAAAAATAAGTTGCGGGTATTCCAGAAATAAGTATCATTTAGGATAACTTTTCAATAAATATAAACAGAAAAAATCATGCACCCTTCATCCATGAGCTGCCTTCAGGCTTTGGGTGGGATGGGGATCCTAACGTCTTTGGATCTCTCACCTGATACTTAGGTCATAACTTCCGCTTACGAGAAAGTTTTCCTCCTCCTGCAAGAAGAGGGCCCGGACACTCCCAGCATGACCGCGGAACACGATGGGTAACGCCTTCACTTTTTGGATGTCCAGAAGATGGATCTTCCGATTAGATGACACAGCCACCAAATCTCCCCCAGCATAGTAGATGACTCTGTTTTTGTCCCACCTGAGTTGCCAGGGGAAAAAGATTATCCATGAAAGTTGAGTTCCTGTCCTTCCTGGAACTTAATTAGCCTGTGACTTTCACCTACAACAGTAGTGTAATGGAGCATTGAGGGCTTTCAGCAGGGAGGCCACAGAAGGCAAGGCCAAGAACGTGTATGGGCAGGCCCTGAGGGACCCCTGCCCTCATACCATGACAAAAATTCATTTCAGAAAAAATAAATAAATAAATAAATAAAAATTCAGGGCAATGCCTGTGGCTCAATGGGTAGAGTGCCGGCCCCATATACCACGGGTGGTGGGTTCGAACCCAGCCCTGGCCAAATTACAACAAAACTATAGCCAGGCACCGTGGCAGGCACCTGTAATCCCAGATACTTGGGAGTCTGAGTCAAGAGAATTGCCTAAGCCCAGGAGTTGGAAGTTGCTGTGAGCTGTGATGCTAGGGCACTCTACTGAGGGCAATAAAGTGAGACTCTGTCTCTAAAAAAAGAAAAGAAAAGAAAAATTCATTTCAGGTACTTTTAAAGCCTAAAGACATAAGGCAAAACTATTATTTTTTTAAATGCTGCTAACATATGCTAAATCCCCAAGAGAAAAGATGTGGCATTTCCTAGATTTATTTGACCATGGAAAACTTTCACGGAAAACCTCGAGAAACACTGTTGGGAAGCCTTATACATGTGTTTCTTTTTTTTTCCTTTAACCAATATCCAATGAGCACAGTCCTGTGCTAATCAGTACCATGGAAAGTATAAAGATAAATAAGATATGGACCTTGCCTGCAATGAGTTTATAGTCCAATAAGACCTATTTTCCAATGATACGATTATTAGCAAATAGGTAAGAAATGAACAGGATGACCACATAATTTATTGTCCAAACTGAGACTTATTCGTTATGGAAGGGGACACTATTACTAAGTAGACCAGGACCACAGAACAAAGTGGGATTATTCCGGTAAACAGGGATGTAGATCACCCTAAATGGAGGAGCAATTTTTGGTATTTTTGTCTTCATTCTGTCATATCTGGAGTTCAGTAAATCACCATCCCTTCTAAAGAGCAGTCATTGCCACACTATCCAACTTTGCCTTCCCCCTTTATGCTCTAGCTTCCCTGCGTTGACCGGTTTACAGGATGCCCCAATGTCCCACACGTACATCCATACATACGTGGGGAAAATGGGAAACTGGAGATAAATGGGCCTTTATCTACAAAAGATGCACAAAATTTTACAAAGTATTTCTCTATATGTTGATATATAAATATAAGAAAATGTAATATGATTATGTTTATTTCTTTATGTATGGCAACCTTTGGGACATCCTGTATTATCAAGATGTAATTTGTTAATAAGATTCATGGTTGAAAATAAAGTAGAGGTAGCTTTCCCAAAACCTTGTGAATAAAGAGTGAAATGCAATACCTAAAAGACAACAGAAAGTTAATTATTAAAGGGATTTCTTACGCTATAGCCAAATCATGTGACACTGTGCAATTATTATAATATTCATATTTCCCATGGAAAAATATTCATGATAATTTGCTAGGCTGGGTTCCAGAACAGCATGTAGCATACCACCATTTCTACTTAAAATATGGTATGTCTGGCTCTGTGCCTGTAGCTCAGCAGCTATGGCACCAGCCACATATACCAGAGCTGGCGGGTTCGAATCCAGCCTGGACCTGCCAAACAATGACAACTACAACCTAAAAAAAATAAATAAATAGCTGGGCATTGTGGCAGGCGCCTATAGTCCCAGCTACTCGGGAGGCTGAGGCAAGATAATCGCTTAAGCCCAAGAGTCTGAGATTGCTGTGAGCTGTGACATTACGGCACTCTACTGAGGGTGGCATAGTGAGACTCTGTGTCAAAAAAAAAAAAAATGGTAGGGACCAGGTGCGGTGGCTCACACTTATAATTCCAGCACTCTGGGAGGCCAAGGTGGGTGGATTGCCTAAGCTCAGAAGTTCAAGACTAACCTGAGCCAGAGTGAGATCATGTCTCTTAAAAAAAAAAAGATAGCCGGGCCTTGTGGTAGGCACCTATAGTCCTAGCTACTCAGGAGGCTGAAGCAAGAGGATTGCTTGAGCCCAAGAGTTTGAGGTTTCTGTGAGCTGTAACACTCTACCCAGGGCGACATAGTGAGACTGACTCTCTGTCTGTCTCTCTCTCTCTCCATATATATATACACATATATATGGTATGTGCTACTTATGCAAAGAAAAATTCTAGAATAGACATCAATATTAATGGTAGTTATTCCTCGGTAACAATATTATAGGGGATCTTTGCTTTTCTCTGTGCATTTTCTCACCATTTGGAGGATTTTTTTCCCACTAAGCATATATAATAAAGATAATAAGCGTATGTAATAAAGATAATCCTAGCACTCTGGGAGGCCAAGGAGGGAGGAATGCTTGAGGTCAGGAGTTTGAGACCACCATGAACAAAAGCAAAACCCTGTCTCTACTAAAAATAGAAAAATTAGCTGAGTGTGGTGGTATATTCCTATAGTCCCAGCTACTTAGGAGGCTAAGGCAGGAGGGTCACTTGAACCCAGGAGTTTGAGTTTGCAGTGAGCTATGATGATGCCACTGCATTCTAGCCTGGATGACACAGCAAGATTCTGTTTTGTTTTTTTTTTTAAACAAAACAAAACAATAGAAGTATCTCAAAGAAAATAAGTATTGCATGAATGTGACTTGTGCAAAAGGTTGTTGGTCAGTATACCCAGAATTTATAAAGGGAGAATGTCCTCTACCCACTGCCAAGAATGGTGCAAAATTAACCACCAATGGTCCACATGGGATCTCATGAAGCTTCAGAGCTGGAGCTTGAGGTGAGGAGGAGTGGATTGCCCTTCCAAGGAAATGAGGGCTGGGGGAATCCTGAGATGCCAGTGTGAGTAACTCCAGGGTCCCTGAAGACCTAGGTTTTGACCCTGGTACTTACGTGTCAGAAAGCGTGCGGACATTGTAGGTCCCACAGAAGACATTTCTCTCCTCCATCAGGACCTGCTGAGTTTCCTGGTTCTGGTATGCAGTCCACAGGTTGTAGTCATTCTAACAAGGGAATACGTGGAGTCAAAGCATGGTGGCATCTCTACCCACAGTCCTCCCTGGCAAGAAACTCAGGGCCCAGGGATGCTTCCTCCGAAGGCTATAGCTTCTCCTATGTGTGAAGGGAGGGGCCTAGGAGCAGGCAGCAAGGTGGTCCATGGGACAGGAAGTGTTGAGTCAAGGGTCCCAATTCTTTCCTCCCTCCCTCTCTTCTTTCCTTCCTTCCTTCCTTACTGCCTTACTCCTCTCTCCCTTCCTTCCTTCCTCCCTTCCTCCTTCCTTCTGTCTTTCTTTCCTTTCTTCCTCCCTTTCTTTGTTCTTTTTCTTCCTTTCTTCTTTCTTTTTCTCCTTCCTTCTTTTTTTTCTTCCTTTACCCTTTTATCCTGGCACAAAAATGAACTTGGAAGTGAGAGATAAGAAAGCTGGATTCATTCTAGGCCATGGACATTCAGGACCATCCCAGAGGCAGAAGCTGATAGGGTTAAGAACAAGCCCAGCTATGGCCTGGAACTCTGCCCCAAATGATCTGGGGCATGGACCCCCAAAACATGGCCACAGAGTGTGAAGTAAGGGAGGACACTGAGGGAACAACCAGATCACCACGCTCATTCAACAGATGAGGAAATCAAGGTTCAAGACTGGAGTCACTGCAAGTCGGTAGCAGCACAGGGGACTCTGGTCTCCCAGGTAGTGCCACTATTCTTGGTCCCTATTTGAGGACTGAGTCTGGACTTGAGCCTCCAATGTGACCATCATAGCCACTTGCCCCAGGTGCCACAGGAACCCACCTTCGTTCTCAGCTTCCATCTCTGGCCTTTCACACGCCCGCGTTTAGAGTCATCAACCACCTTCGGGACTGGGATAAGAAGCTTATTGGCATAAGTGGGATCTATTCCCTTTGAGTAAGACCCCTGGAAAAAAAAACCAAAAATTAGAAAATGGCTACCCTTGGTTCCTATTCTCTAGGAGGAAAGGAAGAACTGTTTTTGGCAAAATATGCAATCCCTGGCTGAGGAAGGAAGGCCCGGCAGGCCGACAGTATGCACAGTCTGAATGGAGGAGGAGGGCAGACACTGAACACCCGGACGGGCCAGTGGGAGAGGGCAGCAGCTTCTGCACCACGGCAGCCTCATTGCACCTGCTGCCTTTTTAACCTTTGTCATCTGTCTCTGCTGAGAAAAAACCCAACCTACCAAGAACCCATGGTTTAGGGTGAGGCTTCCAGAAAGGAACTAAGAAGAGTCACTAGTTGGAGGAAGGTTGCCTTTTATCCTAAACATATATGCCGAGGCTTGTAGACATCTAGATGGCATCTGAGGCTGATGCAGAAACACATCTGTGGCCTTCTTGTTACGTAAGCTACAATAAAACTCCCCAGGGGCAGAACACTTCTCTGTGTTGTGAGCTTTTGGAAAGGCTCTGCCTCTCTGCTGATGAGGGGTTTCTATGCAAGTCGCCCGTCCTAGCCTCACTGATTATGAGAAAGTACATGAGGTCAACAGGCATCCAGACTAAAAGGAAGGGGCTGCAGATACCTCAGGAGCTGCGAGGTGGAGCAGGAAGCCAGTGAGGCCTACCAGGGAGATGGAAAAGGTGGGGAGTCTCGACGTGGACACGAGGCTGGGCTCCGGGCAGTGAGTACCTGCAAAATGGTAATCTGGTTCTGGATGAAGTTCTGCGCTGACAATTCCATCTTGACCTGCTGGGCTACGATGGCCCAGTGCTGGCTCACGAAGAAACACTTGTGCAGGCTGTTCTTATCCAGCATTCCTGAAAAAAAGAAAAAAACAAAGATTGACCCAGAAACCCCTGCACTGGGCCAGGATGGCAGGTGTCTGAGAAATCCCCTAATGCACCCCAGCATACTTAGAATGTACTTGGAGAGGTGGATGGGCAGGAGACGGATGAAGTCTCGGTATTTGCTGAACCCAGAAGACAGTTCCTTGACAGTATCCAAGTCAATCAACAGATTGCAGGGGTCGTACCCCAGCTTGCTGAGGCCCGCTTCCCCAGAAAACAGCTTGTTCATCTCAGAAATACACTGCAGCGAACTCCTCCACTGTCCCTCTAGAGTGAAGCCGGAGAAAGACACAGGGTTGAGTTGTCTCTGTATAAACTCTCAGCTGAGAACAAGTCCTCACCAAATCTCTCCCCAAAATAAAGCACATTAACATCTGTCCTTTAGCAACTGGATTTTCGTCATGAAAATAGAGACTCCTGACCCAAACGTACATGTACGTTTCAGCCTTCTCAGCTTAAGGAGACGTCTATATTAGCAAAGTCTGCAATGGCGTTGTGTCTGGAATTTCCTTGAAAATATCCCAATAAGAAAAAACTTTAAACAATTTACAAAATGGGGGATGAAATAAGAGTACTAATATGTTGATCACTGTTGAAGCAGGAGAATCATTATGTGAGTGATTATCAGACTTCAAAATCCTAGCTCTCTGGGAGGCTGAGGTGGGAGGATCACTTGATCTCAGGAGTTCAAGACCAGTCTAAGAAAGAGTGAAACCCTGTCTCTACTAAAAAGGAAAAATCAGCCAGGTGTAGGGGTGGTGCCAGTTACTCAGGGCACTGAGGCAGGATGATCCCTTAAGCCCAGGGAGCAGTGATGACACCACTGCACTCTAGCTGGGTGACAGAGCAAGACTCTCTCAAAAGCCAAAAACAAAACAAAATGAAAACACAAAAACAACTTAGGAGGGACCCTAAGGTCAGGGACCCACTGCTTTTGTTCCCTCCTCAAGACTGAATCCAAGGCTACAAAAACAGGCCGTGGTAGGCTGAGTACAGTGGCTCACACCTTAATCCCAGCACTCTGGGAGCCCCAGGTGGGTGGATTGCTTGAGCTCATGAGTTTGAGACTACCCTGAGCAAAAGTTAGACCCCAGCTCTACTAAAAATAGAAAAACTAAGGCAAGAGGATCACTTGAGGCCAAGTTGGAGGTTGTTGTGAGCTATGACCCCACGGCACTCTACCCAGGGTGACAGCTTGAGACTCTGTCTTAAAAAAAAAAAAAAATAGACCCTGGTGGGTTGGATTCTAGAACTGCCCACCACACTGGCACTCAGGGGCTGCTGATGAGTTGTGGGCCTGGGGCAGGGGTCTTCAGGGGAAATCCTTGACACCTTCCCTTCTGATCTTTATCTTCAGGTGTCTGTTGGAGACACCATCCCGAGAGGTGGAAGGAAACCTGTGCCAATTTTAGTCCTTGCTTCTCGCCTCATCAGCTATGAGGATTAGATGAGGGGAAAAAAAATATCAAAGCCCCCAACACATTGTAGGGGCCGTGAGAATGTCAGTTTCCAAAGTCTGCCACCCCCAGATGCTGCTGTCCTGCCAGCCTTCCAGCTCCACTGGGACTTCCCCATCTCACCTGCTATGAGCTCACTTACCAAGATCAGATGCTTTTCCCTGCACATTTTCACCTTCTGGGGCTTTGGACAAAGGAAAGGATGTCTGCTGAGTTCTGACTGCCCAATAGACATCTGAGGTCTCAGACTGGGGGTTGTACTTTCTCTCGGGCGAAAAATACACATCGGAGGAGTCTTTCTTGAGCCCTGAAAAACAAGAGGCCGAGAAAACGTCGCTCTCTAAAGAACAGGTGTGTGGAGGAAAATGAGGTGGAGAGAAACAGTTTTATTTTTCCTTCCTTCTTTTAAATATACACAGAAGAGAACAGGGCAGTTATATCTGTCTCTGCTTGAGGTCTCTGGGTTTTCCATAGAAAAATCTCGGCAAGCCCCCCTTTGATGTTGAGCCCATCTCCGATGCAAAATGTATGAAAGGCCTGCCATATTCCTGGAGAGAGAAAGAGAAAGGGTCATGGGCAGGAGCCTCCAGATGGACTGCTTTTTGGAAGCTCTTGCTGAATTTTCTTTAATGGCAGAAATAACTGCCCTTGAGTCACATGAAACTTTGTAAAGAGAATCTTCCCCAGGAAAAGAGGAAGGTTGTCACACCCCTAAGAGGACTTACACAGCTCCAGTATGAATAGCCTGTTCTGGGGTGCCTGGCGAAGCTTTTGGAAGAGGAGCACAGAGCAGGCCCTCCCTCCGACAGAGTGGGGAAGATGCTCAGGAGGAGCTCCTGGTTTTCAGCCCACTGCTGGGTGACCTAGGCCAAGTCCCTCAAATTCCCTGAACTTTGGTGTCCTTGCCTATAAAATTAAGGAATTGGACTGGTTGATCTCTAAACTAATTTATAGCTCTGACACACTAGGATTCTCTAATTTTTTTCTGCCAGGTCTTCATTCTATAGGTGCCTCCTTTACAGCCCTGACACACTGAAGAAGTCAATGACATATATTTTAATCTAATTGCCCCCTAGACCATCCAGCTTTCAAATTCTTTAGGATTCCATTAATGTACAAATATGACCAACACTCAAGCCCCACTGGTGATGGGAACTATGTGCCTTGAAGAGCCCAAACTCTGCACCCGTGCACCCGCCCGCACCTGTGCCTCTCCACATGCTCCACCCACTCCCGGACCCCTCCTAATCTCAAGTCTCTGGCCTCCCTTCTGGTTTCTTTGGCTTCCTTGAACCAGCTGGCTAGATGTTTGCAAGATTCTCTCACTAACGCCCTAAACCAGTGATTCCCAAAGTGAGGTCCCCAGACCAGCAGCATGGGCATCCACTGGAAACTTGTTAGAAATTCAGAATCCCGGGCCCCACCTCAGACCTGCTGGGTCAGAAGTTCTGGGGAAGGAGCCCCAAAGTCTGTGTTCAGCAAACCCTTCTGGAGATCTCCATGCAATTTGAGAACTGCTACCCTCCATGTATTTGGCCAGTTGGTTCAAGGAAGCCAAAGAAACCAGAAGGGAGGCCGGAGACTTGAGATTAGGAGGGGTCCTAAAGTGGGGGGGGGGTCCACGTGGCGAGGCACAGGGGCAGGAGGTGCATGGGTGCAGAGTTTGGGGTCTTTAAGGTACAAAATTTCTATCACCGGTGGGGCTTGAGTTCCAGCCTTGCAAAAACTCAACTTTGAGGTTTGCTCTTATGTGTAAGCAAGGAATTTGGTGGAATGAATGAAAAAGAAAGCCCCAAAGTCTAACCTCATGGCCTGGCTTCTGTGCATTATAGCTAAAGGCAGAACAATCTAGCAGCTTCCCCTTTTTGCCTCTCTCAAGCCCAGCCTAACCTTTAAAGCAGGAGCAACACTGGATTAAGTGGTCACAAGCAGGGACCAGCCGTTTCTGGGTCTACAGGAGGCAGAAATCCATTTTAAATGTTTGACATTTAAACGTTCTATATTTCCTCCTGCACTTGCTACTTTATGGTTTTTAGAAGGAAGTTACATTGTTCCATTTCTCCTATGGTAAACAGGATCAGGTGTCAGGACAAGGTGTCCGTTCAGAGAACCCCATGCTGCAGCCGGGACGGGACGCTCCCTGTCTACCTGAACAGACCAACACCTGCAGTTCCCTACAGGCCCCTGAAGTCTTTCTAGTCTTTGTGGCCTTGTTTACCTGAGATATTGTTCCGCTCTCTCAGAAACAGGACCCTGATCACATTGGCAGCAGTGAGCAGTAACTTGGGGTCACACATCTGCAGCAGCAGGAGGGTGTAATGGGCCTTGGTCCGGTGAGTGCTGGTCCCAAACCAGTACAGCGTCTCCTTCATCTTCTGTTCCACCGTTTTATCCAACATTTGGTTAAAGGAGGAGGACTTCACGACTTTCCCCTCCTTCCTGCTGAGGTTGATCCGGGACCTGTTATAGATGAAATCCTTCCCCTGTGTGGCCTGAAGGATATTTTGGAAATAGTGTAACAAATACAAGCTATTTAACTGCTCCAGAATGCTGACTACAAACCTCCTCTGCCATATCTCGTTGACCCTCCGGAACCACTCTTTGGTAGAAAAGATCTTCCAAGCCAAGACACACGTCTCACACTTCTGGCACACGGAGACAGAATCGTTTCCCTTCTCACAACGAAAATAGGGGGCATTCCTGAACCTTGATTCCAGGCTTTCCATGATCCTGAGATAACCAGCTCATTTTAGCCTTGCCCATTTGCAACACCACCAAACACCAGGGGAACAGGGGAAACAGATGAATACCCCAACAGAGCCTTTTCTGTTATAAACTTCTGGAGAAAAAAACGATGGTGGCTGCAATGGATGGAAAGTGTAAGTCTCCCAGAAACTGCCAACAGAAGTCTGGCTTTCTGTACTGACCTCCTTGGAAACATGGCTTTACCGTAAGTCTCCTAAACTTGACACCGCTAGGCAGGGGCAGTTGCTGTATATTCTGAAAGAGCTGGTCATCTCATTTCTAGAACATGAATGCTGTTAGTCAAATTTAAGTAACACATAGACTCCTTTTATTTTATTTATTATTATTTTTTATTAAATAATAACTTTTTACAGTGATGCATTTATGGGGTTCAGGGTACTGCTTTGATATACAATGTGAAATGCTTACATAGAACTAAGTAACACATCCATGACAATTATACTCATTTCTTAATAGTTTTGAAATGTACCATTGCATCATGCACATTAGGTAAGGTCCCCAAATACCCTCCCTCCTCCTGCCCCTCCCCTCCCCTCTCTCTCCTCTTCCCTTCTACTTTCTGGACTATAGTTATGTTTTGCCATTCATATGAGTGTGTAGGTGATTACATATTGATTTCATAGTAGTATTGAGTACATTGGATACTTTTTTTCCCATTCTTGGGATACTTTACTAAGAAGAGTTATGTTCCTGCTCCATCCAGGTAAACATAAAAGACGTGAAGTCTCCATCTTTTTATGGCTGCATAGTATTCCATGGTGTACATATACCACAGTTTGTTAATCCATTCATGAATCGATGGGCACTAAGGCTGTTTCCAAGTCTTGGCTATTATGAATTGGGCTGCAATAAACATTCTGCAAATGTCTTTGTTGTAAAATAAAATAATTCCTCTAGTAGAGGAATTGCAGGATTGAACAGTATGTTTACTTTTAGTTCCTTGAGTGTTCTTTCCAAAAAGGCTGTATTAGCTTGCATTCCTACCAGCAGTGTAAAAGTGTTCCCTTCTCTCTGCATCCACGCCAACATCTGTAGTTTTGGGGTTTAGTGATGTGGGCTAATCTTACTGGAGTTAGATGATATCTCAAAGTGGTTTTGATTTGCATTTCTCTGATGATTATGGATGATGAGCATTTTTTCATGTGTTTATAGGCCATGCATGTGTCTTCATCAGAGAAGTTTCTGTTCAAGTCTCTTGCCCACATAGAAAGGGGGTTATTCTTTTCCTATTGATTAGTTTGAGTTCTCTGTAGATTCTAGTTATCAGACCTTTGTCGGAAGCATAACCTGCAAAAATTTTCTCTCATTCTGAAGGTTCTCTGTTTACTTTACTTACTATGCTCTTGGCTGTGCAAAAGCTTTTTAGTTTAATCAGATGCCAGTAATGTATTTTTGGTGTTGCTTCAATTGCCCAGGGGGTCCTCCTCAGAAAATATTCTCCCAGGCCAATTTCTTCAAGTGTTTTCCCTGCACTCTCATCTAGTATTTTTATAGTTTCATGTCTTAAGTTTAAATCTTTTATCCAGTGAGAATCAATTTTTGTTAATGGTGAAAGGTGGGGGTCCAGTTTCAGCTTTCTACAGGTCTCCAACCAGTTCACCCAGCACCATTTGTTAAATAGGGAGTCTTTCCCCCACTAAATATTTTTGATAGGCTTGTCAAAGATCAAACAACAAGTAGCTGGGTTCATCTCTTGGTTCTCTGTTCTGTTCCATAAATCTACCGCTCTGTTTTTGTGCCAGCACCATGCTGTTTTGATCACTATAGATTTATAGTGTAGCCTGAAGTCTGGTAATGTGATACCTCCTGATTTGTTCTTATTTCTGAGTAATGTATTTGCTATTCAAGGTTTTTTTCTGATTACATATAAAATGAAGTACTATTTTTTCAAGTTCTTTAAAGTATGACAATGGTGCTTTAATAGGGATTGCATTAAATCTGCAGATTGCTTTGGGTAGTATGGACATTTTAACAATGTTGATTCTTCCCAACCATAAGCATGGTATGTTTTTCCATTTGTTATAACATATTCAGCTATTTCTTTTCTCAGAGTTTCATAGTTCTCTTAATAGAGATCTTTCACATCTTTTGTTAGGTAAATTCCCAGATATTTCATCTTCTTTGACACTATGTAAAAGGAATAGAGTCCTTGATTGTTTTTTCAGCTTGACTATTGTTGGTATATATAAAAGCTACTGACTTGTAAGTATTGATTTTATATCCTGAGATGCTGCTATATTCCTTGATCACTTCTAAGAGTTTTGAAGTTGAGTTTCTGGGATTTTCCAGTAGAGGATCATGTCTAGGGTGACCAGACGTCCTGCTTTTGGTGGGACAGTCTCACTTTTTAACAATTTGTCCTGCGTCCCGCGGCGTTTTAAAAAAGTCCTGATTTTTGGAAAGAATGCACGAATGGGCGGGAGAATAGGAAGGGAATATACAGTTTTCGGCTGCGATGTGGCTATTTTGCCAGAATATGAGTTTTATATTATTTTTGTTAGTTTTATAATGTTAAACTGTAATAATAACAAATAATTGTTGAGAACTGATTATCAAGAACCGCTTATCAAAGTTTGCATTGTTGTCAGGCCCTGCTCTGCCCCGTCCCCTGCCCCGCCCCCTGCCCCGACCCATAGCCATGTTGTCCCGCTTTTCAGATGTTAAAATCTGGTCACCCTAATCATGTCATCAGCGAAGAGTGAGAGTTTGATCTCCTCTGACCCTATTTGGATACCCTTGATCGCCTTCTCTTACCACATAGACTCCTTTTAAAGAAAAATATTATATAGCCTGGTATGAGCTTCAATTGTTGTTGTTATAATTACTTTTAAATATTCACAAATATAAAGCAAGATGTAAACTTCTTATGTTTAGTTACAGGATAGCTATCCAATGATCCTATCTTCATATATGAAGATATCTGAAGTCATCAAAGTAAAAGCAGAAAGTTATTTAACTGCTTCAGAATGCTAGCCAGAAATCTCACTGCAGCAAAGTACTCATGCAAATGTTGGGCTGCCCCCCCAACTCCCAGCACTTTGAGGCAATTCTCCTACTTCATACAAGACTAGGTTCAAACCTTGACTCCGGTACTTAGGAGCTGTGTGACATGAGCAAGACACCTGGGTTCTCTGAGCCTCAGTGTCTTCATCATACTTCTGAGAATAGAACAGAAGAAGATAGATAATGAAAATTATAGCTACTTTCCAGGATTAGATGAACTGTAGGTGATCTGTTGGCTGCTGTTGTTATTGTTATTGTTACCTTAGATAAAAACAAAAAGGTTTGCAATACTGTATCCTTTCTAGTGCCCATGTCTGAAGACCAGGCATAATTAGAGGAAGGTAATGGAGATCACTGGGGGTGGGGTGGGGGAAGCGTGACTGGCAGTGGCACGTGTGTGGATCATTAACATGTAGTTCTTGGAGAAGGCCAAAGAAGGGTGGCAAGGAGAAGGAAGGGCCCTTTTGACATGTAAGTCGGGGCATATTACCCACGGAAAGTGCTGCAAGCTAAAAGTAGTTTTTAAAATTTTTTTTATTTATCATAGACATATAATAAAACTAGCTTGTTTTTAAAGGTTCAAATAAATTCAGATATTAACCTGTGATGCCAACATACGTAAAGGAAGCAGTTGGATACAACCTGCTTAGTCCTTATTCCATGTGTGAAGGTGGACTGTGGCCCAGTGGAGGGGCACCAACGTGGGGGTCTGAGAGACACATTAGCTCAAATGTCATCACCGCTTCTCAGTAGCTGTGTGGCCTTGGACAAGCAATTCAATCCTCTCTGATTCCCCATTTCCTGATCTGTAGAAGACACTGGATAGTCCCTACCCTGCAGGGTATGGTGGTGTGAGGATTACGTTCATTAATACAGGGGAGAGCGGCAGTTTCTTCTGCTCTGTCTCCATCTCACTCACCATTCTTGCATACATGTGATCATAAAAACATGCATGCACATGTGCACACACACACACAAACACACACAGCATTTCCTCAGCACCCAGTAGACTGGGTTTCAGACATCAGTCACGGTTCATTTCCCATCTCCTCCCCTTCAACACATGCACCTGCACACAATTCTCCTCAAACACCAGGGGACAATAGTACTTCATTGCCACACTGGGCACCTCCTTTTCAAAACAGCTTCCTGGAGATTATAAGGGGCAGCCTCTTGAGACAGAGGGACAAGGGGTGGTCCAGAGCAAGTGATCCTGAGACGGTGGCTCCCTGCTGTCTCCTCCCACCTCCTGCTCACCACACCTTGTGGAGGGTGGCCATGCACCTGGCTCAGGTGGGAAGTTGCAGCTGAGAACGTGGCCTGGGTGGAGGTCAGGACAAGATGGCCAGATGGAATAGGCCCAGACTGGGAAAGTGGTGCCGGTGACACCCACAGAGGCAGGCAGGTACATAGATCTCATCAGAGTGAGGCCTGAGGGTCCAGCAAAGGAAAACTCTGGGAATGAGAGGCCCACCTGGAGACCTCTCACATGTCCGGGATATCAGTGGCCTACAGGCTCCCGGCCAGCCCTCTGCATTCCCTTTCTGCCTCGCTTTATTCTCTCATTATTCACGATCCTGGTTAAACCCCCTCAGAGCACCGCCCACAATCTCCACTTGCTTTTTCTACCCTCCCTGTGGCAAGAATAAGCCCAGAAGTGTGGCTCCTGCTGGGCCAGTCCACTCCCTCTGCCCATCCCACAGCCCAGCCACCTGCTTTGTTCAGCGAGCAGGGACTCAGGAAAGAGTATATGTTTTAGGGTACGAGGGAGGAGGAAGCCGGCCCCTGCAAGGAGTTTTATATCCCTGGGTAGTTTGCATGCTTCTCTCAGCCTGCTTCCCCTCCAGAAAACAGAGAGGACTGTCCTACCTTGCTCACGGGTGGCTGCCAGCGTCAAATGAACAGATTTTTGCACCCTGTGTAGAGCTATGTGAGTATTGTCATTATCATTAGGGAGCGTGGAGAAACTGTGATATTGTCCATCACCTTCCCCTCATGTGCCATTACATTTGTTGGCAAAGTTAAATTCAAAAAATAAAAGCTTTTGTTCATGAGAAATCAGTGTTTCCAACTCACCAATTTACCCTTCGGCTTGAGAAGGAGCAGGTGGGGAAACAAGGGCATTGGCTAGAAATGTTTTGTCATCCAGAAGGGGGGGCACTAGCACAAAAAATGTTCTCAACCGAGCTGAACCCCCCAAGAAGGTAGGGAACACTGTGGGGTGGCCAAAAACATCTCTTCCTTGTACTGAAACGTACAGGCACTTGCTT
Source organism: Otolemur garnettii (assembly GCF_000181295.1). Classification (NCBI taxonomy): domain Eukaryota; kingdom Metazoa; phylum Chordata; class Mammalia; order Primates; family Galagidae; genus Otolemur; species Otolemur garnettii. Next base: position 3,571,597 of record NW_003852441.1, on the reverse strand, counting down.
ACAGACTGTTAAGGCGCAGAGCAGACTAAGGAGAACAGACAGCTATACACCAGGGCTTTGGGAGCCTCCCAAGAGGCCGTGTTCAGACTGCTGGCTGCACCCCCAGAGTTCCTGATACAGTAATTCTGGACTGGGACCCCCAAAACGTGCATTTCTGATGAGTTCCCAGGTGACACTGATGCTGTTGGCTGGGAAACCATTTTTGAGAACCACAGAAGTAAGCTATGTTCATGTCTAAAAATCTGTGAAAGTAGCTTCATTTCAAAAATAAGCACAAATTACTTAATTCTTTCACAATTTACTGTGACGTGACCTTGAGCAAGTTACATAACCTCTCTTGAGTGGCTACATTTGTCATCTTCATTCCATAAAATAGGGAAATAGTATCTACCTTGAGGGGCTGCAAAGATTAGATAAAAAATGAGAAATGAAGTACGCTGGGAGGCGGCAGCAGGTGGATTGCTGGAGTTCAGGAGTTGAAGGATTGATGAGAACAACGAAATGAACACTGTTGCCAATTGTCAACAATGGTCATTCAGGCAGGAAGATGAAAAATTTCAAACAAGCAGACCTCAAGCATTTGGGGTGATCATCCAGCTCTATATTTATTTAAGCAACTAATAAGACAAATAAGCTCACTGCACAGAACCAGGCATCCCAGTCTTCCTCCAAAGAAAGCTGGAGGAAGCCTGCCTCTGAGCAGACGCCCTCGCCCAGGGCCCCTGTGCCCACCCCATCTCCTACCACCCCTGCCATCCCTAGGCCCCCAGGGCCCTGGCTGCGCCTCCTACAGTGAGGGCTGGACTGTCAGGGCAGGGACCATCAGTCTGACACACAAAGACAATCAGAACACCTTAACATCACTCCATAAGGCCTGCAGCGCCCTATAGGAAAATACAAGTTTCACTTCAAAATTGATCTTTTGGGCAACTGAAGGGAAGATGGAAGAGGCAAGCAGGAGGAAAGGAGGAGCAGTCTGAAGAAAGGATAAAAGGTTTGCACGTAAACTTCTGGAGCCACGTTGCCATGTGAACCGGATGCAAATGTGGAGTCCCTAGAGCTCACCCCCCGAGATGCCTAAGGCAGTAGCTGCAGTTTGGCTGTGATAGCTCAGGAAGATTTTTGAAAATTATCTTTCTATGAGACATAGAATCATGGGTGGGCGCAGGCACACACACATTTTTTTAGGTAACTACTGAAACAAGGGGTCACGCCGTAAGCTAATAATTTAGAGGAAAAGATTCTTACCTGGAATGAACCACTGCTCAGTCCTTGTGAAATGACTTGTTCTCCCTCTTTCCCTCTTCTTTTCCAGTACCTAGCCTCCCTCCTTCTGGAAGATGGTGGGGTTTTCTCAACAAAATTACAGAGCAAGCCAGAAATAGAGATAAAAACTGAGAATGGGCCAGCCAAGCACTCTGCAGAGCCTCACACAGTCAGTGCCCCTAATTGGATGCTGGGGGCATGTGGCACAGTGGACCTCCCTGCAAGCCTCCTGCCAGGCCACTGAGCTGTCTAATCACAGGAGCAGAGGGAGGGGAGCTAGGGGAGCTGGCGGAGCCCGGAGAAGGGAGAAATACTCACACTGCCTTTCCTTCCATCTTCCTCCTAAGGCTAAAGGGGCTGGACTGGTGGCGCCTGGAATGGGGCAGCTGGTCATAATGACACAATACAGAGCTCAGCCGCCAGTACACAGGACATGGAAACGAGGAATCCATTTCATGTGTCCCTGAGTCTGTTCCTGTCTCCAGTGGTAGATTCCTGTTTAGCTCTTCACATTCACTTCAATTTAAATCTTCTTGTGATCAAAAGACACAGCTAGTTATCTTCTGGGTTACTCTGAGCACTGCAGCCTTCATGTTATAAAGGCCGCCCTCTGCTGAACTGACTTGATTTGAGGACAGTCATTCCAAAAACAGAGTGAGCAGTGTGGACAAGATAAGTGCTCCGGGATCCGGTCACTATTGCTATCTCATCGTTTCATCCTGAATCTTGGGAGAATGTGGGAATTTACTCAGAATTATTAAGATTCCTCGAAGAAAACACCTTATGTGCTTAGATTTCAAAAAGTTGAAACAAGAATAAATTACAAAGTTGTTAAAATCACTTTGTGACCCCCTCAAGGACAAAGGGTCTAGGAATGACACAAAGCATCTGGCAGCGAAAGTTGGATTTAATTTTATTTTGTTTATTTAGTAAATCTGTTTAATGGAAGCGGAGATAAGGGCAGGTAAATACACAAGAGTGGCCCACACTTACACAGCTGGGGAAAATGCCAGAGAAAATAAAATAGGCCTTTGTTCTCTCTTTTTTCTTTCCTTAGTTTTTTATTTGTTTTAGGAAATTTTCGGTTTTCAGACCAGGGAAGAAAATAAAAGATATGCCCATTGCTTGAAGAAATGACAGAAGGGGAGCAATTATGCCCAACTCTTACTTTTGTTTTGACCTTTTATATCAAAAAGAAAGATCTTAAACTTGAAAAATAATAAACAAAACAAAACAAACAAACAAAAACTAACAGAAAAATAAGATTGAGACAGGTAAGGAGACACCTAAATGGTTTCTTTTATATGAGATCCAGTATTCTGGCCCAAACAAATTCTATCTCAGGACACTGATACAATTTACAGACATGACTATAAACCAGGTGGAAATCTTTGGGAAACCAGGGAGAACAGTAGAGGATGGGAACAGGTAAAATCATGCAGAATTTTTTAAATAAAAAACAAGTTAGGTTCTGAAAACAACAGAGTTGCAAATTTGACATTAGCCCACAGCAGAATTCTAAAATGGCTTCTTGAATATTTTGTGAGCACTTAAAAAAGAAGCCACACGCACAAACAACCCACAGGAGTTTTACAAAAACAAGGGTGGCCTGCCAGGCATAGTGGCTCATACCTGAAATCCCAGAACTCTGGGAGACTGAGTTGGGAGGATCACTTGAGGCCAGGAGTTCAAGATCAGCCTGGGCAGCATAGCAAGACCCCATTGAGCATGGGGGCACTTGCCCATAGTCCTAGCTATTCAGTAGGATTACTTGAGGACATAAGTGCAAGGCTGCAGTGAGCTGTGATCAGGCCACTACACTCTAGCCTCGGTGACAAAGTCAGACTCTGTCTCTAAAAAATTAAAAATTGGGGAAAAAAGGGGGGGAGGGAGGCCAAGCTGATGTGATTTTTTTCTTTTGAGAGCATTATTAGACAGGTAAGATCATGGAAACTCAGATATAGTGTATCTTGATTTCTGCCATTGAAAAGTCTTCCATCATAGCTTGGTGCCCTGTAGTGGTTATGGCACCAGCCACATACACCAAGGGTTGGTGGGTTAGAACCTGGCCTGGGCCAGCTAAACAATGACATGCAACAAAAATAGCCAGGTGTTGTGGCAGGTCCCAGCTACTTGGGAGCTAAGAGAGAGCGAATCGCTTAAGCCCAAGACTTTGAGGTTGCTGTGAGCTGTGACACCACGGCACTCTACCAAGGGCAATTAAGGGAGGGAGGGAGGGAGAGAAGGAAGGAAGGCAGGCAGGCAGGCAGGAAGGAAAGAAAAGTCTTTCATCACATCCAGCAGATAAAGGTGCAAAAAGTGAGGCTACATTATGACACAGTTCTGCCCATGAATAGTGTGTGTACAGCTAAACCCAGAAGCTGTGGACTGAGTGCGGCAAAGTCCTGGATCTGTCTGGCCCGACCTTCTTTAATAACATTAAAACTTAGAAAAAAGAGTCACTGAATCTGCAGGTGGCAGTAAGATTGGAAAGAATCCTAACCACTGGATACAGCATCATGAACTATCTTAGCACGCAGCCATGATATGATGAAATTAAAATAAAAAACCTTTTAAATCGCACACTGTCCACATCTCTAGATACGAACATTGGACAGAGTTTCCGGGAACAAGTCAAACAATCCTAAAGTCACGGACTCTTGAGATGAGCCCAGCAGGCTACTCAAAAAGGAAGAGATTTGCCTTGACACAGGTCATAGGAGACCCAGAAGTCCTATTCCTGGTGAATTCCCCCAGGCCTTGAGTTTATGTCCTCAGGGCCCATTTAAAGACAGTTTGCCTTTTGCCTAAAGGCTTGATGAATGTTCACCATAATCTTAGTTTATTTGTGGAAAGGAGAATGAAGTAACCAGTGGAGGAAAAGACTGGGAACCAGGAAGTAGGAAATTGAGTGTGAAGATAGGAATAGCTCCCTGAGGCCCTGTGCTGGGAGCTATCCTCAGACACTTGAAGAACTGTCCTTTGAATGAGAAATCTGAAGTCCACAAAGTCCAGGTGACTTCAGAGGAGAGAGACCCCTTTCCAGAGGTCATGGGGACTAAGTTCAAATTGTGTTGACATTTCTAATCCTTGCTGTCCCCAAACAGAATGAACAGCCACAGGAGGCCGCCGGCCCTCAGCCAGCACTGAGCCAGACACAGTGCGGGCAAAGGGATCTGCCAACTCCAAGTTGGTTTCAGACGCTCTGTTTCTCCACTGCATAGATCATCTTGTAGTTTATTCCCTAACGCAAAAAGCCCATCACCTCCTGAGGAACGCCAGATGGTACTATAGGTAAAAGTTTAGTGTACCAGTTTAAAAGTTTACTAGTCTGTCCTAGTTTGAATCCTAGTTGTCACTCCCTCGCTTTGTGACGGAAGTGACCTTGAGCAAGTTAGCTAACAACGCTTGGATCGCCCTAGACCGCCCTGAACCACCCTGCACCATGGTTTCTCCATCCGCAAAGGGGGGACGACGGAAGCGTCTATTCCGGGGGTCTGTTGTGTGGACTGAGTGAGTGAGAGCAGGGGAAGCTCTCAGCACAGCCTCTGGCACACGGGTGACACACAAATTAGCGATTTGTTGTGATGACTCTGTAATCTTTTTATTATTTCTGGGCACAGTGTGATGATCACCTGAGCAGACAGAAAAACGTCACCAAGATTTAATACAAACATGTAGAGAACAGCGCTGCATGAAGCAAAAAAAAAAAAAAAGAGCAGCCAGAGAACCCTCTCTTCACAGACACACGTGATTTCTAAAGCCAGTTACCGCTGGCAGATGCTTCTGCCCCCAAGTCACCTTTAAAATGCAAGCTTTTCCCCATCCTTGTGGCCAGCAAGGGTCTGGGACGCGGACCCTGGAGTCTAGGCGGCTGCCTCTACTGAGGACGGTGCTGGCTGCTCCGGCTCCTCTCCCAGATCCACAACCCGGATGGTGTTTTCCTTCTTGGAAAGCCAGAAAGCCGCATAGACTGGCTCTGAAAACTTGCAGTCGAACCTGTGAACCAGAGTCATGGCATCGTACTCCACACCGTAGAAGGAGAGGGTCCCTTCAGGGAAGTCCACGTAGATGCCTAGCCTGCGGAAGGGGCTGGCTTTAAGCGGGGTCTCGGTGTCGCTGTGCCAGGCCGTGAACTCCTTCCCATTCCACTGGAGGCTCCAGGAGAAGTTGTTTCCAGAAATGCAGCTGTTACGCTCCTCCCCCTTCCGGTCAATGCCTTTGCAGGTCACGCCCACGTAGGTGCCAGCCCCCGAGATCTCCACCTCGAAATAGTACCTGTGCAGGAACAGACTCTGCTGGGACAGCACCTGCCTCCAGTGCATGAACCTGCTGGGGAGGTCGGGGTAGGGATGCTCCCAGGGCGTGGTGTTGGTGACCTTGCGGTTGTCCTCCTGCAGCCTGAGATACCTGTGTGCCGTGTCGGGGTCAAACGTGATGTCGTGCGCATCTAAGGAGACACAGAAGGCAGGTGGGCATTTCAAAGGCTGACAGCTGACTCGGACAGACGCTTTTAAACCCAGCTGCCCTCCAAGGCAGGGACAGACGCTTTTAAACCCAGCTGCCCTCCAAGGCAGGTATGAAGAAGCCTCCATCTATCTACTGGCCCCCCTCCCGCCCCGGTAAGGAGGTGAGTGAAGCCAGGAAAGATAAAGCACAAGTCACTCTACTGCCTTCCTGTCTGAAGCCCTAATTGCCTGGTGTTTGCTGTATTACCAGGTGCACTGAAGCAAGAAATAAGCTGATTTCCTCAGTCATTCAACAGACGGTGTTGGCAAGCGTCTGGGAAGTAGGTTACTCAAACACCCACGTTTGATCCATTCACCCAGTTTTTGAAATATTTGACTGATACAGAGCATGGTAAGCTCTCAAACATGCCCTCATATCCTGACCCCAGAGAATAACAGCTCCATGCTCCCAGTTGCTCAGGTCACACTCAAGGTTGCTTTGGAGATTTCTTCTGCCTCCTCCACAGCCCTCCCCCTCCCCACACGGCAGCAGCGAGTCCTGCAGAGCAGTGATTTTCTACTGGTGTGCTGTGAGAGGATCTTAGGTGTGCCCTGAAAATTGATAAGATCATTAACCAAATTATTTTTGAAAGACATTCAAAGCACAGTAAGTATGCTCTTTTCCTTACTCTTTTCTTTTGATCAACATAATTTAAGTGTGCTGTGGAAGTTTAGCTATAGGTTCAAGTGTGCCATGCCATAAAAAAGGCTGAAAAACGCTGGTGTAAATAAATGCCACCATTCCTCTCCAGGCTCTGGCTTCAAACTCTCCGATAAGGCACCATCAGTCTTGCCTGAACTAGTAGAACAGACTTCTCTCTCCATGACAGAGACTTGGTGCTTGTTTCAAGGAATAGGGGAAGGTGAGTCATACTGCCTCTTGCTCTTAGAGTAAGGCACTGACCCTTTGCCCTGGCCTGCCAGGCCCTGCATGTCTGCCTGGCCTGTCTCCCACTCTCTCCCCCCAGATCACCATGTCTCAGCTTCCCAGACCTCAGACCTACTCAGCATTCAACCCCCTTCAGCACAGCCTGTTCCCTCTGCAGCACAGCCTGGCCTCCTCTGGGTCTGGGTGATTCCTACTGATCCTTTCAACTTGCAGCTGAGCATTCATCCATGTCCTCCAAGAGCCCCTCTGTGACTTGTAGCTCGCTTTCTCTCAGAGCACTCTGGCTTTTTAAACTTCATGGGACTCGTGACCATTTGGAATAACACGTGTGTATATTCACGAGTGTGTTGGCTCCGTGCTCATCCTCTTTCTAACCTGGAAGCTCCACACTTTGCATGGGATCCTCTGGGCTCCAGCTCAGAGAGACCTCCATGTACACTTGCTAAGTGAATTAGCATGTCAAAGGTTATTTTAAAACTCTTATAACTTAAAAAGCTCTCTTAGTTTAAGCCAGAGTTTTCCAAAGTACTTAATGTCCTGAGAAGAGAAAGTCTTAGAGGCCAATAATGACACATCCTGGAAGAAAAGAAGAAGAAACACAACCTAATGAGTTCAAAGGAAAAGTAATGCAGGTAGTTGGCTGTGGGAGGCAGACAGGTTGACTTCCCGGTGGGAGCCCCGCCTCCGTCCTTGGGCGTCCAGGGGAAAGCACAAGCAGACACGTGACCCCTGAGGGCTCAATGAGACTACAAAGATGGAAAGAGCCCTGCACCCCGACAGGCCGGGCTAGACCTGTGGGGAGACTCAACAGATAGGAAGGGTTAAGCTCTTTGAACTTCTGATATGGCTTACTTCCCCTGTGGGGCAGAACTAGTTTCTCCCTCCCTTTCTAAATACTCCTGGGCAGGCTGTGAGCAACCCCCTGCAGTTACCAGCCTCTCTATCCAGTCTTTCTGGGGACTTGGGATTCTTTCAACCCTATCTTTTGGCATTTTTACATTTTGCTTATGCACCTATGTTAGAAATCAATAAAAGCCTCTGAAAAGGCCAGAGAGACTGGACCTCCCCAGCAGCTCCGTGCACTGGCGGCAGGTGCTGTCCCAGCAGAGTCTGCATTATTTTCTCAGATTACTCAGCCTGAGATAATGTAAGCCTTCTCCACACATTTTCGGACTTTATGTTTTAAACTGACATAAGTTCTTTTTCTTTAGTTGTTTTCCCAGTCGGCTTTCAAACCAGGTCGGGGCTCACATGCCACAACCCCCAACAGTCTATCTCTTCGTTTTACTAAAAATAGCCCAACAGCAGAGTGGTGGCACTTTTGCTCACAACCAACTCTTGCAATTCTTAGCACCCAGCTTTGGATCAACAATACAATACTCTTCTCGTGTAAGAGGATCCAGTACTCCTGGGAGAGTAGGTGACTCTGTGTCTTGGGACAAGGAAATGAGCATGGGCCTTGGAACATTATATTAGTGACAGAAAGCAATGATACTTTTAAGAATGTCAACATTTCTAGGAAAAAGAGGCCAGCTTGAAAGCGGCTCCCACTGGTCAAGTTGGCAGTTTGAGCCACAGAACTTTGACAGTTGAAACCATCGGAGGCAATAAAAGCTTAAGAGTTCATAACAGTATTAACAAGAGAAAAGTTAATATCATGTGGGGAAAAAGATGCTTGTAATGCAAAAGAAAATGAAATGTGTTTCTGTCAGGAAAGAGGAAGGAGTGTAGGAACTGGAAGCCGGGCAGCCTGGGGAAAAGTAGGAGCTGTGGCAAGAACAGCAGGAAATAATCATCAGAACCTGAAGCCCGATGTATAAGCAGAGAAAAAGGCAGTCTCAGAGTCAGTTAGCTGGTGGTCATCCCCAGAAAACAAGCAGAAGTGAAGTTCAATGGCACATTCCAAACAGATGTTATAAAAACGAGCATGAACTACACAGACGCCTCTCTACTGAGAGAGGCAGCCGCATGGGCATGTTGGCTGTAATGAAGTATGTCTTCAGTGTTTTTATTTGACACATAAAAACTGTGGATATTTATAGCATACAACATGATGTTTTGAAATATGGATGCATTGCAAAATGGCTAAATAAGTCTCATTAACACATGCATTAACTCACATACTTATTTTGTGTGTGTGGTAAGAATGCTTAATATCAACTGTAAGCAGTTTCCAAGTACACAACATGTTGGTATTAACTATAGTTATACAATAGATCTCTTGCACTTATTCTATAATGATGCATTGATTAGAATTACAGTTGGCCTTGAACAACATGAGTTTAAATTGTGCAAGTCCACTTACATAAGAAATATTTTCTACCTCTTCTGCCCCTGACCCAGCAAGACCAGCCCCTTCCTCAGCCTTTCAACATGAAGACAATGAGGATGGAGACCTCTGTGATGATCCATTTCCACTTAATGAATAGTAAATATGCTTTCTCTTAGTATTTTCCTAACACTTTCTTTTCTTTAGTTTACTTTATTGTAAGAATAAAGTCTATAATACACATGACATAGAAAATATATGTCGACTATTTCTGTTATTGGTAAGGCTTCCAGTCAGCAGTAGGCTGTGAGTATCAAGTTTGGGGGGAGTCAGAAGCTGTCTGTGGATTCTGGACTCCACGGGGAATGGGCACCTCAACTCGCGCACTGTTCAAGGGTCAACTGTACAGTGTTTTTTAAAAAATGCAAATAGATCAGGTCAATACCACATAATGACAGAACAATGGGTGATGAAATCCTGGCCAGGCCAGATTTAACAATGAACCATCTGGTAACCGGCCAGGACTCTTCAAAGAACCAAGGTCATAACAGACAAAGACCAAGGGACTGACCTGAGAATGGAGAGGCCAAAGGACACATGGAAACACTTGTGATCCTGAAACTATATTATATTAAAATATAGAGCTATAAGGTATAAATAGTAATCAAAGTCTGATTTTTATAAAAATATAGATAAAGCCAGAAGTTTAACAAACTAACTTCCTTATTACTGTAAATGGTTACTGTTTAATGACATTATCCTCCTTGAAAGGTGCGAGATTTGTGACTTCCCACTACCTCTATAGATAACACTGCCATTGTAAAGCGTACACTAGCTTCTCTGGATTACATGGTTATTACAAAGCCTAAGACTGGCCTTTCAAGTATTTTTCAGACTTTGCACTGGGGGGAACCCACTGATGCCAGACCTGAGGATAAGCCTGAAAATGGACCCAATAGCCTTGAGGCCCCCCACCCAGGAAATCTTCCCACCGAGAAAATAATCTCTGCTTCCAAACCCTATGCGTTCATTCCCCACCAATCAGCACTCAATTCCCTAGGCCTTTGCCTGCCAAACTATCTTTAAAAACCCCTTCTCCCAAATTCTCAAGGAAATGGAATTAAGAAATTCCTCCTGGCTTGGCGCCTATAGCTCAACCGGCTAAGGCGCCAGCCACGTACACCTAAGGTGGCGGGTTCGAATCCCCAG